>NC_135806.1:92947347-93260987 GCF_964213995.1 Mustelus asterias | reverse complement strand
GGCAGCACGTTCTGGACCAGGAATCTGTAGATTGCCAGTGAAGCAATCCCCTGTCTCCTTGCTAATATTTGTTTCTCTCTCAAACAGATTATTCGGTCATTATCACATTGCTGTTTCTGGGTTCTTGCTGTGCACAAGTTGGCTGCAGAACAACAGTGATTACATTTCAAATGTACTTAATTGGCTAAAGTTCTTTGGAATATCCTGAGATCATCAAAGGTTTTATCGAAGTGCAAGTTCTCTATTTTTCTTTCTTCCTTGCTCAGTGAACAGACGTGCATGCGGTCCACAACCAATTCACCAATTGGATATTTTGTCTTCCGAGGAGTAGGTTACCTCCAACAAGATGCAGTAACTCGCAATTGTCTCTCTTCAAATTCAGTAGCCATTTACACCCCCATCCTGCAAATTTATTAATATGTTTGAACATGCAGGTCTAAGAATAGGCAAATTATCAAATACTGCATGGAACATACCAGTGCCTACCCTGCTACAGCCATAGAGAAGGCCACAAATGACTTTTGGTCAGTGTTGAAAAATGAAATTTATGGGATTTTGTCAAGCAGATATTTAACATAACTTTATATTTGACTAATTAAGCAAGATAGATACATGGCAGTGCAAATTATACATGGTCTGTAGAAGCATTAGGTTTGATGGGCCTTTCCTTGTTCCAGACTTCATTGTGCTCTGTCTTTAGATTTTCTCTTGCCTTAAGAGGGGAGAGTTTCTGCTGAGGTTCCACCAATTATTATAACTTCAACAAATGATTTAAAGGAATCTGGAGAAATGGTACAAATGGTACTTTTTTTACTTGCTCATGGGATGAAGGCGTCATTGGCTAGGCCAGCACTTATTGCACATTCTTAATTGCCCTTGAAGGTGGTGGTGAGCTGCCTTCTTGAAACACTGCTGTGTATGTATTGTAGGTACACCCACAATGCTGTTAGGGAGGGAGTTCCTGGATTTTGACCCAATGACATTGATGGAATGACGATATAGTTCTAAGTCAGGATGCTGAGTTACCTGAAGGGGAACTTCCAGGTGGTAGTGTCCCATGTATCTGCCGCCCTTAGCCTTCTAGGAGGCAGGGTTTGGAAGGTGTTGTTGATGGAGCTGTGGTGAATTGTACATGGTACACACGGCTGCCACTATGCGTCAGTGGTGGAGGGAGTGAAAGTTTAAGGTGGTGGATGAGGTACCAATCAAGCATGCTGCTTTGTCCTGGATGGCATTAGAATCATGTATGTTTTTGAAGCTGCATTCATCCAGGCAAGTGAAGATTATTTCATTGCACTCCCGACTTGTGCCTTGTAGATGATGGACAGGCTTTGGGAAGTCAGGAGTGAGTTACTGTCTGCAGAATTCCCAGCCTCTGACCTGGTCTTGTAGCCAGGCTAGTCCAGTTCTATTTCTGGTCAGTGATAACCTCAGGATGTTGATAGTGGGGGATTCAGTGATGGTAATGCCATTGAATGTCAAGAGGTAATGGTTAGATTCTTCGTCTTGGAGATAGTCATTGTCTGGCACTTGTGTGTCATGAAGGTTACTTGCCACTTATCAGCCCAAGCCTGAATATTGTCTAGGTCTTGCTGCATTTACTCATGGAGTGAATTCAGTATTTGAGGCAAGCAGCACCCAAAATTGTGCAGTCATCGCAAATAGCCTCATTTCTGATCTTATGCTGGAGGGGAGGTCATTAATGAAACCACTGTTTGGGCTCAGGACAGTACTCTGAGGAACTGATGTAATCACTTGTTCTGCAGCCAAGTTGTGCACAGCAAGGTCCCAGAAACTGCAATGTGATAGTGACCAAATAATCTGCTTTAGAGAGAAATACAGTGATGTCCTGGGACTGAGATGATTAACCACCAACATGTAGAACCATCTTCCTTTGTATTAGGCATGATTCCAACCAGTGAAAGTTTCTTCCTGGTTCCCATTGACTTTAGTTTTGCCAGGGCTCCTTGATGCCACACTTGGTCAAATGCTACCTCGAGCATTCACTCTCACCTCACCACTGGAATTCAGTTTGGTTGTCCATATTTGAACCAAGGCTATAATGAGGTCAGAAGCTGAGTGGCATTGGTGTAACCCAAACTGAGCATCCATGAGCAGGTTATTGCTGAGTAAATGCGGCTTGATACCACTGCTGACCACACTTTCCATCACTTTGTCGATGATCAAGAGTAGACTGATGGGGGAGTAATTGGCAGGGTTGGATTTGTCTTGCCTTTTGTGTACAGGACATACCTAGGCAAATTTCCACATTGCCAGGTAGATGCCAGTGTTGTAGCTGAATTAGAATAGCTTGGCTAAGAACACTAGTTCTGGAGCATAAGTCTTCAGAACTTTTGCTGGAATATTGTTATGCCCCATAACCTTTGCAGCATCTAGTGCCTTCAGCATTTCTTGATGTCACATAGAATGAATCAAATTGTCTGAAGACTGGCATCTGTGATGCTGAGAACCTGCAGAAGAGGCAGAGATTAATCATTCACTCATCACTTCCGGCTGAAGCTTGTTGCGAGTGCTTTAGTCTTGTCTTTTGCAGTGATTGCAAGGCTCTTCCATCATTGAGGATGGGATATTTGTGGAGCTTCCTCCTCTAGTGAGTTGTTTTAATTGTCCACTACCATTCATGGCTGGATGTGGCAGGATTGTGGAACTTAGATCTGATCCATTGGCTTAGCTTCTTTCTATCCCATGCTACCTCTGTTGTTGGCACGCAAGTAGTCCTGTATTGTAGCTTCACCAGGTTGACATCTCATTTTTAGGTATGCCTGGTGTTGTTCCTGGCATACCCTCCTACACTCTCTCGGTTGAACGCCTCGATCGGTGGTAATGGTAGAGTGAGAGATATGCCATTCCATAAAGTTACAGATTCTGCTGCTGCTGATGACCCACAGCGCATCATGGTTGTCCAGTTTTGCATTACTAAATCTGTTCATTTAGCACGATGGCAGTGCCACACAACATGATGGAAAGTATCCTCAATGTGAAGAAAGGACTTTGCCTTTTCTTTGCCATGTCACACCTATCAGTACTATCATGGGGATTTGCATCTTCAACAGGTAGATTACTCAGGGGAAGTTCAAGTAGGTTTTTACCTTTTTGTTGGTTTTCTCACCACCTGCCACAAATCTAGTTCTGATGTGGAGATGCCGGCGTTGGACTGGGGTAAACACAGTAAGAAGTCTCACAACACTAGGTTAAAGTCCAACAGGTTTATTTGGTAGCAAAATCCACTAGCTTTCGGAGCGCTGCTCCTTCATCAGGTGAGTGGGAGTTCTGTTCACAAACAGGGTATATAAAGACACAAACTCAGTTTACAAAATAATGGTTGGAATGTGAGTCTTTACAGGTAATCAAGTCTCAAAGGTACAGACAATGTGAGTGGAGAGAGCATTAAGCACAGATTAAAGAGATGTGTGTTGTCTCCAGACAGGACAGTTAGTGAGATTTTGCAAGCCCAGGCAAGTCATGGGGGTTACAGATAGTGTGACATGAACCCAAGATCCCGGTTGAGGCCGTCCTCATGTGTGCGGAACTTGGCTATCAGTCACTGCTCAGCGACTCTGCGCTGTCGTGTGTCGTGAAGGCCGCCTTGGAGAACGCTTACCCGAAGATCAGAGGCCGAATGCCCATGACTGCTGAAGTGTTCAGCAGCTATGTCTTTTAGGACTCCACAAACTCATCAGTAGTGCTGCGACTGAGCCATACTTTGTGATGGAGACTGAACTCCCCTGCCCACAGTACATTCTGTTCCCTCATCATCATCAGTATTCCCTCCATGTGGTACTTAACATAGAGGAGTACTGATTCATCGGCTGAGAGGGATGATAGTAGGTGGTAATCAGCAGGCGGTTCCTTGACCATGTTTAACCTGAGACTTCAGGGGTTCAGAACTCCCACTTCAGGACTCCCAGATGGTGGCATCTGGGACATTATTTTTCAGATGATATGATTCTGAGAGTATGATTATGTCAGGCTGTTGATTGACTGTCGATGGGACAGTTCTACCAATTTTTGTACAAGCCCCCAGATGTTAGGAGTGTGCAGGGTCAACAGTTGTTTCCAGTGTCTTAGTGGATGCCAGATGATCTGTCCGGTTCTGTTAGACTTCATAATGACTTGATGCAATAAGGTGGCTTGCTAGGACATGTGAGAATCAGATGGCTGTGGGTCTGGAGTCACGTGTAGGTGTGGACTCAGACCTGGTAAGGACAGCAAATTCCCTCCACCTAAAGGGGATTAGTGAAGCAAATGGGTTTCTGTGACAATGGTCTTGTGGTCACCATTAGATTAACTTTTAATTCCAGATTTAGTAATTGAATTTAAATTCCTTCAGCTGCTTTGGTGGGATTTGAACCCATGTCCCCAGAACATTAGCCTGGACCTCTGGATTACTAGTTGTCACTACAGCACCACCTCCCACTTCTCCTTGTTTTTTTTCTCTCCAGGGTTTCTGTGAATCTTATTCCGAAGTTACAATAAATGTTCGAGAAAATCATCTCCGAAATTCAACCTTTAATTTTACCATCACCTTTGAAAATGTTCTTCAGATGTATTTATTTTAACTGAATAAAAAGGCCACCTAGAATTTCCTATATGCAAGGAGCCACCCCAGTTAATTCAACTTTTGTGCTATTTTCAATCAAATGGCAATTTTACTTTTCACATAATTTCATCTGATGTTTGTTGAATATTTGCAGAATTTCTAGCTGGTCTTCAGAAGCTGATGTGTGTGTGTCATCATGCAGACTATCAAATCTTATAACTGTGTGCGATGTGGCAATGACTTTGCTAGTCAAACAGCCCTAAAACATCACTTTCAAACAAAACATATTGGAAGAGTATACTGTGACAAGTGTGGGATTGAAGTACTCAAAGAAAAACTGAAGGAACATGAACAAGTGAGTGTCCAGAAGCATTCTTGATGAATTATCATCTGGTACAGAGTGGAAAGGAATAAGGTTAAAAGAGAAAAATTAATTTCCTGCATTCAATCAACATAGACCATTGAGTGAAACAGTGTGTCATTTTTTAAGGGGGCAAAGACTGTTCTTAACTTTTTTTTGGAATTGTTACACCACTATTTCAACATTTAATATTTCAGTGGTTCTAAATTGGACTGATAATACTGTGGAAAATATTGTTAAAACTGGAAACAGCTGCTGTTTTACTTTCTTATGCTATTGTTGCACTAAAAATATCTGGAATCCAGCTTTTGTTGGCTATGCCGTAGTACCTAACTGGAACTGGGTCATTTCTACATCTGACTCTAGTGTTAGGCATAGCTCAATGGTAGCACTCTCCACTCTGCGCCGGGAGGTTATGGTTGCAGTTCCCACTCCAAAATCCTCCAAGGCCCTGTCAGTCCTCTCAGGTGGACATAAGCGATTCCATGGCAATGTTTTAAAGAAGAGCAGGGGATTTCTGCTGGCATCCAGGCAAATATTTATATCTTAGTCAATAGCATTATCTGGTCATTATCATGATGCTGTTGGGCTATTTTGTGCATAATTAGGTACAGCGTTTCTGACATGACCACAGTGATTACATTTCAAAAGTACTTAATTATCTGTGCCACACTTTGGAGCCATTCAATAAAGTCCCTCATAAGAGACTTTTAGCTAAAATTGAAGCTTATAGAATTGAAGGCAAATGTTGACCCGGTTACAAAACCTACTGAGTAGCAGGAGGCAGAGTGACATTAATGGGCTGGAATTCTAATTGGTAGGATGTTTTTTTTAAAACTGATTTTGTTTTTTAATTCTTACAAATTTTACTCCATTTTTAAAGTTATAAAGCCAATGTGCAGAGTGGACTGGCCAAGCCCTTAATCTATCTTCTTGCTTGCTCCACAAACTGACTCTGATTCAAATTGAATCCAATTAATGGTCCACACAAGAGAGACATACAACATCTAAGCTGACAAGGCATTACACCTGACCTTAGGCTTGATCTGACGCCTGATGTTAGCCAAAAGGCCGTCAGGTTGTTGTTAGTGGTATCCCACAGGTATCTGTGTTGGGGCCACAATTATTCACTTGTTTATTAACAACCTAGGTAATGAGATAGTCACATATTCAAGTTTGCTGATGACTCAAGCCCTGTTGTAAACAGCGTAGGTGCGAGCATAAAATTACAAAATGTTGTTAAAAAATTAAATGAATGGGAAAAACAGTGAAAATGGATTTCAATGTGGGCAAATATGAGGTCATCCACTTTGGACCAGAATGCTTTGGAAGTGGTAACTAGCTAGAAACAGTGGACGTTCAGAGAAACTTAGGGAGTCCGTGTTCATAAATTGTTAGTGTTATGGATAGGTACAAAAAATGATCAAAAAATGCTGGCTTTTATATCTAGACGATTAAATTATATTACATTATTCCAAGCCTTAGTTGGACCACAACAAAAACAGAAAATGTTGGAAAATCTCAGCAGGTCTGACAGCATCTGTGGAGAGATAATAGAGCCAACGTTTCGAACCTGGATGATCCTTCATCAGAGCTGTGATGAAGGGTCATCCAGACTCAAAATGTTGGCTTTATTCTCTCTCCACAGATGCTGTCAGACATGCTGAGATTTTCCAGCACTTTCTGTTTTGTTTCAGATTCCAGCATTCACAGCATTTTTCTTTTATCTTAGTTAGACCACACCTGAATTACTGTGTTCAGTTTTGGGCACTAGGAAGGATTTATCATTACAGGGAGAGTGCAGCATAGATATACCGGAATGAAACCTAGACCCCAGGTTAAGTTACAAGCAATGGTTTCACAAACTAGAATAGCACTGCTGGAATTTAGAAGATTAAGCTGTGATTTGACTGAAATTTTGAAATGGTAAGATGAACTGATTGGGTAAATAGAGGGGAACTATTTCTGCGGATGAGGAAGTTAGGATGAGGGACATAGCCTAACAGTTAAAAGCAGGCCTTTCAGGAGTGAAATTAAGAAATACTTTTACACATAAGGGGTGTTAGAAGTTTGGAATACTCTTCCACAAATAGCAGTTGATGCTAAGTCAATTGATAATAGTTCAGAGATTGATAGATATTTGTAAACCAGACGTAATCATGGAAATGGGATACAGGCAGGTAGACCACGTTTAGTCTCAGAGCGGCAGAACATGCTTGAGGAGTTAAACAGCCTCATCCTGTTTAGTTCCTAATGAAAACTAAGTTGAAAAATTAGGCAATAAAAATAACCTCAAAAGGATTGGCAAACAAAATCCTCTGTTTTTCTAAGCATTGCTTATAGAAAATGTCAGCAATTTGCTAAGATATCTTTGCAAAATCTTCGTAAAAATATAGTGATCTCAATAAAATTGGGCAAAATAATTTGCAGTTTTTATGTAATGTACAGAGGAATATTGTGCAGTATAATATCACAACTAGTGAGTATGTTTATAGCTAACTTGATTTTGTTTTGTACATTGGTTTAGCCCCCTACTATACTCCTTATACACCTGTGACTGTGTAGCCAAATTCCCCTCCAACACAATTTTCAAGTTTGCTGACGGCACCACTAGTGGGTCAGATCTCAAACAATGACGAGACAGAGTACAGGAATGAGATAGAGAATCTGGTGAACTGGTGCGGCAACAATAATCTCTCCCTCAATGTCAACAAAACGAAGGAGATTGTCATTGACTTCAGGAAGCGTAGAGGAGAACATACTCCTGTCTACATCCAATGGGGACGAAGTAGGAAGGGTCCAGAGCTTCAAGCTTTTAGGTGTCCAGATCACCAAGAACCTGTCCTGGTTTCCCCGTGCCGACACTATAGTTAAGAAAGCCCATCGACGCCTCTACTTTCTCAGAAGGAAATTTGGTATGTCAGCTACGACTCTCACCAACTTTTACAGATACACCATAGAAAGCATTCTTTCTGGTTGTATCCCAGCTTGGTATGGCTCCTGCTCTGCCCAAGACCGCAAGAAACTACGAAAGGTCGTGACTGTAACCCGTGAATGTAACCCAATCCATCACGCAAACCAGCCTCCCATCCATTGACACTGTCTACACTTCCCGCTGCCTCTGAAAAGCAGCCAGCATAATTAAAGATCCCACGCACCCATCGGGAAAAAGATACGAAAGTCTGAGGTCACGTGCCAACCGACACAAGAACAACTTCTTCCCTGCTTTTGAATGGACCTACCCTGCATGATCTTTCCCTATACCCTAGCTATAACTATAACACTACATTATGCACTCTCTAATTTCCTTCTCTATGAACGGTATGCTTTGTCTGTACAGTGCGCAAGAAACAATATTTTTCACTGTATGCTAATACATGTGACAATAATAAATCAAATCAAAATTGGTTGCTGAAAGTAAAATTTTTAAAGTGCCTGTAGTAAATATATTGTGCCCATCTACAGACTGTACATTACAAAGATAAACATAATTTGTCATGTGAGCATCTGTACTGGGATGAACCATTACAACGAGAGGACAAGTTTGTGGCATCAGAAAAGAGTGTGTCTTGCCGGATGTGTGGCAGGGTGTTTGGAACCATCCACAGCAGGGAGCAACATGAGAGACAAGAACATCATTTTACAGCTAGCCAAAGAGGTAAAGTACATCCAAAAAATCCCCTTACTCGAAGATAGTTGTTGTGTACCAGCTTAGACCTTTTGGGGTGGGTAAATGAATGTAAAACGTTTCCGTCTTTCAGATGGTTAAACTGTTAGACCTTGTTTTTTCATCTGTTGGGTAGATTTAGTAGAAGTCCATAGGTAACTGACAGCAACATGTCTAATCCCTCAATATCTTACCAGTCATCAACAGCCTAAATCCCGCCTCTAAATCTCCCCCCCCCTCAAAGTGCAATCAGGCTCCCAGTTGATACCACGTTCAACAGGTCCCATTGCTCTTCCTTGCTCTTCGTACCCCAGTTTAGACTGTTATGTAAAGATGTCTGAATTGGGAACCTTAGTCAATACCCATAATTACTTGGACTTTGTGTGTCAAAACAGGCATAAGGAAATGCATAAGGGTGAACTGTCAGTTCTGTTTGTGCAAGTGGATGAGTTGCTCTATAAAGATGCTTTGTGAAGGTTTTTGTTGATGGCTTTTAGTGTTGAATGTTAGCCAAGAGGACATTGTGATGGGAAGTCTGAAATGGATATGACGGTGATGAATGGTGCACCCATGTTGTTGAAGTAGTAGCACAGCTTGCTGTCACATAGTTCCATTCACTTACACTGGGTCCAGGATGTACAATTTCTTGCACCAAACAAATGGCAGGCCTCCTTCTGAGCCACTAAGTAGCCAATCAAATGCTGCACGATATTTTTCCCTGTCCCGCACCCATCAGAAAGCTCCCCCAATACAAGGAATATCACAGAAACCCTTTCAAAGCAGTCAAATTAAATTGGCCCAATAGAATGGAATAGAGATGTGAGCAATATTGTATGATATTGCCCAGACCTCAATTCCATATCGGAAAGCATGCATGCTGTCTTGTCACACTTCTGGGAATGACCCCCAGCCGTTTCTTATGGGGAAAAGTTGAGGCCTGTATCTTCTCATGATCTAAATATCATTTAATTTCCTTTGGCATCTCTGACTTTTTTGTGATGAATCTAACTGCACATCTGTTTGGGATTTGCTAAAGAAAAGTCATTTTTAAAAAAAGTAAAGATTGCATTAAGATCAAAGAAAACGTTTGAAAAATAACCATTCAGGTTGCTGGAAATGGAAAAGTGGGAAGGTGAATTTTCCATCCAATTGAGTTGCAGTAGATTCCTCTTCAAATCTGGAAGCTCAGTCAGAAAAGGCCACCTAAATATTAAGGAAAAAGTTAGAAATCCGGAGATAAGAATTTTCATCAACCAACTACTTACATAGCTTTCATTTATCAATTTTGTCGGTTCTTTGAAAAAAATTGACCTTTTTTGACTATATTTTCATAGCAAGAATGTCAACGGCATTCTCCCCGGACAGTGTATTGGACCTCAGTCAACCACAGCTATTACAAAAGTTTATGGAAACATACCTTGGACCAGAAATGGGATTTGTGAGGATGGCTTGTGTTGGAGAAGTAGAAAATCTTATTGACTTAATTCAAGAGTGTTGTCCCACATCTGTGACCCGACTTACCAAGGTAATGGGTTCTATCTTCACAAATGTTTTATGAGGGGGCAGTGAAGTATGAGAAACCTGAAATACTTTGCAGTTGTTCTGTAATTTTTTTAAAATATGGAAATAGTATGTGTGGCTTTCTGTGGACCCAATTGGTTTATCTTAGTTTCAAAGCATTTGGTTGGCCTATTTTAACAGATTCTTCAACTGAGGATTGGAAGGGTTGTAGAATTCCTACAGTGCAGAAGGGACCTTTCGGCCCATCGGTCTGCACTGACTCTCCGACACAGGCCCTCTCCCACACTATCCCCTTATCCCCACACATTTCCCATGGCTAATCCATCTAACCTACACATCTCGAGACACTAAGAGGCAATTTAGCATGGCCAATCCACCTAACCTGCACATCTTTGGACTGTGGGAGGAAACCAGAGCACCTGAAGGAAATCCACACACATGGGGAGAATGTGCAAACTCCACACAGTCACCTAAGGCTGGAATCGAACCCAGATCCCTGGTGCTTTGAGGCAGCGGTGCTAAACACAGTGCTCAGCCATTCCCAAAATTTACTGATGTAATTGTTTGCATAAAGGCAAATTCACAATCCAACTTGGGTCTACTATGGATCAGCCTTTAGTGGTCCTAATTTTCTGATGTGTGCTGGTGAGATATGGTAAGATTGGGAATCTCTCCCATTTCTTATGGCTATTACTACAGTTCAAACATGTACAATTTGTACAACATGTACAAGAAGTTAGAAACATACATAGAAAATAGAAGCAAGAGTAGGCCATTTGGCCCTTCGAGCCAGCACCGTCATTCATTTTGCCATGGCTGATCATTAAGTACTCTGATCCCGCATTCCTTCCATATCCCTTGATCCCTTTAGCTATAGCTAAGGTAATAATTGTCTTTATAGTTGAACTGAATTATTTCACTTTGTGTGGGACTCTGATTGGGATAATTTTGGATCCTCATAAAGGACACTTTTTTTGCAAGTTGGTATACCTTATGTTTTGAAATCGGGTTGATAGCCTTTCAGTGCTAAATGGAAAATGTATTGGGGAGGATCATATATTATTTCCCCCCCTCAAATTTTGCATGCCCTTGTTACTCTCTGCTCTCACCTTTATCCTCATTTTAGGCAGTCCCTCAAAATTGAGGATAGAAATATTGAAGCATAGGAAATAGAAGCAGGAGTAAGCCATTCAGTCCTTCGAGCTTTCCCCGCCATTTGTTATGATCACAGCTAATCATCTACGGTGGCACAGTGGTTCGCACTGCTGCCTCACAGCGCCAGGGACCTGGGCTCGATTCCAGCCTTGGGTGACTGTGTGGAGTTTGCACATTCTCCCCATGTCTGCATGGGGGGTTTCCTCTGAGTGCTCTGGTTTCCTCCCACAATTCAAAGATGAGCAGGTTAGGTGGATTGGCCATGCTAAATTGTCCCTTAGTGTTCCAAGATGTGTAGGTTAGGGGGATTCATGTGGAAAATGTGGGGATAGTGCAGGTGATGGGCCTGGCTAAGGTGATCTGTCAGAGAGTCAGTGCAGACTTGATGGGCTGAATGGCCTCCTCCTGTACTGCAGGGATTCTATGAACTCAGTAACCTGTTCCTGCTTCTCCCCGCCCACCCCCCCCCACCCCCCACCATATCCTTTGATCCCTTAGCCGCAAGAGCTACACCTAACTTGTCTTGAAAACATACAATGTTTTGACCTCAACTGCTTTCAGACCCCTCCACTTGTTCTCCTGAACTCCAGGGAATACAATCCTAACCGCCACAATCTCTCCTCATCCATCAGTCCTATCATCCCAGGAGTCGACCTGGTAAATCATCGCTGCACTCCCTCTATAGCAAGAACATCCTTCCTCAGATAAGGAGACCAAACCTACGTATAATGTTCCAGGCTCGGCCTCACAAAAGACGCAAACCAAGCCCCACACTGTACACACTTACGTATCCCCCTCCCACCTTGCCCTGACCCTCCCTCCCTCCCTCTCCCATCCCCCGACCGAGCCTGATCCCACATCGGCCCAACCACCCCTTCACCCCCTGACTCAAATGATCCCACCTCCCCAACTGGACAGCCCCACCTCACCCCAATGTACCCAACCCAGCCTCACGCCCCCAGCCCACACTCTCTCCCTGACTTCCCCCTTCCCCATTGCCCTCCAATGTCCAACTCTTCATTCCCCCAATATCCACATCCCCGCCCCCCCACCCCCTCATTTTATTCACTTGCCTCAGAAACCAATCTTCTCTCTTTCAATGAGACCTTCAAACCTGCTTTACGGCAGCTAGTGCTGTAAAAAGGGGACGTGTCCTCCTTTGCTCCACTCCTTCTTGTTGCTACAGCCAGGGACACTCTTCACTGCCTGAGTCTCACCCGGCCTGAATGCAGAAGGTCGGATGAGACAGGTACTATGGAATTTGAGAGCAGCTAAGTCGGTACGGAGTGTCACTCCACTGCTGATTATCACTCTGAGGAATTTAGGCCAACAACTCACATTTACCAATTTAGTCTGGTGAGGCAGAGTCAACTTAGTGAATTAACAGCAACTGGCTGAAGTCAGTAAGTTGTTTGAAGATTCTTCACAAAGTCGAGCACTCCACTCCGAGAGCAAGCTGAAAGTGCCCAAGTCTAGTTATCAATGTGGATTCAAACCTAAATGGTCAGTATTCATGGATGAATTTGTAAGCTTGAAAGAGATTTTATATTCAACTGGCAGAAGCGAAGCTTATAAAATGTAATTCCACTGTACCTACACACCACAGTAGTTAGTGTACTGATGTATAGTAATTATATATTCTACTAATGCGAGACTCTGCAGTAACCTTACTGGATAGCTGTGCCCAGCGGTAAAGATGAGTCAGAAAGAGGGTTCCAGACAGGGATACACTGCAAGCCTCTAGTTAACCGATGGACCAAGTAATCAATCATCAGAAGGATAAGGTGACTTCAGACTAAACTGTTATCAACTATAACTAATACATAGAGAGGTTTGTGCCAGGAACAATTTAAGTGATTTATTGCCTTTACCTAAATTCCTAAAAACTTTGTATTTTAAGATTTATAAATTATTGGTCTTAGAAAATAAATCACTAATTCAACCTGTGAAATATCTCTAATATTTTTTAGCAAATTATTTAAATGTTTACGGTGAGCGTGCATTAGGAGATTGTTGCTTCAAGTCCCACTCCAGTGATTTGAGCAGATGACCTTGGCTGGTATGTCTGTGCAGTGTTGAAGGAGTGCTGCACTACTGGAGGTGCATCTTTCAGATGACATGTTAAACCGAGGCCCCATCTATCCTCGTAGGTGGACATAAAAACCCCACAGCACTGTGTGATTGATGCGCATCAATTGGACACGAGGCACAAAGCTTCGGTAAAAGAAGGCTTTTATTAACTAACAATGGAACTATCAGAACTTTAACACACTATCCCAGACTGAAGAGGTCCCGTCCGAGCAGGGGGTCTTGTATCTCTCCCAGGAGGCGGAGCCCGACTGGGATGTGCCACAACAGTAACAACCACGGGTATCAATCCCACCCTAGCCCAACAACAACATTAGTACAATCCCACAGTAACCTATATACATTCCCATAGTGCTGGCCAGCCCTGGCCCAGTACTATCCAGTGGGAACCAACGATGGTTCACCACATTCACCCCTCCTTTGAGAACAAAGGCCGGCGGGGTACGAAAACAGACTAAAATGTCAACAGATTATAAGTTCAGACGGTCTGGAGGACCGCACCGTCGTTGTGACCTCCTCAATACCGGCAGTGACACCGGAGTAGGCACTTGCGGTGGCGTTCTCCCCAAAACGGCATCCAGCTGTTCTCCCACGGACTCACAGGCCGGTTGACCCTGATGAAACGGTAGTGCAGGGGATCCTGACACATTCTGCGGTGGCGACGATCTTCGGGGCTCAGGCAAGCTGTGCATTGGAGTAAAACTGTTAAGCCCTGGTCCCGATGCTGTCCGCGCCACGTCCGGGGAGAAATAAGGGATAAGGGATTTGTCACTGGGGGTATGGGAGCGACAGGAGTTGCTACGTCCCCTGCCGGCGCCAGGTCTCGGATCAAGACTGTGTCCTCTCGCCCGTCAGGATATGCCACATAGGCATACTGAGGATTGGCGTGGAGGAGGTGGACCTGTTCGACCAAGGGGTCGGACTTGCGGGCCCTTACATGTCGCTGCAGGAGGACGGGTCCTGGGTACGTCAACCAGGCTGGTAAAGATATCCCCGAGGACGACTTCCGAGGGAATGAGAACATCCTCTCGTGGGGAGTAGCATTGGTTGCCGTACACAGGAGGGAGCGAATGGAGTGAAGCGCATCGGGGAGGACCTCCTGCCAACGGGAGACTGGAAGGCCTCTGGACTTCAACGCCAATAGGACAGCCTTCCAGACTGTAGCATTCTCTCGTTCCACCTGTCCATTACCCCTAGGGTTGTAACTCGTGGTCCTACTAGAGGCAATCCCATATGAGAGCAGGAATTGCCTCAAGTCATTGTTCATGAACGACGAGCCCCTGTCGCTATGGATATAGCTGGGGTACCCGAACAGGGTAAAAAGGTCACGGAATGCCTTGATCACCGTGGCAGCCGATGTGTCCGCGCAGGGGACAACAAACGGGAACCGGGAGTACTCATCTATTATGTTCAGAAAGTACACGTTCCGATCTGTTGAGGGAAGGGGGCCCTTAAAATCAACACTCAGCCTCTCGAAGGGGCGAGTGGCCTTGACCAAATGTGCCCGGTCAGGTCGGTAAAAGTGCGGTTTGCATTCCGCGCAAATCCGACAGCTCCTTGTCACCGACCTGACGTCCTCCACCGAGTAAGGCAGGTTGCGGGCTTTGACAAAGTGGTAGAGCCGAGTGACCCCCGGATGGCACAGGTCATTATGGAGGGCGTTCAAGCGATCCTCCTGCGTAGTAGCGCATGTTCCGCGCGAGAGGGCATCCGAGGGCTCATTGAGTTTCCCTGGATGATACATGATATCGTAGTTATAGGTGGAGAGTTCAATTCTCCACCGCAAGATCTTGTCATTCTTGATCTTGCCCCTCTGCGAGTTGTTGAACATGAACGCCACGGACCGCTGGTCCGTGATCAGGGTGAACCGCTTTCCCGCCAGGTAATGGCGCCAGTGTCTGACGGCCTCCACAATGGCCTGGGCCTCCTTTTCCACCGCTGAATGCCGAATTTCGGGGCCTTGGAGGGTGCGGGAAAAAAACGCGACGGGCCTGCCCGCCTGGTTTAGTGTGGCGGCCAGGGCGAAATCAGATGCATCGCTTTCCACCTGAAAAGGGATGGATTCGTCTACCGCGTGCATCGTGGCTTTCGCGATGTCGTGTTTCAATTCCTTGAAGGCCAATTGGGCCTCTGGCGTGAGTGGAAAAGTCGTGGACTTAATAAGCGGACGGGCTTTGTCCGCGTAGTTGGGGACCCACTGCGCATAATAGGAGAAGAAGCCTAGGCATCTTCTCAGTGCTTTTGCGCTAGCGGGCAAGGGAAGTTCAGCAAGGGGGCGCATACGGTCTGGATCAGGGCCAATGACCCCGTTTTCCACCACGTATCCCAGGATGGCTAACCGGCGCGTACGGAATACACACTTCTCCCTGTTGTAGGTCAAATTCAGGCGAGATGCAGTGCGTAAAAAGTTCTGGAGATTTGTGTCATGGTCCTGCTGATCACGGCCGCAGATGGTGACATTATCCAGGTACGGGAAGGTAGCCTGCAGCCTGTTCTGGTCCACCATTCGGTCCATAGCACGCTGGAAGACCGAGACCCCATTGGTGACACCAAATGGAACCCTAAGGAAATGATACAGACGACCATCCGCCTCAAAGGCCGTGTATTGTCGGTCCTCTGGGCGAATGGGGAGTTGGTGGTAGGCGGACTTAAGGTCTATGGTGGAGAACACCCGGTACTGCGCAATCTGATTGACCATATCAGATATGCGCGGGAGAGGATACGCATCCAGCTGCGTATATCGGTTAATGGTCTGACTGTAATCAATGACCATCCGGGGTTTGTTCCCGCTCTTGACCACCACAACCTGTGCTCTCCACGGACTAACACTGGGCTGTATGATCCCTTCTTTGAGGAGTCGCTGAACCTCAGATCTGATGAAGATCCGATCCTCAGTGCTGTAACGCCTACTTTTAGTGGCGATGGGCTTGCAGCCTGGTACCAGATTCTGAAATAAAGAGGGTGTGGTGATCTTTAACGTAGAAAGATTGCAGGCGGGGCGCTTTGGACAATTTGGAGACTGCAGCTGTTCTCCCACTGTCAGCGAAGGGAGTGGCCCACTGTACTGTAGGATCACACTCTTCATGTGGACCATAAAGTTTAGTCAGAGGAGAATTGGTGCGCAAAGATGCGGCAACACAAGGAGCCTGAAACGCTCGTAAATTGTGCCTTGCACTTTCAAAGTTACCACACAACGTCCTAGCACAGCGACAGACCGGGACCTTGATGCCATAGAGATTGTCTGTTTGGCAGGTTGAATCTGGAGTCCACACCTCTTCACAGTGTCAGGGTGAATAAAGCTCTCAGTGCTCCCGCTGTCAAACAGACAATAAATCGCATGATCATTTACCTGTATATCCATCATCGAACAATCAAGCCTGTGAGGCTTAGCCTGGTCCAGGGTGATCGATGCCACCATTGGTCCGTGAACGTCACTGCAGGCAGCTGAGGTCGATGCTGAGGACCCCTGCTGGTCGCTCATGGTCATCGTCGACCAAAATGGCTGCTCCTATGAATCGCACATGGGTGAGGGCGCCAAACTTAGTGACCCCTGGTGGTCGTCATCCTCCGACTCCGTCGACCGCAATGGCATCGTCCTGGACTCGCACGTGGACGAACCTCGTGAGTACTTCGACGATGATGGTGATGATCCCCGTTCCGAAGGGTTACTGGCCGCACTGCTGTTCCTGGGCTTCGATCTGCCCACCTTCGCATAATGCCCCTTTTTACCGCATGCGGTACAGACTACCGCTTTAGCGGGACACTTTTGTCGGGTATGTTTGGCTCCTCCGCAGGAGTAGCACCGCGGGCCGCATGGGGCTGCAGCCGTCGTCTGGTCCACATGGGAGCACGCCATAACACTGCACTTCAAGCCCGAGGGGCGAGGAGGGATTTGCGACTGCTCCTGCCACGTTGTCTCCACGTGGTCCTCCGGATACAGGACCAAGCTCTTCGAAGCCGCCTCGAGCATTTCAGCTAATTCCATGGCTTGGGTCAGGTTGAGATTCCCCTTTTCTAGCAGCTTGAGACGGATGTATGAAGACCCGACCCCGGCCACAAACGCATCTCGGGCGAGGTCGTACATGTACTGCCCAGCCGACACAGCTTTGCAGTCACAGCCCCTGGCTAGCTGTAAGAGCTCATTGGCGTAGTCCTCCATGGTTTCGCCCGACTGCCAACGTCGTGTAGCGAGGAGGTAACGAGCGTGGATCTCGTTAGGAGGTTTCGTATAGCGCTTTTTTAGAAGCTCGAGGGCCCTCGGGTAAGTGGTGGCCGCACGGATCGCGAGGTAGACTGTGTCGCTTACCCTCGCATGGAGGACCCGGAGTCTGTCATCATCTGTGGTGACCGCTGCGGAGGCTGCCAGGTAGTCTTCAAAACACTTCAGCCAGTGGTCGAAGGTGTTAGAAGCGCCCACCGCACGTGGATCTAGTGTCAGACGTTCTGGCTTGAGGATTTGCTCCATACTCTCCTTTCTTTTTTTTTCTTCCGTCGAGAGTTTAATTTTAGTTAATAAAATTGATGCGCATCAATTGGACACGAGGCACAAAGCTTCGGTAAAAGAAGGCTTTTATTAACTAACAATGGAACTATCAGAACTTTAACACACTATCCCAGACTGAAGGGGTCCCGTCCGAACAGGGGGTCTTATACCTCTCCCAGGAGGCGGAGCCCGACTGGGATGTGCCACAACAGTAACAACCACAGGGGTATCAATCCCACCCTAGCCCAACAACAACATTAGTACAATCCCACAGTAACCTATATACATTCCCATAGTGCTGGCCAGCCCTGGCCCAGTACTATCCAGTGGGAACCAACGATGGTTCACCACAGTGATGGAAAACAAATGAGTTCTCCTGATGTCCTGGACAATACCTATCCTTCAACCAGGACCTAAGTAGATAATCTGCTCATTTATTTCATTGGTTGTTTGTGTGGTTTGTTTTGTGAAAAGTGGCCATCATGTTTCTTGTCCGGTAACAGTGACTACACTTGAAATGTACTTCATTGATGGTAAAGCATTTTGCAATGTCCTTGGGTTGTGAAAGGCGCTACGTGAATGCAAATCTTTCTACTTTTAAAGTTCATTTATTAGTGTCACCAGTAGACTTGCATTAACACTACAATGAAGTTACTGTGAAAATCCCCTAGTCGCGCCACACCGGTGCCTATTCGAGTACACTGAGGGAGAATTTAGCATGGCCAATGCACATAACCAGCATGTCTTTTGGACTGTGGGAGGAAACTGGAGCACCCGGAGGAAAGCCACGCAGACACAGGAGAACATGTAGACTCCGCCCTGACAGTGACCCAAGCCAGGAATCGAACCCGGGTCCCTGGCGCTGTGAGGCAGCAGTGCTAACCATTGTGCCAGAGTACTGCCCTATTCTGTCCTATTTTGTAATTTTTGCCATATATCTTCACAGGGCGGCTCTTATTTCAAAGGGACAGACACCAGAGATTGGTCTGATATTGATGTTGTGATATTCAGCTCCTCATTTATGAGCCTTGATGACTGCAAGGAGAAGATACCGTATATGTTGTGTGGCCTGGAAAATAAGCTGAAATTATCTGTAATGGCCAACAGGTGAGACAAAGAAATGCTTATTAAAAATTAAGGATTGTTAATGCTGGAAATTTTAAAATCAAATCAAAAATTATAGAAAACACCAAACACATTTGTTACATTTGCTTTGTGTGGGATTCTTCATCAGTCCGATCAGTTAACCTCATTTTCTCTTTCTGCTGCTCACTAGTTTGCTTGTGTGCCTCCAGTAATCTCTGTTTTTGATAGTATTGTGTTTTGTCGTGTGTTCTCTGAATCCCTGTCACAATCCGTCACTATTTGTAGTTGATAGCCAGGTTTGTGGGTGGCTTCTTTGAAATTAGGCCTACCCTCTGTGAGCAGAATCTATGACCCATGTTCAGCTCTATTGAGCCTCAGTTGAAAGCTAATACAATGAGGTTCGAAGAGTCGATTGTTGGCATCCTAGAGGAGTGGATCAGGTCATTTGACCCATATGAGGGAGATCTACAACTTCCACTGCTCCTTTTGGTATTGAAGCAGCCCATGCTACTATACAGCCTGAAATACAGAGGAACCTGACTTTAAGGTCACATCCTCCCACTATAATTTGACCATTTCTGTTATTGAGCTCTTTCCAAGTCCCTTCTACCCATCCTTTGGACCAAATAAAACTCCACAGAAGACTATGAAAACTTGACTTTCCAATCAAAAGGGAAATTTACCTTACTCTGAGGAAATCTCTTACAAGATTCTTCCCAAATCCTTTCATTAGAGATGTTTGCCTTTTCCTATAACTACACCCAAGAGCACAAGTTGTGTTAATTCTGCATTATGTTAAAAATTATGTTAATTCTGGATAAAATAAGATACAACACCATTAACGTTTAGTGATGCAAGTATATGATTCAAATTGTTTGTCATTTTAGAATATTGATGGAAAAGAAGGCCTCACTTTCTCTTCGATTTCAGTTCAAGTGTTTCAAAGAACTACATATTCATCACTTTGATGTTATGCTTTGCTATGATTTATTAGGATCAATTCCATCCAAAGGTTTGCATTTTATTTTTCACTGTTACTTAGATCTGAGCACCTAATGTATTTTGCTGTGGACAATGTACTAAAAGGAATACATCTTAGTTCTCTCTCTGTCTGTTTTAATATTTTTTCCATATTTAAAGAAACATTCCATTGTTTATTTTATATTATGGTTTGCATACTCACAATTTACACTTTGTAGCAAATTGATTAATAATACCTGAATATGTAGCATAGTGATTATATTATTAGTTAATGTTTCAGAGGCCAGGGCTAATGATCAGGAGATCTGAATTCAAATCCAAGTGCAGCAACTGGCAGTTTAAATTCAATGAATTATATTGATCTGGATTTTTCAAAAATAAATGTGGACACAAAACTACCAAATTGCTGTGAAAATTCAGCTGGTCCACTAATGTCCTTTTGGGAAGGAAATCTGCCATCCTTACCCATTCTGGGATCTGCCATCCTTACCCATTCTGGGATCTGCCATCCTTACCCATTCTGGGATCTGCCATCCTTACCCATTCTGGGATCTGCCATCCTTACCCATTCTGGGATCTGCCATCCTTACCCATTCTGGGATCTGCCATCCTTACCCATTTGTGACTCTAGACCAGAGCAATGTGGTTGACTCTTAACAGCTCCTTGTAATGGCCTAGCAAGAAACTCCATTGTACCAATTCACTATGACAAAGTATAATAAAAATAAAACCTGTCAGATTTTCTGGCAACAACCATGACCATTCAGCTCCAGACTTTATTGCAGTCTTTGTCTAATCATAAATCAAAGATCTAAATTCTGGAAGCAAGGTGACAACAATTGCCTTTTGCAGTTTTCTGTTGCTCTGTTCTGAAACCATTCCATTTAACACAATGGTAGTGGCTTGCAACACAATGGAGCATGACCTATCTGTGAAGATGCAGCTTTACGTCAACAAGGACTGTGCAATGATCATTCTTACCAAGACTATCATGTATGTGTGACACACAGATTGCTGAGGATGAATTAAGTTAGGTTTTTTACTTCATGCTGGATCTCTTACCACTTGCTGTAGGCCCAGTGTGGCAAATTACATCCTTCAGGTTTTGTCCAGATCTGCTTGCAGTGGCACTACCAAGCCCTCTTGTGATGGACATTGAAGTCCCCCACCCAGATTACATTCTGTGCCCTTTCTACTCTGTGCTTTTTCCACGTAGTCTTCAACATGAAGGAACAGGGATTCTTCACTGATGGAGTGTGGTAGGTGATAATCAGAAAGAGGTTTCCTTGCCCATGTCAGATTTGATGCCATAAGTTTTTATGGGACCTGGAGTCGGTGATGAGGATTCTCGGGGCTATTCCTTCTCAATTGTATACCACAGTGCCACCGGCAGTACCACCCAGATGATGGTTAAAAAGAATGTTTCTGTCACTGCCATGTCACAGACTGCTTGACTAGTCTGTGGAGTAGGATTCTCCGAATCCTGGCACAAGTCCCCAAATATTAATGAGGAAGATTTTGCAATGTCAACTGAGCAGGGTGTGCCTTTGTTATATCTGGTGCCATGGTTGTCCATTTGGTTTTATTCCTATTAAACTATTTGGGCACGATTTTCCCAGCCCGCTGCGCTGCTCCAGTGGGTCGGGGAAGCTGGCGATCGGGAGTGGGTGGCCGGGGAAGTATTCAAAGCTGGCAATCGGGAGGCTGGCAGTGGGGGGGCAGGGGGAATTGAGCATGCGCAGATCTCCCTACTGACAGATCAGCGCATATGTAGTGGCCCGCTCCGCATGCTGATGCCAGCCTCTTGGGTGGGATTATGTCCTGCCCCTCGCTTACCAGCGTGAATCTCCCGGTGGATTCTGTGGAGCACAGAGTGCTGGAAACTCATCCCAGTAAAAATGCCCAAAAAACGGGAGGGAAAATTTCCCATTTTCCAGCCCATTGGGCACTTAGACTTTCTTTGGGAAAATCGCCCCCTTTGTAGCCAAAGCTACAAGGGAGTAACTTCCTGGGCCATTTTAGAGGAAGTTAAGAATCAACCATCAGGTAAGGATAGCTGTTTCCTTTCCAGTGGACATTAGTGAACCAGCTGGATTTTTGCAACAATGCAATAGTATCATGGTCACCATTACTGATACTAGTATTTTATTCTAGAATTGTTTAATTAACTGAATTTAAATTCCCCATATTGGGCCAAGTGCTGGTAAATGGGATTAGGTGGGAGCTCTGATGTTTCTCGCGTCTCAGTGCAGACTCAATGGGCCGAAGGGCCTCTTCTGCACTGTATGATTATATGATTCTATTGAGAGCTGAACACATACGTTCAGACTGTTAGTGCCAGCCTCTGGATTCCTAATCTAGCAACATACCCATGATGCCTTTGCACCTATCTTTGAAAGATACCTTGACGTTATTTATGGGGGCTTGGATTTCTCTCAGTATTCTGCCCAGCCCTTTTCTGTCAAGTAGTAGCCCAAAAATAGATTAACTGCTTATTTCCCTGCTGTCTGTGGGATGTTGTGTGCAAAATAGCAGCTCTGTTTGTCTGTGAATTAAAAGCAATTGCTGTGTGAAAGAGTAAATCATTATACTGCACTTTGAGATGATTCAAATTGTCCAAAAGGCACAAGATAAAGATGATATTGTGACAGAAACAAAATCTTAAGTGGGATTTCTTTTATTGTCCAGATGTTAAAAGGAATTTATACCGACAATTATATAATTGTGGTGATGATGTAAAAATCCAGCTTTATTCAATCGCTCTGCTGCAATATCAGGTGGATTTTGTGAAGTCATCTACAGTTGGTGTGAAGGATCTGATTCGTCTGGTTAAACACTGGTTTAGGACCTCACTTGCTAAGCCCACTGAGGCCAACAGGTTGGCACTATTTGTACCAGATTGTTTCTGTTGATATTGTAATTATTAATAGAAGTGTAATGTGACTATTTACCTTTAGAAAATTGATGTCAACTTGGATAATTATTCAAAAAGATACAATCATTATTGGATATGATGTGAATGCTGATCGTGCTAAGACAGAACCCTCGCTGCACCATATTAGCAGAGACAGTAATCTACTAAAAATAAATGATTAAGGTTTGTACAGCACCTTCAGGAGAGAGAAATATTCCTGTGCACTTCACAGGGTGTTTTGAAACAAAATTTGACAGTGAGCTACGAGGAGATATTAGGGCTGATGACCCTAAACTTGGTGTAAGTTTAGGTTATAAAGAGCCTCTTAAAGGAAGGAAGAGAGGAGGAGACATTTAAGGAGAGAATTTCAGAGTTTTGGGCCTTGACAGCTTCAGCTCCTAATGGTGAAGCCATTAAAATTGGAAATGCTCAAGAGGCCAAAATTGAAGGAGTGAGGATATATTGGAGTTGAGGCAATGTTACAGATTAAATAAGTAGATTTAATGATATTATGGATATGTATGGCTAAATCTGACCAAAAAATGGTAGAGTGTTGTTTCTGGCAAGAAAACTGGCGTGTTTCTCTTAGCATGATGCCAATCTGGCAATGCCAACTTGTGCCAAGGGGCAGTGCCAGGCCAGTCAGGCCACGTCCCTCTCTTCCGGGAGCTATACTTACCTTTGCGCCCCGTGAAGACCCCCACAATAGGTTCACATCTGTGTTAGCCGGTTGTATACACACTGGCACGGTATCAATATATGGGGGGGGGGGGTCAATATCTGGCAAAGGGGCTGGTTAATAACATTAAATACATTCAAATTCATATAAAACAGGTTCATGCCTGTTATAACATCACTGGCAAGGGGAAAAATAGTGAACTTGCTGGCGAGAACTGTGACTTCCAGATTTTGGACCCCGCCATAGAACGTGTGAGTTCAAGATCGCCTCCATAGCCTTTACATATACATCTATATTCATTTATATTTGACTACCTCAAATATCTCAAAGTATTCAAAATGAATGAAACTTTTGAAGTTTATTCATTGTTGTAATGTAGAAAAATTGCAGAGAGTGCCATTTGATATGGGCAAATTAAGCATTTCCGCAATAACATCACCAATACCCTATGGTTATGATCCTGATAGTTCAGTACTTTTGAAGTTCTAGTATTACTGTTTTACACCTCCTAAATCAAAAATGTATAGCGTGAAGGGATCAGTTACAATCTGAGGCACAATCAACATCCTGGGGCTTATCATTGACCAGCAACTTAGTTGGACTGGCCTTACATGGCTACAAGAGCAGGTCAAAAGCTAGGATTCCTGCAGTAACTCACCTCCAGACTCCACAAAGCCTGTCCACCATCTACAATGCACAATCAGGAGCTGATTGATTACTACCCCCATGCTTGAATGAATGCAATTCCAACAACGCTTAAGAAATGCAACACCATCCAGAACAAAGTAGCCCAGCTGATTGTCACTCCCTCCATCACCAATGAACAGTGGCAGCAGTGTGTACCATATACAAGATGCACTGCAGGAATTCATGAAGGCTCCTTAAACAGCACCTTCCAAACTCATTCTAGATGGCCTCCTGAACTCTTCCTATATAAATACCAATTTCACCAAGATCCTATGGCTCATATCCTGTCCTTCACTAGGTCTTGTTCATTCATCAACCCTGTCCTTACTGGTCTCCACTTTTTCTCCGTTCCCAAGCACACAATCCTTGTTTTCATTTGCCAAACCCTCAGTAATTATACTTCATCATATCAAGGGCAATTCGCAATAAATACTGGCCTAGCCAATGACTCCCACATCTCTTGAATTAATTTCAAAATCTAGTTGTCTAAAGCTATTTAATAAATTATTCCAAACATTTAATGAAAGGAAACTTGTTTGAGGTATTGTAACAGGAAGGAATATGACTTCATTATAACATCTAGACATAAAGATGATCAGTACTGTTTCCAGTGCAAATATTCTCCACTCAGCCTTGAAATTTGGCGAGAAGATTTAAAAGCTACTAAGCTCAATTTACACCTTAACCTGCTTTCAGTTAACTGTAGGAGTTCAGGAGGCCATCTAGAATGACAAGGGCAGCAGACACATGGGAACACCATCACCTGGAAGTTCTCCTCCAAGCCACTCACCATCCTGATTTGGAAATATATCACTGTTCCTTCACTGTCACTGGAACTCCTCCTTAACAGCACTGTGGGTGCACCTGCACCACATAGACTGTAGCGGTTCAAGAAGGTGTCTCATCACCACCTTCTCAAGGGCAATTCGCAATAAATACTGGCCTAGCCAATGACTCCCACATCTCTTGAATTAATTTCAAAATCTAGTTGTCTAAAGCTATTTAATAAATTATTCCAAACATTTAATGAAAGGAAACTTGTTTGAGGTATTGTAACAGGAAGGAATATGACTTCATTATAACATCTAGACATAAAGATGATCAGTACTGTTTCCAGTGCAAATATTCTCCACTCAGCCTTGAAATTTGGCGAGAAGATTTAAAAGCTACTAAGCTCAATTTACACCTTAACCTGCTTTCAGTTAACTGTAGGACAGATTTGGATGGAGTGCTGATGGAGATATGATGAAGTATAATTACTGAGGGTTTGGCAAATGAAAACAAGGATTGTGTGCTTGGGAACGGAGAAAAAGTGGAGACCAGTAAGGACAGGGTTGATGAATGAACAAGACCTAGTGAAGGACAGGATATGAGCCATAGGATCTTGGTGAAATTGGTATTTATATAGGAAGAGTTCAGGAGGCCAATAAGAAGTTGGGGGTGGGGAGTGGTGTGTTGAACTGGGACAAAAAAAAATGGATTTTAAAGAAAGTGGTCAAGATAGAGGGGAGGGTTCATAGTCTAAAGTTGTTGAACTCAATGTTGAGTCCAGAAGGCTGATACAGGCCAAATTGGAAGATGAGGTGTTGTTCCTCCAGTTTGCATTGGGCGTCACTGGAGCATTGTCACAGGCCAAGGACAGACATGTGGGCATGAGAGGACGATGCTGAGTTGAAATGGCAAGTGAACAGAAGGCTGGGGTAATGCTTTTAGACTGAGGGAAGGTGTTCTGCAAAGTGGCCACCCAGTCTGCATTTAGTCTTTCCAATGTAGAGGAGACCACATTGGGAGAAGAGAATACAATGGACCAAATGGAAGGAGCTGCAAGTGAAACATTGCTTCATCTGCTTTTGTCCTTGGACAATGAAGAATAAGGTAAAGGGGAAGGTGTTGCACCTTCTGTGATTGCAAGGGAAGGTGCCATCGGAAAGGGATGAGGAGTTGGGATTGGTAGAAGAGTGGATTAGGGTATCAAAGAGGGAACGGTCCCTGCAGAATGCTGACAGTGGGGGTGAGGGGAAGATGTCTTTTATGGTGACATCGTGCTGGAGTTGGTGGAAATGGCAGAGAATGTTCCTTTGAATGTCGAAGTTGGTGAGATGGAAAAGGGGATCCAATCATAGTTCTGGGAGAGTGGGAGAGGGTGAGGGCAGAAGTGCGCTGACAACACAGTGGGGGGGAATCTCAGTTGAGGAAAAAGGCAGACATGTCAGAAGTGTTTTCTTCCAAGGTGCCATCATTGAAACAGATGCAACGGAGGCAAAGCAATTGGGAGAATGAGCTGGAGTCCTTACAAGGAGTGGGATATCAGTGACTTTGATTAAGGTTGCTTTGACATGTATCTCTGGTTAAGAGATGCTGATCTGGAATGTATTCCTGGCAATCAATCTGAATTCAATATCAGTGACCTTAAGGTGCTGATGTATTAGGTGGAATAGTGCCCTTTTAGGCTATAATATAAAGACTTGTCCAGCCTGACATTGGCAAAGTAGTCACTACTGAATTAATCTAATATTCTTTCATAGATTCCGGAGGCTTCCCCCTTCCTATGCCATGGAACTGATTACCATATATGTCTGGCAGTTGGCAGGAAAGCCCATATTTTTCAGTTTTGTCCAGGGCCTCCGAGCAGTGCTGAAGTTCCTGGTACATTGCACTGATATTTTCATCATCTGGTTTGAACACTATAATAAAACCTCTCACATTGTGAAGAAAGCTCTTCAGAAACAAAGCAGGTAAATAACTAAGAATAAGTTAACAAAACCAAAGCATAAATTTGCTGTGGCCTTAATTGAATTGATACAATTAGTTGCATTGAGTTTCTTCTGCATCATCATGCTTCTCCTGTCAGTGTTTAGATGACCAGTTTATTAAGGCTGGCCCAAGAGGCCTTTTAGATATAGACACTGCCTGATGTTACACTGGACCCTGTAGACCAGAAAGTTACAGATTTGATACTTGATGCTGAGTTAGTGGATCTCGGTCACTGCAGAAATTGAAGCGTTGTATTTGAGCCCTGGTATATGGACTAGGAAGTAGAACGTCACTAAAGATTTCTACCCTTTGTCATGATCTAGTGACCATGGTGGGGAAATATATGGTGGGGAATATTGAGTGAGAATAGATTGGGTTTGACGGTGAAACTCTCTGAATAGGCACCAAAAGTCATTGTCTAGGCTCACCAGTGAAGAACATCCAATTGAGCAATAAGCCAGAGAGCTCCTGGTAACCAGGAATCCAAAGCAGAGCAAGAATGTAACACCTTCAGCAGAGACTGGGAAACAGAAGGGAGAGAAACATAAAACTAAATATCTTGTGAGATTATCTTTGGTCTGTAAACCATTACTCAAATTATTTTGCATAGATGAAATGGCTACAGATGCACCTGCACCAACAACACAGTGTATTGAAATTCAAATGGCAGATGTTTGAGCAAATGTTCCTTGGGAGACCATAATGAAGTGTTCATTGTAATGGACTAACAACCCAGCTAATTACATAGCTATGAGTGGAGAAACGGCTAAGATTGATTGGGTCAATAGATTATAAGTTATGGCAGCAAATAAATAATGGGAAACATTTAAAGCAACAATTCAAATGTTCAACAAAGATATATTCCATTGAAAATCAAAACCTCAGCAAGAAAGATCCATCCGTGGCTTACAGAGAAGGTTAAGGGTAGTATTAGATTAACAGAAGAGACGTATGGGGGTGATTCTCCCATCCTGCTGTGCTGCCCCCCTCTGTGGGGCAATCAGTGGGGGTGGGGGGTCCAGCTGCAACTCTGCGTTTGGGCTGAGTGACAGAGGGAGGGAGGCCAGCGATTGGGGCTGGCCATCGAGATGGAGGGGTTGGGAGGGGGGATACCCTGCTTGGGGGGAGGGTGTTGGGGTTGCGGGGGCTCAGGGGGGATCTGGAGATCAGGGCTGAGGGGGGGGGGCGGGTGCGGGGTCGAGGCTGGCCTGGGCATCAATTGGGTCGTTGGGGGGGGGGGGGGGGGGGGCAGAGGAGGGGATGTCACTGCTGGCAATGCAGGAGTCGTGAGCTAGCCGGCAATATGGGGTTACTGTGCATGAGCCAATCTCGGTGCTGACAGATTGGCACATGCACAGTGGCCAGCTCAGAGCTATGCTGCCAGCCTCCCCAGTGGGAATAGGCCCCGTCCACTGATTCCTGGAGTCAATCACGCTAGTGCACTCTTAGTGCACTGAGTGTGGGAGATTCATTTTGAAACTCCCGCTGAATAAACCAGCGGTATTTACTCCAGTTTTTACGCGAATTCAACACTTCGAATTCTTGGGGGAGAATCCCACCCATCATTTTGCAAAGAATAGTAGTAAGTCTGAGGATTGGGAGTATTCTCGAAACCAGCAAAGTGTCGCCAAAAAGTAGATAAGGAAAATAAAATAGAATATGAAAGTGAACTAGACGGGAACATACAAACAGATTGTAAGAGAGATAACAAATGTATAAAAAAGAAGAAAGGAGTTAAAATAAATGCTGGTCCCTTGGAAGCAGAGACAGGAGAAATTATCATGAGGAATGAGGAAATGGGCAGCACGGTGGCACAGTGGTTAGCACTGCTGCTTCACAGCTCCAGGGACCTGGGTTCGAATCCCGGCTTGGGTCACTGTCTGTGTGGAGTTTGCACATTCTCCCTGTGTCTGCGTGGGTTTCCTCCAGGTGCTCTGGTTTCCTCCCACAGTCCAAAGATGTGCAGGCTAGGTTGATTGGCCATTCTAAATTGCCCCTTACTGTCCCGGGATGCATAGGTTAGAGGGATTGGTGGGTAAATATGTAGGGATATGGGGATAGGGCCTGGGTGGGATTGTGGTTGATGCAGACTCGATGGGCCGAATGGCCTCTTTCTGCGCTGTAGGATTCTATGATTCTATCCTTAATGGATTCTATGAAATGGCAAAGGTATAGATCTTCACAGTCAAAGACACAAGTTACATTCCAGAAATAGAGAGTAATAGAGACTAACGTAGGGGTTAAGAAGAGTGAAGAACTGAGATAATTACTATCAGCAGAGAAAAAGTACTGGAGAAACTCAGGGGCCTAAAATCCAATTAATCTTCAGGACCTAGTGGCCTACATCCAAGGGTTCTAAAAGAAATAGCTGCAGAGACAGTGGATGTACCAACTATGATTTTTCCAAAATTCATTGGATTCTGGAGCCATCCCAGCAAGTTGGATGTTAGCAAGAAAAGAGGGAGAGAGAAAACAGGGAACTGCAGAACTGTTTCCTGACATCAATCATCAGAGAAGTGCTGGAATATATCATGAAGGAAATATTAACAATGTATGTAGCAAAGCATAATATGACTAGAACAAGTTAACATGGTTTTCTGAAAGGGAAATCCTGTTTGACAAATTTATTTGGGTTTTTTGAGGATGTAAAGAGGAACCGGTAGAGAATACTTCGATTTCCCCCAAAAGGCATTTGATACGATGCTGCATAAAAGGATAATACACAAGATGAGGGCTCATGGATTTGGGGGTGATATATTGACACGGATAGAGGATTGGTTAATGTCCAGAAAGCAGAGAGTAGGGATAAAGGGACCATTTTCAAGGCTGTGAATAGTGGAGTGTTGCAAAGATCAGTGAATCATAGAACCCCTACAGTGCAGAAAGAGCCTGCACAGACAACAATCCCATCCAGGCCCTATCCCCGTAACCCACGTGTTTACCCAACTAGTCACCCTGACGCTAAGAGGCAATTTAGCATGGCCACTCAACCTAACCCGCACATGATTGGAGTGTGGGAGGAAACCGGAGCACCCGGAGGAAACCCACCCAGACACGGAGAATTGAACCCGGACCCCTGGTGCTGTGAGGCAGCAGTGCTAACCATTGTGCCGCTGTGCTGGGACCTCAGCCATTTACAATCTATGTTATTGACCTAGATGAAGAAATGGAGAGTAATGCATTTAAGTTTGTTAACGATACAAAGCTGGTGGGAATGCAAACTGTGGGAAGGAAGCAACAAGGCTGTAAAAGAGACATGGACAGGTTAAGCGAATGGGCAACAACATAGCAGATGAAATATAATGTGTCAAAGCATGATGTTATCCACTTAGGTCAAAAGGACAAAAATGCAGCATATATTTTTAAGAGTTTTAAATTTGTAAATGTTGATATTCGTAAAGATTTGACTGTTCTCGTACAAGGAACACACACATTAGCATGCAAGTAATTAAGAAAGTAAATGGCATGTTGGCCTTTATTGCAAAGGTTTTTGAAGTACAAGAATAAAGAAGTCTTACTACAAGTCTTTGGTGAGACCACAGCCACAATACTGTGAAATCTGGTGTCCGTATTTAAGGAAGGATATATTTGTATTGGAGACAGTACAGCAAAAGCTCACTATGTTGGTTCCTGGGATGAGAGGGTTGTCCAATGATGGAACAGCTGAGCATATTGGGTCAATATTCTCTGGAGTTTAGAAAAGTGAGAGGTGATCTCATTGAAATATTCAGGATTATGAAAGGACTTGACAGGGTAAATACAGGAAGGTTGTCTCATCTGCATGAGAAACCTAGGACAAGGGTGCACAATTTCAGGATAAGGAAACAATAATTTAAGATTAAGATAAGGAGAAATTTCTTCATTGAAAAGGTTGTGGATCCTTGGAATACTGTGCCCCAGAGGTTGGGGATGCCTCAAGACTGCGATAAACAGATTATTGATCTCTCAGGGAATCAAGAAACAGACAGTAAAGTGGAATTGAAGCCCAAGATCATCTATGATCATACTGCATGGTGGAGCAGTCTTGATAGGCCATACAGTCCACTCCTGGTCTTATTTATTATGCTCTTATTGTGAGTTCAAAACTCCCTTTGGCAAGTTGCAAAAGCGACTTCATTAAATCTAGCAGTATGTGAGCTAGGACCTTCCCTTGACCTGAACAAGTTCACTGGTCAGCACTGAATGTTCCTGGTATAAATGTCAAGATTGCTGGTCTGAGGATTTTCAGAGTCCAATAAAAGTAAATGATAATATTATTTGTTTCCATTCCAGACCTTTTGTTTTGGATCCAGCGAATCCCACTTTTAATATCTGTGAAAACAGCAACTCTTGGGATGAAGTGACTCACGTGGCCCGTCAAAGTCTTCTGAAACCACTCCTCAGTGGCGTGCAAGCAAAGGTTCCATGGCTCTTCACCAATAATTGGTGACATTTGTTTCTTTCATCTGAGCAATATACACATCAGAGTTACCCCTAGGTTACTGTGAAACCTGTTACAAAGCAGAAGGTGTGACACTTATGTGAAATTATGTGTAAACTAATAAAAGATTTGTTTTCATGCAAATATTTTAGAAGGGACCTGAACTCCTGCTTTCTAATGCAAGATTGCATTTTAGTCACACATATTTTAACTTAGCAAATGATCAAAATCTGATCAATTTTGTCAAAAAAGATGAGAACTAGAAAATGTCCCTAATTATAAGCCTTTGATGTGTGAAGCGAATAGTTTCATGGGTTTTGTACTTTATGCTGCAGAAATACGCAAACTTCTCAATTTCCATTGGTGAAAAACATTTGTTGTCTGGAAGTTAGAAACTTCAACCAGTTTGTACTAAACTCATTTACCCAGGTACTCTTACTCATGAGACAAAGGACAGAAGTTGATTCACAGTTAACCCAATTTTATTAACAAATCCTTATTATACAAACTCTTTACAGAAACAACTCTCAGTTCCCACAATAACGTAATACTTTTTGCTCCGTCTCTCTGAGCTTTCTAATGCTACCCATGTTGATTAAACTGACTGAGCTGGTGGGTCCCATTTGCTGAGCTCTGTCTTCTCTCGAACTTGGGGTCTTCTTCGCGAAGGTTGGTCTCATACGTCCTCTTCTGTCATCATTGGTCTCCGCCTTGTCTTTACTGTAGGTCGAGTCTTCGCCGGGATCATGTTGATTCTTCACTGGGGGTGGCTTCCAGGTGTCTCGTCTTATCCCCCACTTCGCGTCCTTCTGGAAGGTTCTCTGGTTGCCAGCCAATGAGGTTACCGGGTGGAGGTGGCAGCACCCAATGTGATTGCTGATTCCATATTTGGAAGATGCTAGGGCCCCCTAGGTGTCCATCCTCAGGGACATGGGGTGCACGTAGCCTCTTTCCATTTAAGGTAATGGCGGGAATCTGAGGTGCCAGACAGTCTGGCCGAAACTGGGGAATACAGAAATATTGTCCTTATTTGATCAGGGCTGAGCACCTCTGGTTCCAGCCTTCAGGGTAAGTGCAGTCTTGCCTTTGTTCACCTCTGACATGTGTCTGTGTTTAAACTTGGCCTGTCTGAATTCCCATCAGGCCTAGCTGTGGAGGCTTTTGACTGCTTTTAAATTTAGATTGTCCAATTCTGTCGGGCCTAGTTGCTAAGTCGTATGCCACTTGGCCACACATTAGTAAATGGAAGTCTAAAGGTTGTGATCCAAATGTTGATGGTGCAAAATTGCTGTCCTATTAAATATTGAGTGCTTACATTAAAATGAAGCATTCTTTAAGCACTCGACAGACTTTTATGTAACAAAAAACTAAAGATGACATTTGGATTTTCAATAGACCAAGTAGATCATTGCTTCTCTAAACAATGGTTCTCAAACTGGGGTCTGTTGGAAATTGGAATACAAGCATAAAGAAGTCTTGCTACATTTGTATCAGGCTTTGGTGAGTCCATGTTTGGAGTACTCCATATCTAGGTAGTCCATAGGATCCCGACAGTGCAGAAAGAGGCCATCCCGCCCTTCGAGTCTGCGCTGATTCTCCAAAAGAATATTCCACCCATTCCCTCCCCTCCTCCCCATCCCTGTAACCCCATGTATTTACCATGGCTAGTCCACTTAACCTACACGTCTTTGGATACTAAGGGGCAATTTTTTAGCATGGCCAATCCACGTAACTTGTATATCTTCAGACTGGGGGAGGAAACTGGAGCACCCGCAGGAAACCCACACAGACACTGGGAGAATGTGCAAACTCCACACACACACTCACCCAAGGCTGGAATTGAACTCGAGTCTCTGGCACTGTGAGACAGCAGTGTTAACCATTGTGCCACTGTGCCACCAAGATAGGATAGGATATACTTGCTGTAGAGGCACCACAGCAAAGGTTCACTAGATTGGTTCCTGGGATGAGAGGGTTGGCCGATGATGAGATTGAGTAAATTGGGCCCATACTCTATTAAATTTAGCAGAATAAGGAGTGATCTCATTGAAACTTTAAAGATCCTGAAGGAGTTGACAGAATGGACGCAGAGATATTTTCCATTGGCTGGAAGTAGAATCTCAGGATAAGGGTGCATTTAGGATAGAGATGAGGAGAATTGTTTTCACTCAGAAAGTTGTGAATCTTTGAAATTCTCCACCCACGTTGTTGTGGATGCACCATTATTGAAAATATTTAAGTGATAAATATTTGTTCTCTTAGGGAATTAAGGGATATGGCTCACCACCCCTTCACAGATGCACACTTTTCCTCCAAATCACATTCCCACTCATTCTAAATTCAAAATCCTAGAATCTATCTGACTTGGAAATATATCACTGTTCCTTCACTGCCGCTGGGTCAAAATCCTGGAACTCCATCCCTAACAGCACTGTGGGTGTTCCTACATAATATGGACTGCAGCAGTTCAAGAAGGCAGCTCTTCACCAGCTTCTCGGCAATTATGGATGAGCAATAATTGCTGGCCTAGCCAGTGAAGCCCACACCTTATGAACGAATTTAAAAAATCTGGCCCTCTTCTTCCTCTGGCCCTTTCCCGATTCAATTTACATTTATCCGCCCGCTCACCTTGGTAAACCTTGGAATATCCTTCCCTCCCCCACTTCAGGCTGGCACTTATTCCCTCACCTTTCAATTCCAGCAATTGAAGTTGGAACTCTCCTCCATCTATTTGAACAGCAAACCTTACTTTTTCATGGATGGGAGCTTTAATGTAGGAAAACATCCGAAGTGCTTCAGCCAGGATACAATTAAGAATAACACTTGCCACTCAGAAGGAAATGTTGGAAGGGATGACTGAAAGCTTGACAAAGGGATTGTTTTTAAGGAGGGCCTTAATTTCTTACTCTGCAGTTGTGCCGTGTATGAGACATGAGGCATAGCTGGAGAATAAAGTTTTGTTGTCTTGGAACAAAGGTGAAGCAGATGGAATGGTGGAGCAAATTAACGGATGTAGAAATATGATGGTGAATGGAAGACTATTGGTTAAGCGATTGGGATTGAAGAGTGTTTTTTCTGGGATAGAGGTGAGATTCTAATGTGATGGAAGTATGTGGGTGATGAGGAATGTGAGGAATTGGTTGAACATAATCCTGTCTGTAATTAAAACCATGGAAATAAGAGAGGCCAAGGAGGGGGAAGAGAGAGAGAGACTGGAATAATGGGCTTGGATCTAGAGCTGAAGCCAGATGCTTCAGATTCTTGATTTATTTCACATGTAATTTAAGCTCAGCTGAAAATTCTGGAAACAAAATCAGTAAAATTAATCATGAAGCTGTCAGACTGACGTAAAAGCAGAAGAGATTTATTTAAGTACCATCGAGGGGGAAACTTTCTTACCTCGTCTAGCCTATATGTATCCGAGTTGCAAACTACCATATGGGTTAATCTTAACTATCCTCTGTAGTGACTCAGAAATGTAATGGCATGGTATCAGACTGTTATCTGCAGTGATTCACCACTACCTGCTCATGGGATTGGCAGTGAATGCCCATATTATAAAAATTAATATGAAAACCGCAAAAATTCAAATTCTCTTTAGTCATGCCTGTTACTCAAATTCATCTACCACCTTTAGAAACTCAAATATTTGTAGCTATGGAGAACAATTGTGTTTTGAGTGCCAGACGTGCAGAAAGCCATCTTCATGTTTAAGAGTCTCCAAATGCAAATAGCTAAGAAACCTGCACCGGAAGTATTTCTGTCTTTCTAATTCTGCATAGATACTCCTCCACTGCATTGGTGTGTAACCCTCTTACATTAAGCTGGAGAATTTTGTTGTGCATTGACTGGGCCATGGCTTAGGGACAGGGGTACTTTTGTAGCTTAACCAATAAAAACCACACAAAACAGGCCACCAGAAACCTTGTACAACTCAAGCATGCTATTCCTACAACAGTGACTTGCAGTGTTATCAGGGGTAAAGCGGGAAGAGTCCCAGGCTCCATAGGCAATAGGTTTGTCCTTTCAGGTTTCATTAGTGAGCCAGGCGACCTGGTGAATCATTACCAGAGAACTGGCAGACTGCAGAGATGCCTGACTGCTCCAGGTTATTGAGTGTCACAAAGAATTGACTGAAGGTGGAATTTCCATTCTGGTCTAAATCCCATGGTCGGGGGGAGGAGAGTTTCCCGCCATGAAGGCTGCTGGGAATTACCATGTATCATGTGTGACACTATTATGCAATCTGGGGTTTCCCAATGCTTTGCATGGCAGGATGCGCTGAATAGCTTCAAACCCCAACGCCACCCGTCCCTTAACATATTGGTATCATATTTGACGTGTGGTCTGGACTGACGTTAAAACCTGCTAGTGGTGTGGATGATTGGGTGGAGGGGAACGCTTGGGCAGGACTTCATCTGCACTCAATTAAGTGGATGCAAAATGGTTTCATGCAGGCTTCTGGTGGGAAAGGCAATCCCCCATTTCACGCTGGTGGGAAACCAACTTCTCTGCTCTCACTATATTCTTCCCCCAGCTCATCCATTAAACCTGCCCCTGGGAAGTCTGGAACATTGGTTTCATATTTCCAAAACTGAATGTAAATATTGGTCTGAACTCCCAGAGCTGATGAACAATACAACTGGAAAGGCAGAGCTGCAAGTTCTTCATGATTACATGATTCATTACTGTATCTCTAAATTCAATGTGAATATCTCAGTAAGGAAGCACCAGTCATCACTCCCAGAAGGATTTGTAGCACACGTAAGATATTCAGTAATATACCTACATTTTTGATCCTTTGTGACTCAGTAACTCCTGAGAAATATATACTGATTCGCAAGTCAATGTATAGATCCCTTAAAGTATCATTTTCCAAACCAGGGTATCTGAACAAACCTCAACTCCACTAGAGGCAGGTGCTGATAAATGAACAGGTCCACACGTAGGAATTCATTTGTATCTGGACCTGGAAGCCTTTCAATTATGGTCCATATCTTCCAATCAGGATCAGAAATCATATCCAACCGTGTTCAGACTAAAATGTGCACACTTGCCTTCCACAATAAATAGAGTTTAATTGTCCCAAAGCTGCTTTAAAAACAGCTACAGAAAGAATGTAAGGTCAGTGGGTAAGGGGGGAGGATGGCAGGTTGGTTAGGTGGCAGTTGGGCTCGGTAGTAGATAGTTGAGGTGGGCAAGGAAGTGGGTGGTTGATATGGGTGGGTTGGGTGGCAGGTAGGTAAGTGGGTTGATGGGGAGTCAGTTTGGGTTGGGGATAGTTTGTGTCAAATGGGAATCAGGTTGGTACGGAGTCATGGATCAGGAAGGAGTTGGGTGGTGGGGCCTAGTTGGGTCAGGCCAGAGGCTAGTCAGGTGGTACATGGCTGGGATGGTCAGTATGAGTGATTGGGAGGTCAATTGTATATTTATTCAGGTGTTAGACAAGGCTTTTCCTTGTCTAACATTTTCTGGGTAACTACCCAGCTAAGTAAGTCCGAGCTTAGTCTCACTCTGACTCAGTGTTGAAAGCTTTGCAGAGGATCCGAGAAGCAAGGAAATTGCCCAAAGGGAATTCAAACATTCCGGGAAATTCCCACAGAGTCCTTGCACTGGGAACTCCAAGGAGCTCTGCAGCTCATCTTCCGGGGTACTTTGGGCCTCGGACTATCCAGAAATGGGAGGATCTGGGCCTATATAGTGTTCAAAGAAGTTCAGGCAGTGATCATTGAATATTCTACATATTCCCTGTACAACAAGGACACAATGCCATTCCTTAGAAAGGAAAAGTCTAATCTTAAATTCCCTGATACAGAGTTGCTAATCCAAGTGACAAAACAGTGAAGCCAGAACTTATGTTCCTTTGGTGGAGTGATCACTGTGGCAGACGGAGCATGTTGACAGATAGATTAATTTATCTGAAGGCCATTTAACCCATTCTCATGAATAATAGCCATTGTACTTCAGCAGACTGGAGTTTGCCTGGTTGAGTTAGCTGATTTTTTAAAAACTCGTTATAGCCCTGATATTTATAGGGAAGTTTAGGGGCTGATGAGCTGGTAATGGCCAAAATATTCAGAAGTGCAGCAGGACTTCACTTGAATTTATTTTCTTCATTTTCTGGTCAATAAAGTAAAGTTTATTCATTAGTGTCATAAGCAGGTTACATTAATACTCTGGCGCCTGTTCAGGTAAACTGAGGGAGGATTTAGCATAGCCAACCAGCATGTCTTTCGGACTGTGGAAGGAAACTGGAGCACCTGGAGGAAACCTACGCAGAAACGGGGAGAATGTGCAGACTCCGCACAGACAGTGACCCAAGCCAGGAGTCCAACCCAAGTCCCTGGTGTTGTCAGGCAGCAATGTTAATCACTGTGCCACCATGCCACCCGAAAAAGATGCCCTATGGTCAGATAAACTTCATAGTTCTCCTTCAGGGAATTGAACTCTGGTCTCCCACATGATAGTAACGAGGTGCTGTCCTGTGTTACTGCAAGCCTACCAGAGATGAAAAGGTTGTTGGACAGAAAAGTGTGTGTGGAAATTGTTGAGGAGGGAGGGAGTAGAGGGAGAGATTGCAGGTCAGGAGAAAGACATTGTGAATGTTGGTGGGGAAGAAGATCACGGGCAGTTCTGGTTAGGGTTGATAGTGGGCCAATTGTGGCAGGTTAGTGTGTGGAACCACTGAGCCTGTGTCTATATATGCCCTGTTTGTGAACCCAACTCTCCACTCACCTGATGAAGGGGCAGCTCTCCGAAAGTTTGTGTTAACAAATAAACCTGTTGGACTTTAACCTGGTGTGAGACTTCTTACGGAACCAAAGGGGGCAGGGAGGAAGCACTCTTCCTCTTGGCCCAGGAACAAAGCTGAAAATGCACTGCATCCCTTCAGCAGCCAAGTTTGCCATTAAATATAAAGTTGGTTAAAATCTGAGGCATGGAGCCTTAATTAGCATATTCGAATCACATATTGTCCTCTCAAGACCAGTTCACTCACCTTCCCCCCCCCCCCCCCCCCCCCTTCTTCTGGCCTCCTGCCCTCGACCCTCCACACCTCCACAATCCACTCTACTTAAAACAAAAACTAGCTACAATTGGACCAAGTTTCAGGTTTCTCAATTAAACCCACCCTTTGGCCCTTTCCCACCCATCTTGTGGTGTTCAAGTTCTTCCAGTTTTTTTGTAATTTTAGATTCAACACTTATTTTCAAAAACACATGTTATATAACACCTTCCACATTGAAGGACGTGCCAAAGGGCATTAATGTCAGTGAAGTGCTTTTAAATTGCAACTGCAACATAGAAAATATGGCAATGGATTTGTGCACAGCGAGATCCCACAAACAACAACATGATAGGATGGGGTTATTTGTTATGACCTCGACTTTACCCATTTTAAGATTGAAGGTTCAGGATTGCATTCGCCTCCTCCCCCTCAGCCGTATGTGTTTTTATAGCAGCAACAAAAAACTGTCTGTCTGAAACAGTTTAGCTCGGCAAAATTAGCCTGCCCTCACGATCGTTGAGTTATTGTGCATCTACTTCAGTAGTATTTGTATATTTGTGTCCAGTTATTACTGATGTGGACTGTGTCTATTCCTTGTAGCTGTGTCTGATGCCCCTGTTATGTGCATGCTTTCAAATTGTAAAGGAAATGCTGAGAGAAAACCAGTGCTCAACTTTAGATCTTCTGTTGGAAGTAATTAAAACCAAGCATTTCAGGTTTCCAGTACACCATCTTCAGCTTCATTGAACCTACATCATTTGACCACTGGAGGAGCTGGTTATCTTAGATGGCTGGCCTGTGATTCAGAATAATGCCTACAACTGGGGTTCAGTTCCCATTCCAGTTGAGGTCGTCTTGGGAGCTGCCTCCTCATCCTGTCCCTGAGAGCAGAATGCAATGCCAAACCACCAGTCTCAAAACCTGCCAAGGAAAATTGCTCAGGACTAAACCCTATCAGACAATGAGCTGCCTTTGGGAAGAGCACATGTAGAATGGAATGCAATGGAATGGAATTGACCGCTCTGAAAGTTTGGCCATTACTCGCCTGGAATTTATCAAATCCAACTTCATTCCTAAGCTGGAACTTCATATAAAGTTCCTCAGTAAATTCAATATGTTTCCACATTTCTATGTTGAAACCAATATTAATGCCACAGTTTATGAGCCACCAGCTTGACCACCCAGATGTTTGGCAAGTTGGTTGTTTTCTTTCAAAATTCTAAACCCTATTTTTATCCCCCCCACCCACCCCCCAAAAATCAAATGTCTGCCAAAAACTTGCCTTTTCTAAAAGATTGAATTTCCACAGTCTGGTGATTTAAAAGTCTGTCAGCTGGAAAATTGAATTTATAAGCCTGCGCCACTGCTGAGATCAGCACACTGAAAGCTGCTGACGGGAATCATTAGAGTCATGGTTTGTGAGCTGTGACCCAGCTGATTGGTTGCGACTGATCTTGCTGGCTAGCACTGCAATAAGCTGAATAAGCGGCCGATTTCAGCCTACTGATAAATAAGACAAGCACACTGATTAAATACTGGAGGTGTCTTCTGAATACGCATTGGAGTCTTATAATTATTGTGAGCTAAGATTAACTCCTACGATCATGCGAAATCCCTCCCTGCACCATTGCACTAAAGATATAATCCTGATAAAATATGTGGGTTAACAGTTTTACTGAAATAACAGAGCAAAAAATTATTTTCTACCATTGCAACTTTCCTCACCCGTTGTCTAGCTCTGTTGTATATTTAGTGTTGGAAGGTAAGAAATAAGACCAGGGGTTGACCATATGACCCTAGCTTGCTCCACCATTTATTAAGAGCAGGGTTGATCTTTGACTACAATTCCATTTTCCAGTCCAATCTCTCCAAGAAGGAAAAAAGAACAGTTCGGACCAGAATTCTTACTTTCCTGTTTTACTCGAATCAAAAATCTATCAATCTTATCTTTAAAATACTTAACAACTGAACATCGACAAGCCCCTGGGGTACAGAATTCCAAAGATTCACATCTTCCCCTAAATGGTCAATTCCTTATCCTGACACTGGGTCCCCTAATGTGGACTGGGGTAAACACAGTAAGAAGTCTCACAACACCAGGTTAAAGTCCAACAGGTTTATTTGGTAGTAAAAGCCACTAGCTTTCAGAGCGCTGCTCCTTCGTCAGGTAAGTGGGAGTTCTGTTCACAAACATGGCATATAAAGACACAAACTCAATTTACAAAATAATGGTTGGAATGCGAATCTGTACAGGTAATCAAGTCTTAAAGGAATAGACAATGTGAGTGGAGAGAGCGTTAAGCACAGGTTAAAGAGATGTGTATTGTCTCCAGACAGGACAGTTAGTGAGATTTTGCAAGCCCAGGCAAGTCGTGGGGGTTACAGATAGTGTGACATGAACCCAAGATCCCGGTTTAGGCCATCCTCATGTGTGCGGAACTTGGCTATCAGTCTCTGCTCAGCGACTCTGCGTTGTCGTGTGTGAAGGCCACCTTGGAGTACGCTTACCCGAAGATCAGAGGCCAAATGCCCTCGACTGCTGAAGTGTTCCCCAACAGGAAGAGAACATTCTTGCCTGGTGATTGTCGAGCCTTCAACATCTCATTGGTGAAGACGAACATCTCGCCAAGGCCATCCCCACACCCCACTTCTTGCCTTCAAACAACCGCACAACCTCAAACAGACCATTGTCCTCAGCAAACTACCCAGCCTTCAGGAGAACAGTGACCACGACTCCACACAACCCTGCCACAGCAACCTCTGCAAGACATGCCGGATCATCGACACGGATGCCAACATCTCACGTGAGAACACCATCCACCAGGTACACTGTACATACTCTTGCAACTCGGCCAACGTTGTCTACCTGGTACACTGCAGGAAAGAATGTCCCGAGGCATGGTACATTGGGGAGACCATGCAGATGCTACAACAATGGATGAATGAACACCGTTCGACAATCACCAGGCAAGAGTGTTCTCTTCCTGTTGGGGAACACTTCAGCGGTCATGGACATTTGGTCTCTGATCTTCGGGTAAGCATTCTCCAAGGTGGCCTTCACGACACATGACAACGCAGTGTCGCTGAGCAGAGACTGATAGCCAAGTTCCGCACACATGAGGATGGCCTCAACCGGGATCTTGGGTTCATGTCAAACTACCTGTAACTCCCACGACTTGCCTAGGCTTACAAAATCTCACTAACTGTCCTGTCTGGAGACAGTACATATCTCTTTAACCTGTGCTTAACGCTCTCTCCACTCACATTGTCTGTACCTTTAAGACTTGATTACCTGTACAGACTCGCATTCCAATCATTATTTTGTAAATTGAGTTTGTGTCTTTATATGCCCTGTTTGTGAACAGAACTCCCACTCACCTGACGAAAGAGCAGCGCTCCGAAAGCTAGTGGCTTTTACTACCAAATAAACCTGTTGGACTTTAAACTGGTGTTGTGAGACTTCTTACTGTGTTTCCCCTCGTCCTATCCAGCCAGGGGAAATAACCTCACAGTATCTACTCAGTCAAGCCTGCTTAGAATCCTATACATTTCAATGTGATCACACCTCATTCTTCTAAACTCCAGAGAATATAGATCAGTTCTACTCATAGGACAATCCTCTCATCCCAGGGATCAATCTAGTGAACCTTTGATGCACCTCCCTTAGGGGAAGTCAATAACCTTCCTTAGGCACAAGTGATTAAAACTGTACACAGTACCCCAGGTGCATTGGTTAGGTGCATTGGCCATGCTAAATTCTCCCTCAGTGTACCCGAACAGGCACCGGAGTGCAGTGACGAGGGGATTTTCACAGTAACTTCATTGCAGTGTTAATGTAAGCCTACTTGGGACACTAATAAAGAAACTTTAAACTTAAGATGTGGTCTCACCAAATCCCAACTGCAGCAGTACTTTTTGTACTCCAGCCCCCTTTCAATAAAGGCCAACATGTAATTTGCCAATCTAATTGCTTGCTGTAACTGCATGTTAACTTCCTGCATTTTGTATACAAGGACACCCAAATCCTTCTGAACAGCAACATTTAATAGGTTCTCACTGAAGAAAGGGTTAATGTTTTTTGTACTCAATGTATTTTGTACCTAAAGGGAAAGGGTTAATGTATTTTGTACCTAAAAGGTTGAACTTTGTACTTAGAATGTATCACAAGCATAACCCTTCATTGTGGCTAATCTCCTCAGGTTTATACTGCTTTCCCTCAGGTTTATACTGCTTTTGACATGAATAAAAGTTATTCTTGTTTGTACTGCTTCTGACATTAATACCAGTTAACTTTTATTTTTATAACAATAGATAGTCAATGTAATGTGAATGTGTTTGTGAAGTCTTACCTTTCCTACAAGTTTGTGTGTGGTTTGCGGAAGACAAGCGATTCCATGGTGTGGAGCGCGATATCAGCCGTTTGAAGAGGAACTCCTGCTGAGGCAGCTGGAAGAGCGTTGGAACTTCAAAGGGAAACCGTGGGAAGAACAGGAAACAGAAGACCTGCGCTTTGTGTGCTGAGGATGCCAGATACACTGGTTTATGGTCAAGAAGCTATCAATGTACTTTTTGTAGTTGGTCTGGAAGCTTGCTTCGTGACCAGCAGTTGTAAATTGTATTTCTGAGTCGTGACTGGTCTGGGGTTGATTCGTGACCAGTATTAGAAGCCATGCTGGATATATATCCCCACTTTTCTGTGTTCAGGGAGAACTTTGGCTTCCGCTTTCAAGGGGTCAGGTTCTCCCGCAAGCTTGTGAGAATAAAGCCTACTCTATTTTGACTCATACCAGCCTCAAGAGGTATTTTTACCTACTACACTCACCATTTAAGAAACTGTCTGTTTCTATTCTCCCTACCAAATTGAGTAGCCTTCTACTTCCACACATCATACTGTAAGGGAATTGCTTAGCAGCAACATAATACAAATTTAAAAAGGCCTGAAAGGTAAAAATCTGCCTAGCAACAGTAACAAGAATTTATAAAGGCCTGAAAGATAGAAATCTGCCTAGCAACAATAACAACAACCAAGATTTCCATGGGCAGGCAAGTCTCTAAAGGTGATCAGGGCCTTCCAAGAGCATGAGAGCATCAGAAGATGATTAGGTGTGAATTGCTCCAGTGGTAAAAATAGATTACTTAGATGACCGCTATAGAAATGTTAAGTTCCACAAGGAGAAACAATTTACCTGAATGACTGGGTGATGCAGGGCTACAGAAAAGATAAGCTCCACAAAAAGAAAGAATTCAAGATATGTAGACAGCCAACTCCCAAGTTTTAAAATAACAAAAGGGGAAACAGTATAACTGTTACCCCCCTCAGAAGCAGAGAAGCCAGTCCACATCTCACACCAGGTGGCAGGGACCCATTTCACAGCCAAGGGATTCGAGAACATCTTTTGTTTCTCAGAAATGCTCTTGTGTTGCATCCAAGCCTTAGAACAAAGGCATTGCAGGAAACCTTCACAAAGGCAGTTTAAATATCTTCGCTGGACCAGGAAAAGATGTTTCCCAGACTTGATCATCAGCCCTGTGTTGTGTGATAACTATAAGCTGGATTTACTTATAGAATTATTTAAGTTTGATGTTGTTTGGGAAAGGAAAGTGCGATCAGAGATCATAGATATATTTTGGAACAAGGGGTAATTTCTACATTAAGTGTGTGTGTGTGAGATAGTTATTCATGTACTTAAGTGTTTTAAGTATTGTAGTCCTTTTCATTGTGTATTAATATTCATTAATAATTATTTATATGATGACTGGACTGATTCCTCATTGGATTTTATGTGACTCCTCACAGTATTCGAAAAAAACTATACACCACCATGACCCAATGTTTCAAGTTGGAACACCCTCGCAGGTATGGTTAGCTTGGTTATGTATCCCTTTACAGACTGTTTGGCCACAAAATTGGGCTCTACAGCACTATTATATACAAAATATTGGCGCTCAACCATGTCTGGAATGACTAGTGCCATTTGCCACCTTGTGAAGCACAGTAGTATGGGTATTCTGCGTGGGTGCTGGAGATATGAAGAGTGAGTAGATTGTGAAGTCAGTCAGCGTCTAATGCTGATTGCTGCAGCTTGACCTGCCAATTTGGGCCTCAGCACTCCTCTTACTTCCCTCTCTTAAATGCATCCAGCTGAACATAATTTCAGCTGCATGAGGGGCCTTGTCCCTACCAGTGCTATTTAAAGGCATCATCATCCAGCTTGTGGGTGAGGTGCTTTTGACTATCTACTTGTTAGTGCAGAAATAATTGGAAGTCCTGTGTTGTTGAAGAAGTTGACAGATTCTTTCTTAGATACACACAACTCCACACAACACTCCAGGTGTGGTTCATCGTAAGACCCTAAGACGAAGGAGCAGAAATAGACAACTCAGCCCATCGACTCTGCTCTGCCATTCAAGGAGATCATGACTGATCTGATATGATAATCCTCAACTCCACTTTTCTGCCTTATCCCCATAATCCTTGATTCCCTGATTAAGAATCTATCTCAGCCTTGAACATATTTAATGACCCAGCCTCTACAATAAAGGATTCCACATATTCACTACACTCTGAGTGAAGAAATTCCTTCTCATTTCTGTCTTAAATGATGACTCCTTCCTCTGAGATTATGCCCTTTTCTCCTAGATTCTCCCACAGAATCTTCAGGGAATATTTCTCCTAACTGCACCTCAGCCAGGAGCAGTGGCTATGCTTCACCAAGGAGGTGGTCAGAGAACTGTGGTACCTGCTTGAACTACACTTGCAGCTTCAGAACGGAGTGAGAATGGTGCTACCAGTGGCTGTCAAGGTTATCATGACCCTCAATTTCTACGCTAAGGGATCCTGCCAAGTTGGAGCCAGTGACATTGTCAACACATCGCAGCTCACTTTCATCGCTGTACCTTGGCAATCACAGCCTTGCTTTCCAGAAGATAGGCTTGATTGTCTCCCTTCTAAGAACCAAGAAACAGAAGGAGCAGGCATTTGGAATTCTGAGGCTACCCTATTGTGAAGGGAGATATAAACTGCACATACATGGCTTTGTGTGTGCTGCATCTCAATCGGAAGATATACTGCAACCACAATGTGTGCAGTTGTGTACCCTAATGCTGAGATCATCATGCTGGGTGAATTCCCATTATCCAGTCACTGGGCCAATCTGCCAATCCAGCCATCTTCTAATCACCGTGTCAAAGAAGAGGATGGTTTCTCGGTGCTAAGATCTACCTATAGCTAATGGCTCCCCCACTCCACCTGACCATTCGGGAATGGGTTTTCTTACAATGAGAGCCATGCTACAACTAGGAATGTCGTCACCAGGAAACCACCTCCAGACATTTAATCTGGTCCCACTGCTGTTTGTCATTTAATCTGGTCCCACTGCTGTTTGTCATTTTTATTAATGACTTGGATGAGGGCGTGGAAGGATGGATTAGTAAATTTGCGGATGACACTAAAGTCGGTGGAGTTGTAGACAGTGCGGAGGGAAGTGGCAGGTTACAGAGGGACATAGATAAGCTGCAGAGCTGGGCTGAGAGGTGGCAAATGGAGTTTAATGTGGAAAAGTGTGAGGTGATTCACTTTGGAAGGAGTAACAGGAATACAGAGTACTGGGCTAATGGTAAGATACTTGGTAGTGTGGATGAACAGAGGGATCTGGGTGTCCATGTGCATAGATCCCTGAAAGTTGGCACCCAGGTTGATAGGGTTGTTAAGAAGGCGTACGGTGTGTTAGCTTTTATTGGTAGAGGGATTGAGTTTCGGAGCCAAGAGGTCATGCTGCAACTGTACAAAACTCTGGTGCGGCCGCATTTGGAGTATTGCGTACAGCTCTGGTTGCCGTATTATAGGAAAGATGTGGAAGTGTTGGAAAGGGTGCAGAGGAGATTTATCAGGATGTTGCCTGGTATGGTGGGAAAATCGTATGAGGAAAGGCTGAGGGGCTTGAGGTTGTTTTCATTAGAGAGAAGAAGGTTAAGAGGTGACTTAATAGAGGCATACAAGATGATCAGAGGATTAGATAGGGTGGATAGTAAGAGCCTTTGTCCTCGGATGGTGTTGGCTAGCACGAGGGGACATAGCTTTAAATTGAGGGGTGAGAGATATAGGACAGATGTTAGAGGTAGGTTCTTTACTCAGAGAGTAGTAAGGGCGTGGAATGCCCTGCCTGCAGCAGTGGTGGACTCGTCAACGTTGAGAGCGTTCAAGTGGTTATTGGATAAACATATGGATGATATTGGAATAGTGTAGATTAGAGGGGCTTTAGATTGGTACCACTGGTCGGCGCAACATCGAGGGCCGAAGGGCCTGTACTGCGCTGTAATGTTCTATGTTCTATGGTCCCCTTCACTTGCAAGAACTGGAGGCTAACTGGAAAATCCCAGTTGTCTTCTTTAGGTGGTTTTATAAGTGGCCCTTAGTGAGCCTGATCAGCTCCTCACCACATGCAGGCAAATACCTCAATGTAAATTGCCTAGAGGTAAGATGGAGCTGGAGAACTGGCATGCAGACTGGCGGTGCAAGTTACCCTGACATCCCACCTCTGTTTCCAGTCCTACCAAGACCTAATATCAGGCCTTTTGCTACACTCCAGCCAAAGTTATGCCAGTGGAACAGGAGAAGGTCCAGAGATATTCCTGGCGTGTTAATATTTAAGAATAGGCTATATAGGTGGTTGAGGGAAAAGAGAAGAAAGAGAAATTTGAAAAAGATGAGCGTATGGCATTCAAACTGTTACTGAGGCTGAAGGTAAACATAGACTGGGTGTGTAATTCTGTACGCAATGTGAATCTTTGTTATCTTTTAAAATTGCTTAGTGCAATGAGAATATCTGAACCAGGTTTGTATAATATATGGCATAAATAACATTATAACAAAAACAATGATAATACAAACATGATGGCACAAGCAAATAATATGATTAGAATCCTATATTATGGGTACCAGGCCTTAGGTTGTTCCATTGTGTAGGAATTCATCTAATTCCTAGATGAATTATTATAATGACTTGTACGTAACCTGACATTCACATGTCACTTTGGCAATTGCAAGGTTTCCTGAAGATATTGGTCTTCATGGTCAGCCCAGGCGTTGATTCCTGATCTTTGTGCTATCAGGAGCAGCATTCACGGAGAGAAAACTCGAGTTATCTTGATCAGAGCTACAATTCCTGTCTTGAATGAATTGTGCTAGGTTTCTAAATTTGCGCACAATCCTAACCAATTGGGATCACACGTGTTCTGTTCACACATTTGAACCTGGTCAGAGCCTGACCCGATCTGGCTGAGAGCAAGTGTGAGAATTTCTTTCTTTTCTTTGTAGAAACGTAACTCATGGCCAGTTTCCCTGGCCTTCTCCAGGTCTTTGAGGGAAGATTGGAGCTCCTGAGCGATAATTCCTGATATCATCTTTTCCTTCAAAATCCAATCTAGTGCCATCTGACTTCTCATACAGTCATCCAAAGATTGCTTGGAATAATAGGAAATGACATCCTGTAGAAATGAAAAGGAGAGGACTCTTTAAGCAAATGGTGCAGTTGTTCTATAATGTGGGCATTGTCACCCATGATACAAAAATCAATTCGGAATATTTCAGAATTATTCAGACAAGATAAGTTTCATAGTACGTATTTATAAAGTGGTTATTGCTGTATCATTTTTCACTTTTGCATGAAGTGTCTTTTTGATAAACAGTTATATGCTTTATTAGTGCCTGTTCTGAGTTTAAAATACATTCTCTGCTAACAGGATATTGAACTATATGAACTGAGGATTGTGACAAGTGTGCACAGATGTGAGAACCACACTTAGATACATCCTTTGCTAAACGTAGCTGGAGTGTAGCAAAAGGCCTGATATTAGGTCTTGGTAGGACTGGAAACAGAGGTGGGATGTCAGGGTAACTTGCACCGCCAGTCTGCATGCCAGTTCTCCAGCAAGGTAAGGATGTGTATTATTCTGGGCTGTTCAGTAGTTAAGGGAAGATGATAGAAACCAGGGAAAGGATGCAGCAGTAAAAAGAAAGTTGAAGGGCTGAATCAAAAGTCAAGAAAATTGAGCAGAGGCCTCAGTAAAAGAACAAAGGTCAGAGCAGCAGACTGGCGAGGGAGTGAATCAGAGCAAAGGAATGAGGAGTTAAAGCTATTGAGCACACCCATTATTTGCAGGATGGACATTGAGTTTCCAATGTTTTAAAAGTGACATACTAAGCTCCAATTTATTTAGTTTGGCAGCATAAGCATTGGTTGCTCATCATTTCTCCATGTCTGATCTGGTAGCTGAAACATTACCTGACGGGAACATTTCCTTTCTCTCAGAATTTTCAGGCTTCCATTCCAGTGTAACAGTTGAAAGACAGTCATCAATTCCTGCAAAAGGAGGAAGAGAACAAGCTTTGTTTAGATGAAAGAATATGAACATAGAAAGTAAGAGCTGGAGTAGACCACTTGATCCCCGGAGCTTGCTCTGTCATCAACAAGCTCATGGCTGACCTGTTATTTCAAATCCACCTTCCTGTACTATCCCCATGTCCCTTAATTCCTTTCATACCCAAAAACCTGCTGACCTCTGAGTTGAATATACTCAATGACTGAGCATCCACAGCTCTCTGGGGTAGAAACTTCCAAAGTTTCACAAATCTTTGAGTGAAGAAATCTCTCCACATATCAGTCCTAAATAGCCAACACTTATTCTGAGACTGTGACCCTACATTCTAGATTTCTCAGCTATGGGACACATTTTCTTAGCATACCCTGTCAAGCCCCTTAAGAATGATGGGGATGATTATCCAACCCCGTTACGCTTGGCACAAATTCCTCTATGTCAGGTAAATTCAGCAAAAGACCTAAAACAGGATTCACACCAAGTGCGAATCGGTTTGTGATCTTCCCAGGTCTTCTCAGCAGACATTATCAGAAGCTGATTACCATGGATTTTAAAGCATTTAAATGTGCAAAACTGGCTGAATGGCGAATCTTCCAGGAACATCTTATGTTCCCACCGTTGGCAATGGTGTAAAGCCGACAGGAAGCACTACTGGTCTCCACAAACAGAAATGAGATGTGATGACCCCACACATGACAGGGTAGTACCCTAGCATTGCCCCCCAGCAACTTGGTAGTGCCAACCAAGGGGTGGGGCCTAAAGGGGGTGATGAATATAGTACGACCTATTGGGAGAGCTATGAAGCTGGCGATCTATGTTCAGGCGGGTTGGGGGGTTCATGCAGGTGATCTATGTTGGGGGCTGGAATATCATGCCATCAAAGACGGGCCTTGAAGAAAGCTTCTTCTGATTTTTTGTCCCAATTCTGCTATATTTAATTTATATCTATGTGCAGTGACTCTGTCATAAAACAGCCATTTATGTTTTTATCTACTCCATCCAATCCCATTAGCATTTTAAACACATCTTTCAAATCACCCCTTAATCTCCTCTTTCCCATTAATTTGACTAATTAACAGTTAAGCAGATATTGAATAATTTAACGAGCGGGTACATAAGGAGCTGTGATCTGATCTTGGATACATGGTGCTGTCGCTGAACAATATGAATTTGTGCCAATGTAGCAGGTAGACGTGTTAACAAGTTACACTGGAAAGAAATATGATTCTGGATTATAACTGTGTCGCTTCACATGGTGAGTGTTTGATCCCGAGCTGAACCATTTAATAGGAAGTATACCACCAAACAGAAACCATACACAGTCTACGGGGAGAGAGAAAATGGCCAGATGAGTTAGGGACCCACTGATCTGACAGCAGAGACCAGTCACAATCTTCACGGATCTAATTGTAATGAAAAGGGGAATGAAACCTAGTGAAATGGGTTCCTTCCCACATTTTGTTTTGTCTTTACACACAGGAAAAGGCATTCTGGGGGATGACAAAAACCAAGAAAATCAGCCATAATGAGCTTATAAAAAGTGAGGCAGGAAAGACAAAGATCGAATTACCTGAAATTCCAACATTGTTTTGCCTTTATTTGCCTCCAGCATATAGTGATAAGCCCCGATGCTTGTCGTAGGATCCTCTGCATCATTTGTGCTACCCTTATGCAAATGAAAAAAGGAAGTTGCAAAATTAAGAGTTTTTGGTATCTGCCCTATCAGAATTTTAACAATGAAGGCATTCAACCAGTCTGAGATACCCAGCAGAGAGACATATATTAGTGAAAACAGTAAAACAATCTAGGCATGTAGCAGTTTTAAATGGTCTGAGAAATATGATGGGAATATTGGGTTGAATTTATTACTACCTAACTAGATAATTTAAATACAATTGATGATAGAATGCTGAAGACTGGGGGATTAAGAGATATGGGCGTAGTGCAGGAAGGTTGAGTTAAGATAGAAGATCAGCCATGAGTGTATTGCATAGTGGAGCAGGTTTGAAGGGCCGAATGGCCTATATCTGCTCCTATTTCTAATGTTCCTATATTCTTATAGCCGTTAGTAAATTGGGTTTGCCTTCCCATTAGCATTTGCTGATAATAATTTGTATGTACATTTTTTTGTGGCCACTTGGTGCGGGTAATGTTGGTCAGCCACATACATTGGTTTTGTGGCATGGAACCTTTTACATACCATTATTCTTTGACTTGAGTGGAAAAGAAATTAAGATAAAATGCAAAACAGGTTGCTGATTCCCTCGACCCCAGTTTGGACTACCCCAAAAAAACAATTTCACCCCCAGAAGAAAAAGAACTTGCAGGTATATAGCATCCTGCTATATCCAAATCATTATACAACCAATGAGTTACTAACAAAATATAGAGGCAATGCCCTAGCTTTGCCTTCTCTTTACATTTTCAGGGAGATTTGGGGTGACTGGAAGAGGGAAAGGGTAAGGGAATCAAAATGTTAAAAACCCTGCCCATTACAAACCCTGTTGAAATTTTCCTCACCACACAATGTGTTCCCTGAAAAATCATTCACCAAATGCAGATTGTATTTAAATATCCCTTTAATGTGCAGTGTGGAATTTCCCTTCTTATTGACCATGACCTGGTTCTTGAAAGGAAACCAACTTTTGAGTTAACAACTGCTGACTGCTGCAACTGCTAAAGACCGGAGGACAGAATTCTCCAACCTCCCTTGGAGCTGGAATTTTCCGATCCTACTGCAGCGAATGGAGATTTGGCTGAGCACCAAATTCTCCGTTCTCACTGGCAGCGGTAGCGGGGCATGCAAGACCAGAGAATTCTGGCCTATAATCTGAGGGTCCTGTACTAGTTACTCCTTGCTGATGAATACTCAACGCAAAGGAAGAAAAGTTGGATTGGAAATGTCAGTCACACAGAGGCCAGGCTGATCAGCTGCTAAATGAAGCATCTGGCACTCACTCACATGTAGCCATGCCTCTGTACACAAAGTCCAAAGGATTAGTTTCTCAACCTTAGCAATTAGTAATGCTCAGGATGACTGTACCACTCTCATGAGAAGGCATTAGAGGAGTTGTGCCATCTGTTTGCGCTAAATATTCAAGCCCTCTACAACAGAGGGACCAGACTACTAGTCAATCCTGTTAGAAGCATCAGCCAATTGGCTGTTCACCACTGATGTATTGATTGTTGATACAATCCAGTTCATAATCTTTCCAATGCATCAGTGCGAGATAGCTGTCAACTTATATTGAGTGACAGGTTTTCTTCAAGGGAAAGATATGATTTACTGCATCTGTAATACCATCTTCTTTTAAGAATGTCACACATTCTCAATATAAAGGGTTTTCACTCCATCTATATGTATTGTTGAGGCAGAATTTTCTCCCGATATGGGGGGTGGGAATGGAGGCAGCTGTGTGCATAATTTTGCATTTCCAGAAAAAACATTATAAGCATAAATGTTCAAATAATGGAAAGGAAATCCTGGTAGGAAATTGCTCAGGCCACAGGGGCTGCCTTCCCCATGCCCCCTCTATAGTTTTAAATATACAATCCCATCCCAGGTTGCCACTGGGCAGGAAGTGGTCCTTAATTGGTCACATAAGGACCTCAGCTGGGGTGAAAGCAGGAAGGTCACCCTCGGCCTCAACCACCTCTGTAACATTCTGCCACTAACTGAAAAGAATTAAATTTGGCCCACACTGCAGCTGGGCGGAAAACCGACCTCAAATTGATATTAACTGGCCCATCAGGATGTGAAAAGCAAATTTGAATATACAGCGACCCTGAGGGATGTTTTACCAAGCAGTCAACATATTAGGGATCAATCCCAGACATTCCCCAACTATCCAGATGTGTGGGGAATCTGCCAGGTGAAAGTAGGGATGAGGTTGGGGGAAGTGGCCTGACAGGTCTGGCCTTGGGCAGGAAGCCAGGGTTTGCCTCACACACAGGACCCCCTTTCCTGATTGGGCACTCCCAAAGTTTGTCCTCCTGGGTTTCTCCTCTGCCATCAGCCTTAAGAAAAGGCCTTGAGGCCCTCAACACTGCTCCTCAGGGCTTCCCACCTCTGGCCATGCCAGAAGCCCACCAGGACTCACCCACCTGACCCTTCTTTGCTGGATCTGAATGTAATGCTGGAACTGGAGAGCTGCTGGCCAGTCAGGTGGCTGGCTGCTTCTTGGGGTGAAACCTCTTCCCCTGATGGGGGTTGAAAATCCGCTTCTAGTCAATCAGTGCCTCACGGAATGATAAATGGCTGTGGGGCAGCTGTCAGGAGCGGTTTGTGTTCCCAGCTGACTTTTTTGGCTGTGGGTCAGGAAACTCCAGCATCTAAAGAAATCTAGCCCACTGAGTTAGGGAAGATGCATGAGCAGTTAGGAACTGGGTACAGCAAGAGAACGGGAATGGCACTTGAACAGGACCAGCATGTAAAAGAGAATCTGCAGACTAATGAGTGGATGTTTTGGTGAGCAAGGTACATGGAAATGAAAAACAGTCATCATTAGTTCAAGCAGTTGCATGGATGGCTTCACGTGTTGAGATGAAAAGAAATCCATGAACGCCTCATTCTTGAGATTGGAAGTAAAGGTTGCAGTTTATGCAGAGGAAAGGGTTGTGGAGCATTGCTACTTCCCACTTTCAGTCCAACTCTTTGTAAGTCTTTAGCGGCATATGTCAGACTCATATATGCAGCTCAATGCCTTGTTTTCCCAAGCACTTTGGCAAGGAATTCCCTTGGAGTTGTTCTGGTTCTGGCACACTAACTTCACTGGAATGAGTTGGAAGTGGGGTTTCTGGGAGCAGAGCAGGAAAGGCTCCAAGGAAATTCTTCGATAAGATATATGACTGCACATTTTAAACTAACAGCTTTGTAAGTCAGCGTGTACACCAATGGTTAGGTTTCCATGCATAACAGTGATTAGTAAGTAAACAGAAATCAGAGCCAAGTCATTTACTTACACTGACTGAAGCGGCTGCTTCTTCTATGCTGTTTCTGATAAATTCCACTGTGATTATACGAGATGGCTGTTCATTGAAGACAGAGTTCACAAGGGCTACTCTGGCTGCATCTCGTCTGGCTTCTGCCTTTGTTGAACAGTACTACATAGAGGAATGGTAATACCAGTTAACAGAACTAACAAAATGATATAAATACCAGCAGAAAGAAGGTTAACAAGTAACTCCCCTTCACTTCCAGCATTCTGAAGGACCATTTCCTTCTCAACACCCTGGTCTCTTCCTCAGTCACCTCCCAAAAGCCTCCTCCCATCCCATGCAAGCACAGGAGATGCAACACTTGTCATTTTACCCCTTCCTTTCTCACCATCCAAGGCCACAAATATTCCTTTCGGGTGAAACAGAGATTTATATACACATCTTTTGATTTTGCTCACTGTATTCACAGATAACAATGTATCAGCTCCATACTGGGGAGACCAAACACAGTCTGGGTGATTGCTTTGCTGAGCACCTTCATTCATTCTGCAAGCTTATGGTTACCTGGAATTTGAATTCTCCAATTTGCTCCCACTCTGAGATCTCTGTTCTCAGCCTCCTGCTATGTATCAATGAAGTTCAATGCAAGCATAGGGAACAACATTTTCCAGTTAGGCATTTTACAGCCTCTGGACTCAACATTGGATTCAAAAATTTTAGATCCTAATCTCTGCCCTCACTTTATTTTATTTCTTCTTTGCTAGTTTTGGTTTTACCCTCTTGCCTTTCTCTTTTTCTGCTGGCAGTTGTTCCACATTCTGCCATTTACACCTCCTCTAGTCGCATCATTTTTATTTTTTAAAAATCATTTGTTCTATAAGCACATTGTTTGGCCTGCTCGAAAACCCCTTTGTCATTTAATCTCTCCTGCCTTTCACCATATCATAGACCTTCCCTTTTGGTCTTTTCCCCACCTTCCCCTTTTCACTTGCTTAAATCTGATGACATCTCTAGCTTTTCCCAGTTCTGATGGGAGGTTGTCCATTTGAAATGCAATCACTCTTTCCCTCTCCACTGATGTTGCCTGACTTGCTGCGTATTTCCAATCTTTTCTGTTTTTATTGTATGTTTATACCCAGCATCCTTTTTCCCAGTGGGTGTTGTGGCCTGTCTCCTAACTCCCATCAAGTCCCATTTCCCAAGACCCCTGTGCCTACTGACCTACACTGGCTCCCAGCCTAGCAATACCTTGATTTTAAATTCTCATCTTTATTTTTAAATTGTTCAATGGAGTCAGGGGTTATGGAGGGATAGACAGGAAAATGGAGCTGAGATCACAACCAGTTCAGCCATGATTTTACTGAATGGCACAGCAGGCTCAAAGGACCGAATGGTCTATTCCTGCGATTTTCCTATGTTCCTTTATCCCCGACACCTTAGTTAATCTCCCCTTGCAGTTGATGAACCAGCAGAGATCAACAATTCTCGTAACGTGTTGAGAAGGAAATGGTCCTTCAGAATGCTGGAAGTGAACTGTGGAGGCAGTAATTTCAATGTAGGTCTCCCAAGTTATTCAACCAACATCTGAAAATTACTTTCTAATGGTAATCGTTGGGAATTTCCTTTGGGATTCTCTGAATTGGCCATTTATTGATGATTGGTGGGAACCTCAATTTTACTCAGGCTTATTTATTCAGGGTTTCTGTTAATCTTCCATCAAAGTTCTGACAGTTGATCAAGAAAACCTTTGAGGCATTCCTGGTGATAATCATACCAAATGTTTTTACTGAACTGTTCTTGGGGTGTAGGAAACCCTGGCAATGCCATATTTATTGCTGAGCGCTAGATATATATGGTGGAATTTTCCTGTCCCGCCCATCATGGGAATTGTAGCGCGCAGGACACAGACCATGCGAAGGTTCATTGACCTCAGGCAGGATTTTCCGGACTAGGGGTGAGTGCGGCCAGAAAAACTGCCCAAAGTATTTACTGTACAGCAATGGACCACCTAGACCAATGATCCATGCAGATATTTATGGTCCACAGAAGTCATCTCCTTTTCGTCTTTAGCTAATTAGCAATGTAGCTTTCTATTCTCTTCTCTCTCCTCCTGTTACATTCATCAATGCTAATCGCCTGAATCACTTCCTATGGTATCACGTTTCCCATTCTAACCACACTCAAAAATCTTTCTTCTGCATTCACTATTGTTTTTATTAATGACTATCTTATATTTAAGGCACCGAGTTCTGATCTCCCCCCCACTAATGGAAACATTTCCTCTACATCTATATTATAAAACCCTTCATAAATTTTAAAGACCTCTATGAGGTCACTCATCGGTCTTCTCACTTCTAGAGAAAAGAGTCCCAGCCTGTTCAATCTTTCCTGATGCATAGAAACTCTTAGGCTGTGATTTAGCAGCCATGTTCACCCTGTGGGAGATTCCTGGAATGATCATCGAACCGCGCGCAAAATTGAAAACACAAATCTCAATGGCAAGATTTGAGTTTCTGAGTTTCCCCACCTAACACCAGTGACCCAGAAAGGGCATAAACCTGATATGCATACTTTAAAAAAATTATATCATTAGAGGGCTTGACGTTGTAGCGTCGGTCCACGACGCATCTCCACCCCCCCACCCCACCCGATAGTGTGATATCACACAAGTGCAAGTCACGAAAATGGAAACCAGTTGTGATGACCACCAGGGGCACAGCTGTGCCTGTAGTTCCCAAGGGCGAGGAACATGTCCAGGCATTGACCCAAGGCATCCTGGCAACACTGCCGGGGACACTGCCAGGGGGCTCCATGGCGGGAGGATTACCCTCCTCCATGTGCGGGGGTTCCTCTTTTGCATATGAGGGGCAGGTCCCTTAATCATGTGTGGGAGGTGTGTGGGTGGGGTTGTTACTCTTCTGCATAGAACATAGAACATAGAAAGCCACAGCACAAACAGGCCCTTCGGCCCACAGGTTGCGCCGATCACATCCCCACCTCTAGGCCTATCTATAGCCCTCAATCCCATTAAATCCCATGTACTCATCCAGAAGTCTCTTAAAAGACCCCAACGAGTTTGCCTCCACCACCACCGACGTCAGCCGATTCCACTCACCCACCACCCTCTGAGTGAAAAACTTACCCCTGACATCTCCTCTGTACCTACCCCCCAGCACCTTAAACCTGTGTCCTCTCGTAGCAACCATTTCAGCCCTTGGAAATAGCCTCTGAGAGTCTACCCTATCCAGACCTCTCAACATCTTGTAAACCTCTATTAGGTCACCTCTCATCCTTCGTCTCTCCAGGGAGAAGAGACCAAGCTCCCTCAACCTATCCTCATAAGGCATGCCCCCCAATCCAGGCAACATCCTTGTAAATCTCCTCTGCACCCTTTCAATGGCTTCAACATCTTTCCTGTAATGAGGTGACCAGAACTGCGCGCAGTACTCCAAGTGGGGTCTAACCAGGGTCCTATAAAGCTGCAGCATTATCTCCCGACTCCTAAACTCAATCCCTCGATTAATGAAGGCCAGTACGCCGTACGCCTTCTTGACCGCATCCTCCACCTGCGAGGCCGATTTAAGAGTCCTATGGACCCGGACCCCAAGGTCCTTCTGATCCTCTACACTGCTAAGAATGGTACCCTTCATATTATATTGCTGCTTCATCCCATTGGATCTGCCAAAATGGATCACCACACACTTATCCGGGTTGAAGTCCATCTGCCACTTCTCCGCCCAGTCTTGCATTCTATCTATGTCTCGCTGCAACTTCTGACATCCCTCCAAACTATCCACAACACCACCTACCTTGGTGTCGTCAGCAAACTTACCAACCCATCCCTCCACTTCCTCATCCAGGTCATTTATGAAAATGACAAACAGCAAGGGTCCCATGTGGCGGGTGTTCCCCTTATCCATCGGGGGTGTCCCGATGTCTGGGCAAGAGTTCTTTAATCAAACTTTGACATCAGGATGCCCTTCCCGGTCTAAGATTCCTGGCTCTGCAGGCTTTTTTAGGCGGCCTTAGTCTTATAAATGGAAAATTCCACTCTAGGTATGGTGGCGAGCAGTTTCAGCGCCACCCACCCTGCTGGAATGGCGGGAACTCGCAACCAATTTCTCACTCGGAAGCTCATTAGTTATATACAAGCGAGTATCAGACCAAATCACCTGGTGGGTCGATGGCTGATTTGTTCCTCCCGTCAGCTGACAGGGTTGACACTCCAGGAGCCGTATTCAAATAACAGCCCAGCATTTACACCTCACTCTCTCCAGCCCACCAGCCTTCAGGAGATCATCACAGAGGTCTAACAAGCAGAAGAACAAGGCTCGCAGCCTCAAGAAGAAGGCAGTACCCCCCTTCATCCACCAGGCCTATGAGGTCCTCTTTAGTGGAACGCGGCCACACAGGCATGTCCTATATCCCAGGGATGGCTCTTGGAATCACACCAACCTCACATCTCCGGCATGGAAGGCCATCGCGGAGCAAGTCAGCCCAAAACGCCATCCAGTGCAGGAAGAGGATGAATGATCTCATCTGTTCCACCAGGGTAAATCATCCTTCAACTCCCTTGAATATCAATATCTCATCAAGGCATCATGTACTCAAATGGCTACTTTATTCAGGGATCTCACACATCTATTAGTGGTGGGCATATATCAACACTCATTCTCTCATGGAGACTTTCACATTACCACCATCCTATCTCTCACGTTGCTCACATTCCATCCTGTGGGGAAGATTCACCACACACAGGGGACATGCATCCTACCCAACCTCTGCTCCACCCTTTCTCATCACATTCCTTTCTTTTGTCTTCATGTAGGCTAAGCTGCCACACACAGGCAGACCGGGGAGAGGGATGGCCGACATCATTGTCCTTACTGAGGATTTCTGTGGAAATTATTTGCTGTAATTTCCCTGACAATAACTGTAGCTTTTCATTGGATGTAAGTCAAGTAAGTTTTAAGTCACTTGAGTTTGGAAACTTACTGCACTGATTTTGTTTGTAAATGTTGGAGCCTTACACATGATGTACATTGAATCATTCAGAATTCAGATGAAAGTAAATCAGATAATTTTGATGCTCAAAAGCAAATGAAAAATCAGTAGATGCATTTTCCATTTCAGTTAAGTCCACTGCCTACAGTTCATACAGCCAAACAAAAGAGTTGTACAGTAGTCAGTCAGAAATATCTATAAAAGGGTTTACTTATGGTAATCTGGGTGATAAAAGGATCAAATATAAAATCATTGGGGAGATGGTGGCATTGTGGTAATGTTACTGGCCAATTTACTTTTAGCTGCACTTTGCATGTTGGTTCTGCACCAGTGATTGGTTTAAAAGAAAGTCATCGCCTCAACATGCAGATTTAGCACTATTTACAGTTTTAGGGGAGCAATAGTAAATTAAGAGGATGTATATTTTTTGAGAAAATACCTTGCTCACCTCTGCAATGGAGCTTCTGAAAGCAAATCACAGCAGAATTGAGCACATTTTGGAATATGTGCGATCTGAATGTTGTAGTTTTTGAAGTTTGATTGTGTATGACAAAAAGCAGGAATGCCAAGTCAGGTATATTGAACAAAGAACAATAGAATAAAGAGGAAGCATTAGTGCCAAATAATGATTTGTGGCTCAAAGCATGTTGTTTGGCCAGCTGTTCTGCCAGTAGGGCTTTGTAGAATAAAACCAGGAAAAGCACAATCAGTGAAACCAATGTTTCACAAACTGTAGAGGTCCTCATTTTCTTAAAAGAGAGTCTTCATTTCTAGGGAGAAAAGACACATGTCATTTTTACCATAATCCAATGTGATTTGGCAATGCAAAGATGCTTAACAGTAATTTATTTCATGATGTTCCTGCTCGACAATAAGATAAATACACAAGATCGCAAGATAAATACAAATGATGGAGGCTGTTTGGGTAATTTTAGCTCACTATCTAGAATGCTTTTTAAAGCTTACATTTTCCCATCACAAAACAACACTATCAACACAATCATTCCAAATGTTGACAGTGATATGGTCCAAAAGCAAATCTTCCCAGAAGGAAAGTTGGCTGGCAGAAAAATGCGGAAAAATGGTGGAAAGAAGTCTGCCCTGCAGACATAAAATGCTCGAGGTGGGCTAAACAATGTAAGAATAGGTATTTTGCCCCTCAGTGGGACTAAGGCAATCCCACTTCCACTTGCCTACCACTCTGTATTATGGTGTGGGCAGAGTATTATCCTGGTCAATAGACTTGCTAACAAGCGTAATCGACCTTTTATTATTTACTTGTTGGTTAGCTCAATTGGCTGCACAGCTGGTTTATGAGGTAGAATGATGCCAACAGAGTGGGTTCAATTCCCATATGGGCTGAGGTTATTCATGCCTTCACAACCTTGCCCCTCGCCTGAAGGATGGTGATCCTCAGGTTAAATCACCACCAGCCAGCTCTCCCCCCTCAAAGGCGATAGTAGCCTACGATCATCTGGGACTATGGTGATTTTATTTTTACTTTATTTACTTGTATATGGCAGACAGGTTACCAATTTTGGTGCCCGTCACCTACCATGTTATGGGGCGCAATTCAGGATGGGTGGTAAGGTGGTGGGCTGGGCACCTGTCATCTTTTACATGCACATGAAAGGGAAATGTAAAATTCAGAGCCATGTTTCTTCTACGAATCATATTGAAGAAGGCTTACCGAAATGCACAGGACATCATTTTAATTCCCTGAAACATGTTTGGATTGAGGGGGATGTTAAAATGAAAAGAAACCTTAATCTTGAACCCAAACCACCTCAAAACTGTTCACTTCCCATTTTTAATGTGGTGGAACAAAAACAGAAAATGCTGGAAAATCTCAGCAGGTCTGACAGCATCTGTGGAGAGAGAATAGAGCCGACATTTTGAGTCAGGATGAGGGTCATACTGACTCGAAACAATGGCTCTATTTTCTCTTGACAGATGCTTTCAGAACTGTTTTTCTAGCATTTTCTGTTTTTATTTCAGATTCCAGCATCCACAGTATTTTGCCTTTATTTACATGTGGCAGGATTAGAGGAGGTCAGCTCTTTTGCATACGAATCTAGCTTTAGTGTAACATAAAGTGAGGGTAATGTATGTTTGGGAAGGCTGTGAAGTGGAGGGGCGAGAGAGAGAACCTTAGGTGCAGTCTTCAAAACTCACTTCAAGCTCTCAGCACCAGGCTGAGGGTAATGTAAGTGATAAAGGGGACAATTTTGGTTTGGGCTGCCTTTTGTTAAGTCAGATTCTACTTCCATAAACATTTTGTGTGATTAATATTTAAGAAGGTGTTGCTATAAGAGATTTGCATATGTCAAAAGCATTAGGTTCAAGGATATGAAACATGACCTGGACATCTTAGGATTCTGCTGCTTACTCAACTTCACTTTTGTTTTATTGCTTCCTTATATTGAAGAATTGTTTAAAGAAATGTCCTGCAATTGCATCTGGACGATCGAATATACAGTGTGGCGCTGATTAGACCAAAACTAAGGTGATAGCTCACTGCCGTGCTTATGTTGCTCTAGTTTCCAAAGCAGTTGATGCTATTCTAGCTAGTAAGCGGATTCAATCACAAACCTCCAGCAGAAACCATAGTGGCAGCACTATGAGTAGAGACATCAATGAAAATTATGGGAGTGAATTTCTGCAGGGGAGGGGGACAGTTCTCCCAATTGCTCCATCTTAATTTCAACGAAGGGCCACAAAACCCCAGAAAAAATCCATAAAAGATGTTTTTTTTTCTGAGCTTTCCTTTGTTTGTTTGTCAAAGTTATATTGCAAAAGAAAGAGAATTCCTGCAGAAACCCATTTCTCAACTTTTCAGGTGAGTCTTGCATTCACAAAAGGCACAGTAAGAAATCTCGCAACACCAGGTTAAAGTCCAACAGGTTTATTTGATATCACAAGCTTTCGGAGTGCTGCTCCTTCATCGGGTGAGTCTTGCATTCACAATAGGCAGTAAGGTTGTTTCATCTACCATATTCTCACGAATACTGGGCTGTCAAAGGCATTGCTGTGCATTAAATGAGATACCCATTGTAATATTTGTTTACATATGTCCAAATATCCCCGATTATGAAAGTGAAAAAGTGACTCATTGTAAAAATTGCAGCGAGCTAACATTTCTGCTGCTACCTTTGATAGCCTCTAACTATCATCTGTTTAAAGTTAATATGCCTTTAGGAACACTGGCAGATTATTCCAGAGTTTAATCTCAAACTGAAACCCACCCAAATTATTGATGCAAACTCCATCATCACATCTGAGTTATAATATCGCATTTCATTTATCAAAGGTCAAAACAAAGCTAGAGTGTTCATAAAACACGGATTAAGTTGGTCTAGCTTTGAGATTCTTTTTCCCTGCTAGCCATTCAGCATTTAGGCAATTATGGGTGAGAGCACAGAGAGAGTTGTCATACCAGCGTTTATTTTGGCAGAGACAAAACTGAATACTAAAGCAGACAATGAGAGCAGGGGAGAAGGGATTAAATCCTGCCTAGAGTTCATTATTACTGCTAATGTAATGGGGATTTGCAATTATGGGCACTTTTAAAAGAATTATTCTCATCCTTTCAAGACTTTTCAGGCAGCTTTAACTCCTGAAAAGAGTTAGAAATTTAAACTTAAATCCATAGTGACGATTTTGATTAAGATAATGCAAGTTCACACAATAGCAAATGCAATATGTACGGCAGCACAAATATTTCAATAGGTTTCCCCATCAGTTAATATTTAGTACAGCTGTTTTGATAAACGTCTCTAACATGTTAAACCAGGCTGCCTGTAAAATTGATCACTTCATAGTAAAAGTGTTGATGCTTACGTGAGAAGTTCTGACCTAGAATATCTTAACTTATATCCATAAACAAATGTGTTTATTCTTCTGTCAATGGCAAAAGAGTAATATAGAAACAGCATTTGCTTCAGAGGTTACATTTTGCTCTATTTCACCTCTGAACTTCTTTTCCAGTGTGATAGGATATAGTAATGAGGCCACATTCTAGGACAGATGTGATTGCACTGGAGGGGTTGCAGAGGAGATTCACCAGGATGTTACCTGAGATGGAGCATTTAAGTTATGAAGAGAAGTTGGGTAGGCTTGGGTTGTTTTCGTTGGAGCAGAGAAGACTGAGGGGCGACCTGATCGAGGTGCACAAGATTATGAAGGACATGGAAAGAGTGGATAAGGAGCAGCTTAGTTGAAGGGTCAGTCATGAGGGGACATAGGTTCAAGTGAGGGGCAGAAGGTTTAGGGGGATGTGAGGAAAAACCTTTTTACCCAGAGGGTGGTGATGGTCTGGAATGTGCTGTGTGGGAGGGTGGTGGAGGTGGGTTGCCTCACATCCTTTAAGAAGTACCTGGATGAACACTTGGCACATCATAACATTCAAGGCTATGGGCGAAGTGCTAGTAAATGGGATTAGGTGGGAGTTCAAGTGTTTCTCGCATGTTGGTGCAATCTGATGGGCCAAAGGGCCTCTTCTGCACTGTATGATTCTATGATTATTGGCATTGCAATGTGATCATCCTTTAATTTTCTCTTTCAGCTCTCCCCCTCTTCATCCAGGGACAATTATCTATTGAAAATCTTCCATCACTCTTTGTGTTTTGATTAACTTGTAAATTCAGACCTCACCTGGATACAGCAATCAATGAACCTCTGAAAAGATATATTGAACTTGGCAGGTATACAGTAAATTTATCCAAATGGCAGGAGGTCTTATAGAGTTAAATGATGGTCTTGTTGTCCAGGCATGATGTAGTAATGGCTATAGCAACAACAGGGAGCAGAATTCTAATTAAAGGTTTCAAAGCTCAGCTGTACTTTAAATATTCAGGATCCCTCCGATTACTGCTGGGGGACCCTTTTCTACACTTAGTATGTGAAAGGAATTAACTCTTCTTAGCCGATTGTTACTTCCTCCTCCGCCAGCTTCTTGCTGTTTCAGTCCACCTGTCCTTAACATCCACAGTTCCTACTGTTGATATGTCACTCTTTCATCTCTAGCACCTTGCACACTGCTCACACTCTTCCCAACATCAAGATCTCCTTCACAGTCCTTTTGCAACCAGCAATCTGCATTCTCTTTCTCCAATACTGCCAGAGAATCCCATGTAAGAGACATTCCACCCACCTTCAGTCCATCCAATGTCACAACCAGCATCTCACCACCAGTGTTTCACAGATTAGGAATGGTCTCCCACTCTTCCCATGTCCAGGAAGTTAATAAATATGTAAAAACACAGTGAGGTATGTGTGTACAGAATTTAGACAAAAGACCTTCACAATTCACTACAGCTCTGATAAGTGGGGTGAGCTATGTTGGGAAGGGAGTGAACTTTGTTGGGAAGGGGGGGTGAACAGAGTTGGGAAGGAGAGTGAACAGAGTTGGGAAGGGGGGTGAACAGAGTTGGGAAGGGGGGTGAACAGAGTTGGGAAGGGGAGTGAACAGAGTTGGGAAGGTGGGTGAACAGAGTTGGGAAGGAGGGTGAACAGAGTTGGGAAGGGGGGTGAACAGAGTTGGGAAGGGGAGTGAACAGAGTTGGGAAGGTGGGTGAACAGAGTTGGGAAGGTGGGTGAACAGAGTTGGGAAGGGGGTTGAACAGAGTTGGGAAGGGGGTTGAACAGAGTTGGGAAGGGGGTGGAACAGAGTTGGGAAGGGGGGTGAGCTGTGTTGGGAAGGTGAGCAGAGTTGGGAAGGGGTGAGCAGAGTTGGGAAGGGGTGAGCAGAGTTGGGAAGGGGGTGAGCAGAGTTGGAAAGGGGGTGAGCAGAGTTGGAAAGGGGGTGAGCAGAGTTGGGAAGGGGGTGAGCAGAGTTGGGAAGGGGGTGAGCAGAGTTGGGAAGGGGGTGAGCAGAGTTGGGAAGGGGGTGAGCAGAGTTGGGAAGGGGGTGAGCAGAGTTGGGAAGGGGGTGAGCAGAGTTGGGAAGGGGGTGAGCAGAGTTGGGAAGGGGGTGAGCAGAGTTGGGAAGGGGGTGAGCAGAGTTGGGAAGGGGGTGAGCAGAGTTGGGAAGGGGGTGAGCAGAGTTGGGAAGGGGGTGAGCAGAGTTGGGAAGGGGGTGAGCAGAGTTGGGAAGGGGGTGAGCAGAGTTGGGAAGGGGGTGAGCAGAGTTGGGAAGGGGGTGAGCAGAGTTGGGAAGGGGGTGAGCAGAGTTGGGAAGGGGGTGAGCAGAGTTGGGAAGGGGGTGAGCAGAGTTGGGAAGAGGGGTGAGCAGAGTTGGGAAGAGGGGTGAGCAGAGTTGGGAAGAGGGGTGAGCAGAGTTAGGAAGGGGGGTGAGCTGTGTTGGGAGGGGACTGAGCAGAGTTGGGAAGGGGGTGAGCTGTGTTGGGAAGGGGGGCGAGCAGAGCTGGGAATGGGGTGGGCCGCGTTGGGAAGAGGGTGAGCTGCGTTGGGAAGAGAGTGAGCTGTGCTGGGAAGGGAGTAAGCAGATTGGGAAGGAGGGTGAGTGGAGTTGGGAAGGGGGGTGAGCGGAGTTGGGAAGGGGGGTGAGCGGAGTTGGGAAGGAGGGTGAGCGGAGTTGGGAAGGGAGGTGAGCGGAGTTGGAAGGGGGGTGAGCAGAGTTGGGAAGGGGAGGTTCTGTTTTGGAAGGGGAGAATTTAAAGTGAAACATTGATCAGATCCTGAGTTGAAATGAAGTGTGTGGTCAATGGCAAGACAGAGAGGCCCTGCGGATGTTCAATTTTATTGTTTTTTAAAATGACCAATTCAGATTACCACAGTAAGGACCACCTGGAAAATGTTGGCTTTGAAATGAAATAATATGAATTATTGTGACTGTGGAGAATAACCTATGAGAGCGATGTAAGAATATTTTCTTCATAAGTCAACTGAAGAAATAATTCAACTGTTACAGTGATGAGTGAGTTATAACCTGTATGGAGAAAGGAACATTTGTATAACATGGAAGATAATACAACTCTGTGGAGCAATGCTTCCCTATGTATGGGAATTCTGTCATCAGTAGGAAAATAAATAAAGCTGTTGTCTGCTGGGATACAAGGGAAGTGACAGGTGAGTCCTTGTAACCTGGTAACAGTAAATTAACAGTCTGTACTGGAGGCCCAGCGTCCTCTGCATTGAGAGAGCAACTCCAGTGCTGGGAGAATGTTCATGACACTAAAGAAATAGAATATTCCAATACTTGTAGGAGTTACTTACATCCTTCCTAAAACCAACCCAACATCAGCCTTTAAATTATCAGTACATATGTCCTATTACACATTTGGGATTTCTGCATTAAATGGCATGTGCCAAGATACAACAAAGTATAACTACTTTAACTTCTACTTAACAAAGACAAAATTACCATTTCACTGCCTCCACACTGACCTTACTATATTTTTATTTGTGTAATTATAAGCAGAAAGAGATAGAGAATCTGGTGAACTGGTGCGACGACAATAATCTCTCCCTCAATGTCAACAAAACAAAAGAGATAGTCATCGACTTCAGGAAGCGTAATGGAGGACATGCCCCCGTCTACACCAATGGGGATGAAGTGGAAATGGTCGAGAGCTTCAGGTTTCTAGGTGTCCAGATCAACAACAACCTGTCCTGGTCCCCCCATGCCGACACTATAGTTAAGAAAACCCATCAATGCCTCTATTTTCTCAGAAGACGAAGGAAATTTGGCATGTCAGCTACGACTCTCACCAACCTTTACAGATGCACCATGGAAAGCATTCTTTCTAGTTGTATCATTATCTCTCATTATCCAAGGTTCCCAAAACTTGCCATACTTAAGCAAGGAGTTGGAGGGCTAAAAGGGGTCATGAAAAATCATTGGCCAGCAGGATTAAGGAAAATCGCAAGGCTTTTAATACATATATAAAGAGCAAGAGGGTAGCCAGGGAAAGGATTGGCCCACTCAAGGACAGGGGAGGGTATCTATGCATGGAGCCAGAGGAAATGGACGAAGTATTAAATGAATACCTTGCGTCAGTCATCACCAAAAAGAAGGACTTGATGGATGATGAATCTGGGAAAGGGTGTGTAGATAGTTTGAGTCATGTTGAGATCAAAAAGGAGGAGGTATTGGGGTTCTTGAGAAACATTAAGGTAGACAAGTCCCCAGGGCCTTGTCTACCTTAATGGGCCTTTTGGGATATACCCCAAAATACTGAGAGAGGCAAGGGAGGAAACTGCTGGGGCCTTGAGAGAAATCTTTGTATCCTCACTGACTACAGGGGAGATCCCAGAGGATTGGAGAACAGCCAATGTTGTTCCTTTGTTTAAGAAGGGTAGCAAGAATAATCCATGATTGGAGTTGCTGGCATTGGACTGGGGTAAGCAAAGTAAGTAGTCTCACAACACCAGGTTAAAGCCCAACAGGTTTATTTGGTAGCACGAGCTTTCAGAGCATTGCCCCTTCATCAGGTGAGTGAAGAGTTCAGTCCACAAACAGGGCATATATAGACTCAAACTCAATTACAAGATAATGGTTGGAATGCGAGTCTTAACAGGTAATCAAGTCTTTACAGGTGCAGACAATGTGAGTGGAGAGAGGGTTAAGCACAGGTTAAAGAGGTTTGAATTGCCTCCAGCCAGGACGCTTAGTGAGATTTTCCAAGCCCAGGCAAGTCGTGGGGGATTATAGATAGTGTGACATGAACCCAAGATCCCAGTTGAGGCTGTCCTCATGTGTGCGGAACTTGGCTATCAGTTTCTGCTCAGCGATTCTGCATTGTCATGTGTCGTGAAGGCCGCCTTGGAGAACGCTTACCCGAAGATCAGAAGCTGAATGCCCTCGACTGCTGAAGTGTTCCCCAACAGGAAGGGAACACTCCTGCCTGGTGATGGTCGAGCGGTGTCCATTCATTCGTTGTCATAGTGTCTGCATGGTCTCCCCAATGTACCATGCCTCGGGACATCCTTTCCTGCAGCGTATCAGAAGGACAACGTTGGCCGAGTTGCAAGAGTATGTACTGTGTACCTGATGGATGGTGTTCTCACGTGAGATGATGGCATCCATGTCAATGATCCGGCACATCTTGCAGAGACTGCTGTGGCAGGGTTGTGTGGTGTCGTGGTCAGTGTTCTCCTGAAGGCTGGGTAGTTTGCAACATACAATGGTCTGTTTGAGGTTGTGCGGTTGTTTGAAGGCAAGTAGTGGGGGTGTGGGGATGGCCTTGGCAAGATGTTCATCTTCATCGATGACATGTTGAAGGCTCTAGAGATGTTGCAGATTCTCCGCTCCGGGGAAGTACTGGACGATGAAATGTACTCTGTCTGCCGTGTCCCGTGTTTGTCTTCTGAGGAGGTCTGTGCAGTTTTTCACTGTGGCACGTCGGAACTGTCGATCGATGAGTCGAGCGCCATATCCTGTTCTTATGAGAGCGTCTTTTAGCATCTGTAGGTGTCTGTTGCAATCCTCCTCTTCTGAGCAGATCCTGTGTATACTGAGGGTTTGTCCGTAGGGGATGGCTTCTTTAACGTGTTATGGGTGGAAGCTGGAGAAGTGGAGCATCGTGAGGTTATCTGTGGGCTTGCGGTACAGTGAACTGCTGAGGTGACCGTCCTTAATGGAGATGCATATGTCCAAGAATGCAACCGATTCTGGAGAGTAGTCCATGGTGAGTCTGATGGTGGGATGGAACTTGTTGATGTCATCATGTAGTTGTTTCAGTGATTGTTCGCCGTGAGTCATCAATGTATCGAGTGTATAGCATCGGTTGAAGGTCCTGTGCGGTGAAGAAGTCTCGTTCGAACCTGTGCACGAAGATGTTGGCATATTGAGGTGTGAATTTGGTCCCCATGGCTGTTCCATGTGTTTGAATGAAAAACTGGTTGTTGAAGGTGAAGACATTGTGGTCCAGGATGAAGCGAATGAATTGTAGAATTGCGTCTGGAGATTGGCAGTTGTCAGCGTTGAGTACTGAGGCAGTTGCAGCAATGCCGTCATTGTGGGGGATGCTGGTGTAGAGTGCCGAGACATCCATTGTAACGAGGAGTGTTCCTGGTTCAACTGCTCCATGGGTGCTGAGTTTCTGTAAGAAGTCAGTTGTGTCGTAACAAAAGCTGGGGGTTCTTTGTACGATGCGTTTCAGGATGCCCTCGACGTAGCCAGAGGGGTTCTCACACAGAATAATCTAGGTAATTATAGGTCGGTGAGCCTTACATCAGTGGTAGGGAAATTATTGGAGAGGATTCTTCAAGACAGGATTTACTTCCACTTGGAAATAAGTTGTCGTATTAGCGAGAAGCAACATGGTTTTGTGAAGGGGAGGTCATGTCTCACTAACTTGATCGGGTTTTTCAAGGGAGTGACGAAGATGATTGATGAGGGTAGGGCCTTTCAAAGTTCCCAAAAGAATTCTACTCAAAGGTAATCGATCACCAAATGCAAAATGCTGGAGTATGCAGGTCCTACTCACCTTTAAGAAAATGTTGATTAGTTTTTGACCTCTAATACATTTACCCCATCAGAATAGGAGAATTCTATTTCCATATTCCATTAATAATTCACGCAAAGCAGTCCTTTGCAAGGATGTCCACATGCAGCAAGACCTGGACAATATCCAGGCCTGAGCTGGAAAGTGGCAAGTAACATTCATGCCACACAAATGCCAGGCAATGGCTACTTCCACAAGAGGATCCAACCATTGCCCCTTGACATTCAATTGCATTATCATCGCTGAATCCCCCCATTATCAGCATCCTGAGGGTTACCATTGACCAGAAAGTGAACTGGATTAGCCATATAAATGATGAGACAGAGTACAGGAAAGAGAGAGAAAATCTGGTGACCTGGTGCGACAACAATAATCTCTCCCTCAATGTCAACAAAATGAAGGAGATAGTTATCGACTTCAGGAATGCCCTGTCTACATCAACGGGGACGAAGTGTAAATGGTCGAGAGCTTCAAGTTTCTAGGTGTCCGGATCACCAACAACCTATCCTGGTCCCTCCATGCTGACGCTATAGTTAAGAAAGCCCACCAAGGCCTCTACTTTCTCAGGAGGCTAAGGAAATTTGGCATGTCCATTATGGCTCTCACCAACCTTTACAGATGCACCATATAATGCATTCTTTCTGGTTGTATCACAGCTCCTGCTCTGTCCAAGACTGCAAGAAATTACAAAGAGTCATGAACGAAGCCCAGTCCATCACGCAAACCAGCCTACCATCATCCATTGACTCTGTTGACACTTTCTGCTGCCTCGGAAAAGCAGCCAGCATAATCAAGGAACCCCATGCACCCAGACATACTCTCTTCCAGCTTCTTCCATCAGGAAAAAGATACAAACGTCTGAGGTCATGCACCAACCAACTCAAGAACAGTGGATAAAAGCAAATTACTGCGGATGCTGGAACCTGAAACCAAAAGAGAAGATGCTGGAAAATCTCAGCAGGTCTGGCAGCATCTGTAAGGAGAGAAAAGAGCTGACGTTTCAAGTCCAGATGACCCTTTGTCAAAACTCAAGAACAGCTTCTTCCCTGCTGCCATCAGACTTTTGAATGGGTCTACCTCATATTAAGTTGATCTTTCTCTACACCCTAGCTATGACTGTAACACTACATCCTGTAGCCTCTCCTTTCCTTCTCTACATACAGTATGCTTTGTCTGTATAGGGTACAAGAAGCAATACTTTCACTGTATACTAATACATGTGATAATAATAAATCAAATCAAAATACTGTGGCCACCAGAGCAGACCAAATGCCAGGAAACCTGCAGCAACTTCCTGACTCCCCAAAGCCTGACAACCAACCACAAGTGAGGAGTGTAATGAAATACTCTCCACCTACCTGGAATGAGTGCAGCTCCAACAACACTCTATAGACAGTTACATAAGTAAGATGGGTATAGAGGGATATGGGCCAAATGCGGGCAATTGGGACTAGCTTCGGGTTTAAAAAAAAGGGAGGCATGGACAAGTTGGGCCAAAGGGCCTGTTTCCATGCTGTAAACCTCTATGACTCTAGCAATCAACAAAATCGACACCATCCAGGACAAAGCAGCTCACTTCACTGCTACTCCTTCCACGAACATTCAATCTCTCCACACTGATGCACAGTGGCAGCTGTGTGTACCATCCACAAGATGCACTGCAGGAACTCACCACGGTTCTTTAGGCAGCACCGTTTAAACCGATGACTACTACTCTAGAAGGACAAGAGCTGCAGACAATGGGAACATCACTATCTGGCGATTCCCCTCCAAGTCACTCACCATCCTGACTTGGAAATATATTGCCGTTCCTTCACTGTTGCTGGGTGAAATCCTGGAATTCCCTCCCTAACACCACTATGGATGTACTTTAGCTGCAGAAACTGCAGCGGTTCAAGAAGGCAGCTCATCACCACCTTCTGAAGGTCAAATGGGGATGGTCAATAAATGTTGTCCTATCCAGCGACGCCCATATCCAGTACATGAATTTTTAAAAAACTGTCATTAAAGAGTGAGCAAGAGAAAGCTGGAGGGGGTGGGGGGGCGGGGGGGGGGGGGGAGTTTAGATGCCCACATGTCTGCCCCAGGCCTGCTGCAATGCTTCAGCAATGCCCAAAACAAACTGGAATAATAACCCCTCATCTTCTGATTCGGCCCATTACAGCCTTCTGGACTCAACATTGAGTTCAACAGCTTTAGACAATAAACTCCCCTTCCATCAAAACTAGCGCCCCCTGCCCCCCCCCCCCCCCCCACCCCCCCACCCCCCCACCCCCACTTTGTAGTTTGCTGTTCATTATTTTTCAGCTCCCTGGATTGCCCCAACACAACCCCACCCTTCCCCACTTGCTGTTCAGTTGCTTCCATTAACACATTCTGCTATCTCATCTTTTGCCACCTTTAGCACACTTCATCCCCGAATGGCACCGTTAATATTCCCCTTTGTTTCATGTCCATGATAAATTTGTGAATCTCTCCTTTTCCCTGACCATCCCTGGTCTTTTATTCTGCCCCACCTTCTCACCCCCTTTCCAACAATATAATTCTTTACATTTATACCTTTCTTCAGTCCTGTAGAAGGGTCATTTAGACCTGAAACGTTAACTCTGTTTCTCTCCACTCGCGTTGCTAGACCTGCAGAGTTTATCTAGTATTTTATGTTTTGATTTCCAATATTTGCAGTATTTTGCTTTTATTTCACTGAGATGACGACTCATGACATGCAAGCCTTGTTCTCAAAGTGCCTCAGAGGAGATATACAACACAGAGCATTCAGTGACAAGTTCCACCTTTGAGCAAACCACTGGCATCACGAAGATGCAATTAACTTCTGATGCTTGGACTATTCAGGTGGAGCTCTGCAGTACTGTCCAGAGAGGGATCATCGTGATCTGTTACATCCTGCACAACCTGGTGGACAACCGCGTGCTCTTGCCACAGAGAGCCATGGAGGAGGCAGAGATTTCCTCAGGTGAAGAGGACCTGGAAGAGAACCTGAAGAGGGTGTGATGGGCAACTTCCTTGTGAGGATACCATTGCAGTGGCACAATGCGGATAAAATGCCCACAACACACTGATAGCCACAGAGTTCCAGCAGGAGTAAGGTCTGGGCAAGGGGAGCCAAGCACATTTCTCCTCTCCCTTAGGACCATGATGTGGAGATGTTGACGTTGGACTGGGGTGGGCACAGATGTCTATGTCGATATGCTTGGAGATCCTCTCCACTTTGAGCCGGTGGTTTGCGGTGTCGGTGGTAGCCATGATGTAGAGATGGGGTGGGCACACCCACTCACCTGAGGAAGGAGCAGTGCTCTGAAAGCTCGTGATTCCAAATAAACCTGTTGGACTTTAACCTGCTGTTGTGAGACTTCTTACTGTGCCCTTAGGATCATGCATGTGATTGGAAAGGGCTTTACAAGTAGTGACATTGGCCTTGGACCAGTGACCCTCAAGGATCATGAAGCTCTCATCTTGGGGAAGGTCAACACCCAAAGCGGTATATAGTTTGTCTGGGAGGTGAAAGGCAGCACAGCAGTGCACCTCCTGCATCAACTGCACATTGTCAGTCATTGCCACCTAAAGGAGATGCTTTCAGCCGTCAGAGAGATTTGCATGTGGTTGTAGCAACCATAGTGTCTCCAGTTGATATGTTTTCATGGTCACGATGCACACAACCCAGAGTTGATGAAGCAGCATTACATTACACGTGAGAACACACAATTCTATGGTGAGCTGCAAGGCTTTAAGGATCAAGTCGTAATGTGCAGTCACTTTCAGGATATGGCATCTCCCTCACAATTGGAAGGGGAGAATGAGTTTTCCTCATGAAACTGAGGTTCACAAAGGGAGGCAATCACAGAGTGGGAGCTTGGGTCACCCACGCAAATAACAGGGCACAGAGTTCATATACAAAAGGCATTCAGATGATGAGACTATTATCATGAACTCAAAATGTACATATAAAGGCGGCTGATATATACGGTGAGTCAGCACCTTGCCACCATTGCGTTTTTAGTATTTCTTTTTTTTTCTTACCCTGCTGCTGCGTCTAGGTGCATTCCTGACATCCGCAGTAGAGGTGGAGGCAGGTTGCTGACTGCTATGCTCTGTTGTCTGAGATTAACCTGGCGGTGTCCTCTGAAGGAATGAGGCCTGAGCGGGCTTGGCCTGCTTTGTGTCTCTGATAGCAGGACAGGTGCACCCTCCTAGGCCTGTGTAGTCAGAGCTGATGGGGTTACAGGCAGTGGGGATTGGGAGCGGCACGACACTCGGAGTCTCCTGGGCAGATGGTCCCAGGTTGTTCAGCTGATGGTCCTCCTTCATTTGGGTGGTCGAAAGACACTGACTGACTCCTTGAGGACAAGGGGCACCTGGAGGAATTTTGAGGTGCCCCATCCTCTCTTGCCTGCACACTGAAAGATCCCACCCATGCCGAGAGTGATGGAGTGCAGGTCCGAGTGCACATTTGGCAGAACCTGTTGGACCAGCATCTCCAATGTGACTGCCACCCTTCCCATGATGACTTTGAGATGCTTGCTTGTTGGAGCCACAACATCTGACAGAATGTGGACAGACTCCTTCATCCTTCGCTCTGGTCTGTTGATTGCTTCTCACAACTGTGCCTGAAGTTCCTGCCTGTCATTGCACCTCCAGCAGGTTAGAGATGGCCGTTTCCAGAGGCTCATCATTGGACATGGACTGAATAGATAGCTGTCCTCCAGCAGTCCTCCTCCAGCAGTTCTCCAAGTGCCAGAGATCTGGGATGTCACTGCGTCAGAATGCAGTGCAGACATGTCAGTGAGGTGTTCCCCAGAAAGTTATCTGAGCTTAAACTACATTCATGTCCTACTTGGGTGTGTATCTCTGAGATGGTGGAGGGTGCAGGTGAATACAGTGACAAGTCTTAAGCAAATAGCCCTGATTAGAAATGAACTTGGGACTGGGGCTGATGGCCTGGCTTGACCCATGTCTGAGCCTGCTGGTGCCTGTAAGAAAGATTTAGTTATTGACCAGGCTGAATGCAACATTGCATGTCACTCAGTGTGAATGTCAGGGTGTGATCAACTCATGGAGGTCTCATCCATACTGGCTTGTTGGGTAAGGCCGATCCAGCCTTCACCACAGGAGCAATCCCTGTCCTCCCTTGCCAACTTGCTTGCCACCTTTGCGAACAAAGTGCAATCCTATATGTTCGCTGTCCCTCTTCCAATCTGGGACCTCTTCCTCCTGTTGTGGGCCAGTTTGGCTACATGGAAACAAATGGATGTAACATGATGAGAAGCGATGGAGGAGAGAATGGGAAGCATGCATGCCTACTGTTTGTGCTGAGCCACCCCCAGTAAGGGCTGAAGATGCCTATTTGTTTAGGATAAAAGAAGAGATGCTGGTGATGGCAATGTGTGCCTGAGACATTCAGTGCCAATGTCTCCACCGCCATTAGTGTGTGATATCCCTGAGAAGTATTACCCTTGGAGCGCCTGATGTCATTACGAGAGTGAGAGTTTGGAGTGAGCTGAAGGTTGACTTACCCTGATGAAGCAAATTGGATCATTTATCCTTTTCCTGTACTGCAGAATGTTTCTTTTTTGGTTCCCAACAGTACTGATCTCCACTCCAACCTCTTTCCAGGCTGGAGAGGTGAGGTTGGTGGGCATCCTGGATCTTTCTCTGGGAAAGAGGATTTCATGGCATTTGTGGACATCTGTGAGTAGAGCCACTGGGGAGTCCTGGCTGAATCTTGGAGCTCATGGCTTCTTTTTTCTGAAGCCATCTGAGGAAATTCAGACAACACAGCTGGGCTGCAGAAAGTAAATATGTGTGTTTGGCTGGCATTTAAATATGGCAACAGGACCTTCAAACCATAAGGTGAGGGCAGGAGGGCCAAATGAATGTTCCCTTCACCCCACCCACCATCGCCATGCGATTTGGAGAGTGGCTCACCTATACATAATTAATGCGGTTCCAAGCATGCAATCGGGCCCGGGAACCCACCCTGCCACCCAACGGGAAATCCCACTCCCCATTAGACTTAGTCTCCAGAATGGAAAATCCCATCCTACATTGTCTGTATTCAACCACCATATCAAATGTCACAGATGTTAGTAAAATGTTGAATGATAGTAAAATGTTTTGAATTGATGAACTGAATGGCCTGTGGCTGTTACATTCTACAGATGAATCCAGCCAGCACTTCAGAAATGAGCAAAAACTCAAGAACAGAATAAGATGGAAATTTTGTAGAAGAAAAATATTGTTGTTAAACTGTAACATACAATGTTCATGTGTAATGCAAAATATAATGTAAATGAATGTTACCTGGAAACTGCCAAAGCAGCTGCCTCCTGGCAGAGTCACATAACAGACATAGGGAGCGAGAGGAGATGGCACTGATTCGTACACCACAAGACTTCCATTCTTAAAGACAGCTCCTTGCTTTCTTTTCTTCTCCCAAAACTCCTGCAATGTTTCTACTATGTTCACTGTGTGAAAACAAAAACAGGACATCTTAAAATGCTTTGGAAAGTTCAGCCAATGTATTTCTTATTGCCTTTCAATGACTTTTTTTTTCTTGGTTGACCAGTTAAATAGGAACAAATTTATTCTTCAACATTGAATATGAATCATTTAGACTGTAACATCTTAAGACTGAGAAATGCAAAATGAGGTTTGTGTTACGCATGCTTTCCAAACCTGAAAAACTGCTTAATATGACTGGTGGATATAGTGAAAAATATTTACACTCTCTGGTCCAGAGTCATTTTTAAATAATGACCATAGTGGTACTTGAACATGACCCATTAATTCATGTGCTGGCTCTTCAGAGATTGGGGGATAAAGGTTCATTCCTGTGATTCCTCCACATTGTCAGGTATAAATTGGTTGGGCTCAATTTTGGGCACATAACCAGTGGCACAAGATCAGCACACACTGAACCAGGAGGCTTGAGGCCAACCCAGCATCATCTTTTGATATCAATCATGTTATCTGGATTTATCGCTCAGGTCAGTCCCACCTCCACAGGCAACTCAACAGTTTTAAATAGACAAATAAGCTCTTCTCGGTTCTAAAGCAATGCTTTAGATTTTTTTTTAATGATTCCTTGTCAGCATTGGCTACATAGGATATATCTGCTATTGAAGAAACCGGAGCAATGCCAACCTGGCTCACAACCCAATCCAAATTCTACAAGCACACCTAAATAGGTCACTCATTCACATGTTTGCTCAAATGTCTTTCAGGTGATACTGAATTGCAGGACATTGGCTCCCAAAATTGACCTTCATTGTGCTCATTTTACACTTAAGAACATAAGAACTAGGAGCAGGAGTAGGCCTGCTCCGCCATTCAATAAGATCATGGCTGATCTTTTCGTGGACTCAGCTCCTCTTACCCACCCGCTCACCATAACCCTTAATTCCTTTACTGTTCAAAAATTTATCTATCCTTGCCTTAAAAACATTCAATGAGGTAGCCCCAACTGCTTCACTGGGCAGGGAAATCCACAGATTCACAACCCTTGGTGTGAAGAAGTTCCTCCTCAACTCAGCCCTAAATCTGCTTCCCCTTATTTTGAGGCTATGCCCCCTAGTTCTAGTTTCAGCCGCCAGTGAAAACAACTTCCCTGCTTCTATCTTATCTATTTTCTTCATAATCTTATGTGTTTCTGTAAGATAATGTAGATACAATGGAGTCCAATTTCTACATCACTGAGTTACCAAACGTAGTCATTACAGCAAAGGTTAGGCTTTCTTGTGCTCAGAGAGAAGGTAATTTGGAGTCAGAGGCAGTTCTATGGTGTGTTCCCCATTGCTAGTCTGGAAGGTATTGGCTTTTGAACAGTTCATCTGGTCACTGTCTCAGATGTGGATAAAATGTGACATTTATTAAACAAAATTAATTGGGAGAAAAGTATCTCAAAAATAGAAAGATTTGCATGTATCTAGTGCCTGTTACAACCCTGGGATGTCTCTCCAGTGGCATTCAATGGCATTATTACTGTGGAATCTTCCCCATCAACATTTTTGCTCAAAAACTGAACTGGACTGGTGAACTAAATACTGCGCCTTCAAGAGGCTGGGAATTTTGCAGTGAGTAACTTACCTCCTGACTCCTCAAAGCCTGTCCACCATCTACAATTCAGGAATACCTAGATGAGTACAGTTCCAAAAACACTCAAGAAACTAGTCAGAACAAAACAGACTGCTTGGTCAACACCCATCCTACATCCTACATCTTCACTCCCCCACCACTAGCGCACATTGGCAGCCCATGTACCATCTACAAGATATACTACAGCATACTCACTAAGGCTCATTCAAAACACTTTCCACATCCACATCCTTGGTCACCTAGAATGATAAGGGCAGCAGCTGCATGAAAACACCTCCACCTGTAATTTCCCTCAGAATCACACACCATCCTGATTTGGAACTATATTTAGTTATGGTCAGTGGATCAAAATCCTGGAATTCCTTCCTTAGCAGCACGGAGGGTGTACCTTCACCACATGGACTGCAGTGGTTCAAGATTTATCACCACTTTATCAAGGACAATTAGGGATTGGGCAACAAATTCAACAAATCACCTTATTGTGATTTTCATATTCCATGAATGAATTAAAAATAATGCTGGTATGCTTCGGGAACAAAGGAAGATCTCCAAAAACTGTTTATTGTTTCCCTAGGCTTAAGAACACCCTGGCAAGAAACATTTTCAACATTCATGACAAGTCTTATCTCATTTTCTTTACAATTGAAAGTGAGGAAACCTCCCTGTCTGTTTGTAACATACTCATTTCCCATGTCACCAGTGAAATTTGCAGCTAAGTTTCATTTCTAGAGGCACATAATTGGAAAGTAGAGACTTTATGTATCAATCTTAGGTTGGACCATATTTGGAGCAGTGTGTGCAGTTCTGGTCACCATATTATACCAGACACTGGAGAGTGCAGAGAAGATTTGCAAGGATGGTACCAGAGATGTGTGGGTACAGATAACAGGGAAGGATGTGGTCTGTTTTCTCTTGAAAAAAGGCTGAGGGTTGACAGGTATTGAAAATTATGAAAGATTTTGATAGCGTGGATACACGTGGATGGCCGTGATTGTCCAAAAAAATGACTAAGTGTTATAATGATTAGAAAACCGGAGCGATCTGTGCTGGTCTGTTCAGCTTTTTGGAAGATTGGTGAATTGTGCACCGATTCTGGGAGGAGCAGAGCCTAAACACACTGGTGAGCCTGGCTGCAAAGCAATTGGGCTTGTGTTCAATGGGCGGGCACCCCAATCTCACAGTGCACTGGGAGACCCCCTCCCTCCTCCATGCCCTCATTGGCACAGCATGTTTGCCCATCCTCTTCCTAACACAGATTGCTGGCCTGGGGGCTTCAGGCTCTCCTAATGGGTCTCCCTTCATGACCTCTGACATGCCCCCCTCTCATGCCCCACTTTCATGCCCCACCCCTTATGACTCCCCCCCATCATAGCCCTCCTTCATAGCCCCACTCCGCATGGTCCCCCCCCCCCCCGCAATCATAGCCCCCCTGTCACATCCTCTGCTCAGGCCCCAGCCCCACCCAGGCCCCACGCAGGCCTCACCCCCTTGGCACTTCCCCTGGCACCCAGTGCCTAAACTGACACTGCCAGGATGCCAGGTGGGCACTGCCACAGTGCAAGGTGGGCACTGCAAGATGGGCAGCCATGTCTCCAACCACCTGGGGGCTTCAGTGGCTTCTGAGCCCCCCAGGTGTGGCCATCACACCTAGTCTCCGCTAGTAGAGACCAGTAGTGATTCTGGCTGGGATCGCGCCGCACCAGAAGCTCACAAGATCCCGGAGCTGGTAGAAACTGGCGTTGAACGGGCTAAGCATATTTAAATGCTACTTTAAATATGCTAATCAGCCTCGCACCCTTTCTGGGCATGATCTAGTGTGCACCTGTAGAAAGGAATTGGGATAAATGCAAACTATTTGGTGCCAGGGGCGAAACCCGCTTTCAGGCCTGCACGCTATTTTCCAGGATCGATCTGTGTCAGGCATGGCGAGGCTGGAAAATGACCCTCTCCTGTGGGGAAGAACACAACTAGAGGCAATCAATTTAAAATGATTACCAAGAAACCCGAGAATGAGGAATTTGCTGCAACAGGGAATGGCTGAACTGAATAGTAGGTAAAGGGAAAACTAGATAAATATATGAGGGAAAAGGGAATAGTGGGTTATAATGGTGAATTTTAATGAGGAAAGATGTGAGAAGGCTCAAGAGAAGCATTAATAGCAGCATAGATGGTTCGGGCTGAATGGCCTGTTTCTGTACTGTGTATCCTATAACTTAAAGACTTATGGCCTGATCTCCAGGCCTGTAATCAGGTAATTCAATCACTATCTCTGGGTAAAATAAACGAAGAATGACAAGAGTAATAAAAAAGAATTAAAGTAAAGGATAGAATAAAAAGGACAAATATTACAAGAATACCTTTCATTAATCTGTACAAAATGTCCAAAAGAATAGGAAAGAAATTAATTAGTTTGCTACATTTGTGCAGCCTTTTTAAAGCCTTTCCATTTATTCGCTGGCCATTTGCAAATAACTTGATTTTTATATACAGAATATCTCCAAAGCCTTGCCTCAAAGGAAATTAGTAAGTTGATTTTCAATGGTTTTCTTCAGAATCTGCCTCCCTTGTATTCAGTTTCAAATTTTCTGAGAAAAAAAGGTGTTCAAATATTCAAAACAATGCCTCATAGTCCACATCAATGAACATGCAGAAGTCAGATCTAAGACAGGACACTGGCAGCTGAGAAAGCAGTATTTATATATATCAGGCTCTAAGCTTGATAAATGGAAAGTCATAAATACATACACAGCATATGTTTCCCATTGCTGGCTCTGTATTTTAAATCTTAAGTGTGCTGTGATTGTTAAAATTGGTGCCCCGGTAGTCTATGGACTTCATCATTATTGAATATTAGTTACATAGTTAAAAAAGGATGGTAGTCATTTTTAAAAATACAGTTAGCTTGTGTTTCAAAAATATGGGATTCACTCATACAGACCCCTTTGTTAATCTCTATGTGCTAGGTTTAGAGCTTTTGGGAGATCCAATCTAAATAACATCCTGCATTACTTATCTTGCCATTCAATCAGTGACCAAGTATTATGGATGACAGTAGGATTGTAAATCTCAACTAACACCATGCTTGTCTTCATAGAAATGTCTTTACAATATCAATGCCAGATATTCAATTAATAATTTTATTTGAAAATGGAAACTTCAGTCTTGAAGGATAGCATTACTGGATATCAACATAATGAGCAAAGTTAAATACAAAATGAAAATCTAACAACATCTTAGTCTATGGGCCAGGCTTATAACTTTCATTTCAGTTTAGAATCTGAGGTTAATCATAGGAAGTTTTAAAAGGAATCCAAGTTATAACTGCAATGAATTCTGTCTTTTGAGATAACCATGTGAAACTAATTACAAAGGAAAATTGGTTCTTGGTATTTAGAAAAGCAAATAGAATGGCCATTGCTCAGGCTACTTTTCCTGATGGCAGTAACTCTATGCAGATAACATTGAGACTGAGCGGAAAATGAAGAATCGAAAAACAAATCACGTCTTTGATTAAATCCTGTTAAAGCCCTCTGCAGTCAGCTGCAGTGTTTAACTTCTGTGCTGTTTTGGAACAGATGCTTGGAGATTACAAAACAACTTTATACATCTTGGGAATGGATTGCATCAACATGACAGGATTTTCAACACCAGAAATCAGTCATCTTTTATCTTATCAAGTACCACCCAAACAATATTATCACAATCTATGCAACAGGCTCAAGGTTGAGCCTTTTTCTACTGCAAGTTGTTAAGAAATATTTCCATCAGATATTAAATATGACAGTAAAAGCTAAATGAGGCATAAACATTTTTAATCTGAAGAAATGCAAATATTGCAACTTGAGACACAAAAACAAAAAGCTGGAAATACAGTGCAGGTATAAAAATAAACTCAATTCTGAGGAGTTTTATACCTGAATTGCTAACCTACCCTTTCCCTTTATAATTACTGACTGACCTACTGTGTACTTCTAACATTCTTTGTTTTTAATCGGATCTTGAGTTTGCAATTTTATTTCATTTTTTGTCCTGTTTGATTTCCTGACACTTTTCGTCCAGGTCTGTCAACCTTGAAGAAGTTCTAGTCTTCATGATCCTTATTTACCTCTTTCATCCTGTTTTCTATCATTCTCTGTGACTGAATTTGCTTGCATTCTGTTGTTTTTCTTTAACGTCATTGACTTATTTATTAAAGATAAGGGGAGAATGGCGAATTGTGTTTTATATCCTGAAATCATTCACAAACTAATATCTGTGTGACATTAATGGTAGCTGCACAGTTTAACACAAAAATCTTATTTTGAAATGCTCAATTAATTTTGCCTATTAAATAGGCACGCATTATTTGCAAGTCATGCTGCCACTTACAATGAAAACACAGTTAGGAAAGTTTTGTCAGCACTCAGTAAATTGTAGCTGCCATACTTTGAAGTTCATTGTGCGCACTATATGGACTAGTCACGGTCAAATACCACTAACTTAATTTATGGAGTACCCCTTGGTGCTAGCTAAAGTATAGCTCATATAATTATATAACAGTTACTTCTGTAAATTCTAGAGAGCTATGACATTCCACGGAGGCAGAAACTGTCATTATAAAACTAATGAATTAGTATAACTTTCCTTTGTTTGCCTCTGGCAGTTGTATGTTTTATATTTCAAATGAGAAATTGCTTGAAACTCCACCTCGGTTGATTGAACACATTCACTTCAGACCACACAGCAGAACCAACTACCTTTATACAACACAATAGTATTCAGTTCTGTTTGAAACTGAGCACATTCTGTTCAAAAAAGGCTATTTCTTGCTCGCACCGCATCAGCCATTGACATAATATTTTTGATGAGATCTTGGTGGTAAAGCAAATCACTACGAAATGTTGCTGATATACATACAGCCCCATTTCACAAGAATCAGTTTGTTTACAAAATAGCAAAAGGAATATGATGAAAAAAATATACAATAGTCACATCTTTCTATGAGCTAGCTCAAAATCATATCTATTTTGATTTACTAGTTCTGTTAAATATTTAATACTATGGTAGATATGTATAAATTTTTCAAGCAGACAAAATAAAGCATACCATGAGCATGTAGACTTACTAAAGTAATTTAGGTTTTTCTTATTGGCAGATGAATAGATTTATAGAACTAATTTTCAAATTCTATATAAAGTTCACTCACAGTCTTTAAAGACAAATGCTGGATTTTTGTCAGGCAGCAGTGAGCAGACTATATCTTGCAGGGATTTCATTCCATTATCCATCTTGTGTCGGTCTTCTCCAGATTACAGACACACACAGTTCCCTCATGCCTGAATTACTTTAGCTTTTGCACTGAGGTGCTGTGGAAGTCTAATGATGCAGTGTGGACGAGTAAGACTTCTTGCACACATCTGCCAATCAGGCATCGAGTAGTCTAAAAAGCCCACTAGGGGTCCTTACCCCTGGCTTGCTCACCTTTGTAATATGGTGAGTTAATTAGCTGTAAGGCTATCTGACAAGCGTCATTTCAACTTGATATATACACTCACTGACAACCACTTAATCATGTGAAAGAAATTCCTTGCCAGACCCAGCAGTCAAATACTTTAGTTGTTTCGGTGTTTTGAAGCACAGGTATGTGTCTGCTTAGTGGGAGTTGAACATCTCAAACTGCCTAATTATAATTATCATGAAAGTCAACATTAAACCTCTGTGCCTGCAGGAAAGAAATGAGGTGAGTTTACTAGAAATATGAAGTATAACTGGATCTGATCTGTTACTTTAAGTCAAAAAATGTGCAGTGAATTTTCATTTACCAGTAAGATTAAATCCAGCATTGAATCCTTTGCTTTCACCATAATAAAAGACTTCTGTTTCAATAGCTGTCTTATTTTTGATAAAGCTGTTGCTGATCTGGATGAAAGCATAGACAGCATGGATCACCTCCATTTCATTCTGCGGTTCAGACCTCCTACACTTGGTCCGGAATGAATAGTGTTTTTAAAGCCTTTCCACCCACGTCTCAAAAGTACATCAGGACACCAACCTAGAAAATTCACATCCTGACTGAGGGGTTCGAATTTTCACAATTATTGTCCAGAATCAAACCTTGACATTAGTAAATGTGTTCCATGTATTTTTTGAATAGGTAGTTGGATTTTTCTTTCAATCATAGAACCGCTACATTGTTTTTGAAATTGAGTATTTTGAAACAAGTTCAGAGAAATAGAAATAAAGCGTAATATTTATTCATAGTACATTTCCGATCCAAAATAGTGCTGCCGATATGTCTTCCTTCTTCCTCAATCATGGTTTTCCACCCACTGTGGTTGACAGGGCTCTCAACCGCATCCATGCTATCCCCCGGGTCAGTGCTCTCACCTTTTCTCCTCCCTCCCAGAACCAGCATAGGGTCCCCCTTGTCCTCATTTTTCACCACACCAGCCTCCGCATTCAAAGGATCATCCTCCGCCATTTCCATCAACTCCAGCATGATGCCAGCACTCAACACATCTTCCCCTCACTTCCCCTGTCAGCATTCTGCAGGGACCGTTCTCTCCGAGACACCCTGGTCCACTCCTCCATCACACACCACACCTCACCCCCTGCCCACAGCACCTTCCCATGCAATTGTAGAAGGTGCAACACCTGCCCCTTTACCTCCTCTCTGCTCACCATCCCAGGTTCAAAACACCCCTTTTCACGTGCACCTCCTTCAACCTGGTCTATTGCATTCACTGCTCCCAATGCTGTCTACTCCCCATCAGAGAGGCCAAACATAGACTAGGTGACCACTTTGCTGAACACCTTTGGTCCATCCACAAGCAAGACCCAGACCTTCTTGTCACTTGCCACTTCAACACACCACCTTGCTCTCCTGTCCACATATCTGTCCTTGGCTTTTTGCAATGTTTTAGTGAAATCGAATGCAAACTGGAGGAACAGCACCTCATCTTCTGATTGGGCACGTTACAACTTTCCAGACTGAACATTGAGTTCAACAACTTCAGAGCTTGAATTCCCCCTCCACATTCACCCATTTCCATTTATTTTATTTCATTTTGTTTCTTCTTTTCATCTCATTCATCCATTTTTATCTTCTTTCTCACTTCCATTTTCCACTTCTCCATTCCTGCTCTCTTCACCCCCCCCCCCCCCCCACCCTTGTAACCTCCCTCCTCCACCCTCAGACCAACTTCCTTAACCATCTATACCTCTGTTCTGCCATTCACACATTCTGATCGCTTAATGGACACTTTCGCACCTCTCAGCCTACTTTATCCTCATTTACATTCCCATTGTCCTATTACAGCCCACCACCCCCCCGCACCCCCACCCTCATATCTTTTCATTTTTTTTTGCTCTTATCTCTAACAAAGGGTCACCCAGACTCGTCATGATGGCTCTATTCTCTCTCCACAGATGCTGTCAGACCTGCTGAGATTTTTCAGCATTTTCTGTTTTTGTGTCTGAGTGAAATAAAACTATCCATAATTATCCTGAAGTATTTAGAATGAACAGAATTGAAAATGTAATTGCATTGGAGCATACTCTGGTTCTCAACCTCTGTTGTTGCCACGATTTCCATTATTACTATTGGTCTGTAATACTTCCAACCCTCTTCTTGACCAATCTCATTCTCTATAGTTTCTTTCCTGTTTCCTTTTCAGTGCCTATTACAATTATCTCATTATTGAAACCTGCCACTTACACCTTTGAGGCTCTCCTGTTCCAACTCCTGATCATAGAAATTCCAATTTTTATCTCCATTCATATTGACAATATTAATTTTGTCTCCAGTTTTTGCACCACTCCTACCTTCTTTAGGACTCCAATCCACCCCCCCCTTAACAAAACACCCAAATTCAGTTTCTCGACCACTATCTTCAACTTTGCTTTCCAAAATCCTGAACCATGTTTATTTTCCTCTCACATTCTTGCTACTCGATGTTAGAGAAAAGCCAACTTAACTTGAATCTCTGAGGCTGTACTGGTGAAAGTTGCAAACAATGAGTTAAATTTTGAAGCTAGGCCAAAGATCGTGATCCATTGCCCATACTTGCCTAAAGACAATTTATTAACTTGATTTAACCTTAGCTTTTACTTTCAGGAACCTAAACTTTAGGTACCTATGAAGTCAAATATTGCATCAATGCTGACACAGGATATTAGAACAACTTATTTCCTATTAAAACAATATCCCCCAAAACCAGCAGAGCACAGCCCTGATGGTTATACCAAAATCATGTTCATTGGGGATCTTGGAGTCAGTGAGAGAGTATCTAATTTAAATGAGATTGGCAATGACACACCAGTAAACTAAACTTTCCTGAGTAGCCCAGCATCCCACTTCATCTACCTACACTCCAGGCTCCAACAATGATCTGCATTCTGGGTCTCCTGCAGTACTGACATTGACCAATGCTCCCTATGGCACTGTTGGTACTGGAGAAGCACTGGTCCCTGGCTGGCATGTCGTGGAAGTGGCAAACTTATCTGATCACGATGCACACCCCAATGCAGACTTACCAATCCGTTAAGTGATTGATTGCCATCAAATCAGGTTGAGGAGACGGGGACTTCAGAATGGCAGCGGTGAAATTATCACCTCTGTCCCACATTAAATTCCACCTGGAAAGTTACTGCATAGAATCATAGAATGGCAACAACACAGAAAAAGGCCATTTGGAGGAAGTCATTTGGCCCACTACTAGTTGCAAAATATATATCCAGCCTAATATAATTTCCTAGCTCTTAGTCTTAGCCCTGTTGATCTTCAAGTGCATCCACAGGTGTTTTTAAAAATGCAATAAGGGTTCTTGCTTCCATCATATTTTCAGGCAATGTGATCCATACCCCATTACACTCCAAGTGAATAATTTATCTTTAAGTCTCTTCTAATCCTTCAACCAATTACTTTATACCATGCACCAGATACTGACCACCATGTTGAGGGAAATAGATCCTATTATTCACTCCAACTGCAGTTCCTCATAATATTACACAATTCCATTAAATTTTCCCTCAGCTTTCCCTGTTTCAAAGCAAACAGCCACAGCCTTTTCTCATTGCCAAAATATTACAGTCCTGGCAACATCCTTAGAAACCTTCTCTGTACCCTCTCTGGTGTGCTCATATCCTTTCTATAATGGGATGAGCAGAATTGTACAGAGTACTCTGGCTGTGGTCTAACTAGTCTTTGGTTAACAGCATAACCTCCTTGCTGCTATATTCTGTGCTTCTGCTAATGCAGGAAGGGTACACTTTCTGAAGCAGCTATCTATCTGCCCTGGCTGCTACCTTCTGGGATTTGTGGACATGCATTCCAAGATCCTTCTATTTTTCTATATTTTTCAGTATTCTCCCATTTATTGTGTATTCCCTAGCCTTGCTTACCCTCACACATTACCACACACTTCACCACATTACATTCCATTTGTAACGTTTCTGCCCACCTGACAAACCCATTGATATCTTACTGCAGTCTATAGCTTTGTTCCTCCTTACCAACCATAGATTCATAAAATCCTTTCAGTGCTGAAGGAGGCCATTTGGCCCCTCGAGCCTGCACCGACAACAATCCCACCCAGGCCTTATCCCCTTAACCCCACATATTTTCCCTGCTAATCCCCCTAACACTAACGGGCAATTTAACGTAACCTGCACATCTATGAGAGCAGGAGGAAACCGGAGCACCTGGAGGAAACTCACGCAGACACGGGGAGAATGTGTAAACTCCACACAGACAGTGACCCAAGGTCAGAATTGAACCTAGGTCCCTGGCTCTGTGAGGCAGCAGTGCTAACCACTGTGCCACCATGCCACATGGCCAATTAAATCATTTGCAAATTTCTTAGTCATTCCACATACTTTTAAGTACCAAGAAAATCAAGAGACCTAGTAGCCTGCAGAACTCCATTGAAAACATCTGATCATTCCAGTCACAAAAACATATCCATCAACTATTATCCTTTGCTTCCTGTCACTCAGCTAATTTTGGATTCAACTTCTATTTTCCTTTAAAACCCAGACTGGTTGTACTCTGCTGGCCACCCTGCTACATAGGTCAAAAACCTTGTTAAAATCCCTGTAGACTACACAAACCATTGACCCTTCTGGTTACCTCCTCACAAATTTCAATCAAATTAATCAGACATGGGTCAGAATTCTCCAATGTCATATGACCCACTACCACTGCCAGCAAGAACAGAGAATTTAGTCCTCAGCTAAAAACCTGTTCACAGCAGCAGGACTGGAAAATCCCAGCTGCGGACGAGGTTGGAGAATCTTGACTATGATCATTTCTTTAAAAAATCACGCTGACTGTCCTTGATTAATTTGTGCCTCAGAATGTTTTACCCACCAAGTCTAGGCTGACTGGCCTGCAATGATACAATATTAGCAGCCCTCTAATCCTCCAGCACCTTGGTAAAGTCTGTAGTTTTTGAGATGGAGAGTATCTGGGCTGAATGAGATTGCAGTCTGGTTCAGCCTAAGACAATGGGTGGGGTGAGGGATGCAATCAAATAACAAGGGTACAATGCAGCGAGGACCAAGCACGAAACCTTCAGTCCTCCAAGTATTTAACTGGAGGAAAGTGCAGATGATTTGAAACTCAGCAACAAACAAGATGTCTGTCAAATTTAAAGAGATGCAAGAACAGCGAGTCACAAATCTTTGAAGGTGGCATGACAGGTTAGCACAAAGATGTTAATGAAGTAAATGGAATTCTGGGCTCTTTCAAGGTTGAGGGTGGACATTTTACTGAACTGACCGGAACCACAGCGACCAAAGTTTGTGGGGAACCCTCTGAATTCACCATACACTGTGGGGTTCTAACCCCAAAGAATGTCACTGACATCACGGATCGGTTCCACAGTCAGAGAGCAGCTTGATTGACAGTTGGGCCTTCAGTCGGTTGGGGAGCCTGACATTGATGGCTGCAGCAGCTGTTCAGTCTGCACTGAGGACAAGAGGTCAAAGGGATGATCTGACCAGAGTGGGAAGGTTGGTTGATCAGCAGGGTGAAATGGCTGGGTGTATTCAAACTAGGAGATTGATTGGAAAGGTGAATGTGTGGAAGGGGATGTCAATTGAAAGAGGAGAAGGGCTGGGTTCATTTGGGGGCATGGAGGAGTTGATCAGGGGAGGATGAGGGGGACTCAATTGGGTGGGATGCTGATCACATTTGGAAATCCCATGTTGGAGGACTGGAGACCTAGGGTGGAGATTTGGGGATAATCAGAGCCCTAGGGGAATTTTGGAGATCTTTTGGGGTGGGGAGTTGGGGTGAATGGGGTCTGTAGATGGAGGTCAGTTTGCCCCAGGTATTGGACGGGGGGGAGGGGGGGTGGGGGAAATCAAAGGCTTGCAGTTGGAAATTGGAGGACAGGAAGTGGATTAGAAGGTTTTGAGGGGTAGGGGTAGGTTTGAAGGCCTGCTGATGGGGAACAATTGGGATCTGAAGGTGGAAGTGGGTTGAGGCTTTGTGGTGATGGGGATACTGGAGGCTTCAGGCTGGGATCCAGAGGTCCAGTGATGGGGCTGGGGGGGGGGGGAAGTGGGGGGCGGTTAGATTGGTTTCTGAGGATTGGGAGGGAATGAAAAGTATGAATAGGACCGAGGTGGAATTGGAAAGTCCCTGTGGGTTTGGGAATGGGGTGCCGCAGCCTGGTCATGGAAATTTCACAGGCAGGTACATGGACGCAGGAGGCAAATGTAAAAGGATTCATCGAGGAAGCTGCCACGTTACCGAGCACTCTGGAAACCCGGCCGACAGCTCACTTAAAGCTGGAAATTGATAGGTTGGCGGCAGATTTTGGTTAGGAATCAGAATTTTGAGACTTTAATCCCACTGACTTAATTTTAAGACAATAAATTCTTAAATACAAATTAGCATAAAATTTTGGCAAAATATTTTAAAGTGCAATTTGACAAATAAATTAATAAGACTTAATACCAGTAAGTCACTTGCTTTAGGATGTCGAGAGCCTTCTTGACATAAACTTTCAAACACCTGAAGGATACATTCTGTTAAAGTGGACAATGTTTAAACGATTGCACTTGGAATGTAAATTTGGAACTGTGAATGCAGTTGCTACATAAACCTATTCATGACCTCTGGTGACACAAGATATGGTTGGAATCCTGTCAATGTTGTATTTTGGGGATAAATTGTCCATTGACATTGCCAATAATGCAAAAGTTAAAACAAACATACCTTCTTGAACATTCATGTCTCTCTGTGCTGAAATATGGAGACAAAAAATGAGCAAAGATTCACCTTAAAACTTCTATGTGAGAAGCTTTCTTATTTAGACAGGCTTCTTCAATCAGCTGTATTTATTTTACAATTGTTTTGGTTATGTGGAAAGTGTTACACACTATCTGATTATGTAAGAAAGGAAGACAAATATAAACTTAGTATTAAAGAAGTAATTTTTAAATTTGTAGCTACTGAAGGTGATTACCCTGCATTGCATACAAACATGACATAAACATTACTGTATAGACAAGACTGAGGGATAAAGCATACCTATAACCAGAATACACACTTTTGCTCCCAAGCACAAAACTTGTTTAATATGAAATTTTATAGACATTTCTGAAGGCTTATGCCTTACATCAAAAATGTGCCTGACCTTAATTTCAACCTGTCCCAAAAACTGGATTTTCTTCAAAAACAAAGTGTGTGTATGTGGAGATGGGGGAGTGCAAAGGTTTATTTTATATTTTTTTATTAAATTTTTATAGTATTTTGTCCATGTTAGCTGATGTTGGGTGTGAACCTATGACATGATTGTGATCTTTAACAGCCAATAGGGAGCTGTGCTTCACATGAAAATGCTGGGGTTGCCAGCATTGAATCTGAAAGTTCAACATGCTTTATTATGTGGATTTTCTTGTCCCAAAGCCTACATCACCAGCAATGCACTGTTTATATCAACAGAAAAGTGGGGTGTCAGCAGGAGCCCAGAGCCCACAGTTTTTGCTGCTGTCATTGTATTTTCTTAGTACCATCTGCTATTTCATTAAGTCAACTGGTAGTGACACAAAGGTAATGGAATGGTATTATTTTTAACCAATTTAGCTCACTAGCATTGTACACTTTTCCACCAGCAAGCGATCACAAGCCCAAAGCTCAACAAGCCAGTTAGAACTTTGCACTCAAGTGCTGAGTGAGTTCTTGGTTTAAAATTATCCATGCAGAGAAGAACTGAACAATTGGATTTCTTTCTAACATCTCTGCTTTGAAAGGAGAAATTTATCCCATTGAGGCATCAATGATGGAGAACAGCTTACACTCTATACATCACTGCTTTCAAAACAACACTAACATTTTAAGAATGCAGGAATGGATATTCTGGAGGGTTTTTTGACAGCTTAGTGAGTTTCTTTAGTATTTGAACTACACAAGCAAAGGAAAGTTCAATCCCTGGTCTCTGCTGAGATAGCTGATCTAATTTGGCCTCATTATTCTGAGTTACTGAGGGGAAGGTTGACCATTGTCCTAGCTCTTGATTCCCAGCCTGCATCATCTGATGGAAACATTATAATGTGGAGATGCTGGTGTTGGTCTGGGTTGTGCACAGTAAGAAGTCTCACAACACCAGGTTAAAATCCAACATTTATTTATTTGGAATCATGAGCTTTTGGAGTGATGAAGGAGCAGTGCTCCGAAAGCTCATGATTCCAAATAAACCTGTTGGACTTTAACCTGGTGTTGTAAGACTGGAAACACTTTTGGTAGGGCTGGGTTTTATGCTCTCCCACTGGTGGGTGTCAAGGTGAGGGGGAAAGTAAAACCTAACGGGTGAGCCTCTCCCCACCTACCCCGACTTATCTGAAATTTTATGTGGGAGGCGAGGGTAAGCTGCCGATCCTTGGAACTATTGAGACACTTCAGTGGCCAATTAATGTCCACTTGAAGGTCTCATCCCACCAGTTGATAATTTACCACAGTGTGGCGAGGCCCACACCACGTTCAAAGTAACTTTAGTTGTGTAGGCTGATGTTAGGCAAGGAGTGGGAAGATCTCTTTTGCAGTTTAATGTTTGAGATCTAATCTTTCATCCCAGGTCTCCTTTAGATTTGCGATTTCAGATCAATGATGCCTCATCAGAAATGGGTTCTGATGAAAGGTCATCAAACTGAAACATTGAGCAGAATCTTGTGGTGGCAATCGGGGAGGTCTCAAGGACTGGCTATGGCGAGCCTGAAAGATCCCCACTGCATCTTGTACCATTCAGGCACTTAGCAAACCAACGGGATCAAGGATCTCATGGGCAAAAGTCCTGCCTGCTGAATGCTGCCAGCCAATCAGAGATTGGCAGTTCTTCAGTAGTTAGCTATGCCATCAGGGAGGAAGTGGCTGCTGCCAGTATGACATCCCCAAGGCCTTGGATCAGGATGAGGCTCCTAAGTGGAATTTAAAGATTTTGAGTGGCAGCGGAAGACTGTCCAAGGGCCTTCTGGCCACTGACTTAACTGGGGTGTAGGCAGGAAGGTGGCAGTGCTTCCATCCATCACCCTCCTGCCCGATTATAAGCCCCTGTTACCAAAATCACTGCAGAGGAGGGAGGGCACAGCTTTCTACCCATTTATATATTTATAGCACTTCCTGTTTCTTCCTCAGAAATCAATGTGGAGTTCAACCATTCTGATCCTGAACTAGAAATCCTTCTTTTGACCGATTTGACACATCATCATGCCTGCCCTGTGTCACTGGTTGAATATCCCAGCAGTGGAATGTGAATGGCATGACCGAGTTAAAGAATTTCAGTAAAGTTCATTTCAATGAGATTCTCCTAGCCCGTCCTCCATTCTTTTGGCCATGATCTGAAATTTATGGCATCTTGTTTCTGACTCACCAACCAGTGGAAACAGATCTTGCTGATTTATTTTTCTAAAACCGCCTCATAATTTTAAACTGTTATCAGATTGTCTCTCAACCTTAATGAAATCAACGTCAGTTTCTCCTGTCTGTCCTTATAACTAAAACCTGTCATCCTATCCTAATATCAGGTCATTAAAACCATCTCATAACTTCTACCTAACTAATGATTTGCATAGATTTACCATTGCCTGTTTGCTTTAATGTCCTAAAACTCCTCAAGATACTTGGATAGGTGCAACTTCTACAACACTCAGGAAGCTTGACATCATCCAGGATAAAGCAGTCTATTTGTCATCGCATCCACAAACTTTTAATCCTTCTACCATCAAAGCACAGTAATAGCAATGTGTACAATCCACAAAATGCACTGCAGGAACTCACCAAGGTTCGTTAGACAGCACCTTCCAAATGCAATCACTACCATCTAATAGGATAAGGGTAGCAGACACATGGGAATATCACCACCAGAAAGTTCCCCACCAAGCCACCCACCATCCTGACCTCGAAATATATCGCCATTCCTCAGCATTGCTATGGGTGTACCTATGCTCATCACCACCTTCTCAAAAGTAATTAGGGATGGGCAATAAATGCCAGCAACTCCCACATCCCATGAATGAATAAAAAAAGAACCCAACAAGCATTTTTTTCTCAAGTCTATGAACTTCTCCCTCTAAGATTTGTGATTTCAGGAATTGTGCTTCACCTTTAAATCTGTGCCCCTCTATCCCTTCACTCCAAAGGGGCTCAAAACTTTGCAGTCTACCTCTCACACCAAATGTTTCCTAGTGATGAAATCTGAAACAGTATTTGTCGGCAGACTGGGTGATGTCTCAATACATTGGCTCAATAGTTGAAGGATTGGCTCAATAGTTGAAGGTGATCTTCCAGACAGCAGGTTGCACTTCCTCCACAACCACTTACCCTTGCTTCACCTTAATAAAGTTCAGTGATTCACGAGATTCTCTCTGCTGCCACTCAATTAACTGACTGCTGAAGTTTCTGTAGGAGTTGATGAATTAGGGAGCTGTGGGATTGAGATCAAGTGAGATATTAAACTCTGCTCCATCTGACTCTTGCCCACTTCAAAAAGCACACAAGAAGAAGATATGTTTCGATGTTGGCAGTAAGTCAGGCCTTGAAACAGAGCTTATGAGGTAAGGTATTTTGTTCTATTCTGCTGGAGTACCGAGGTGAAGGTCTATGTGCAAGACACTGAGTACAGAGAGAAAGCATTAAAAACAAAGAATGGTATTACCCATGACCTTCAGGGAGCCCCCTAACTTTCTGAGCCTGAACACCCTTTATTTCCATCATGTCCAGATTCTCCAGTGCTTTCTTTCCATAGAGTCATTGATCTTTGTTGAAGTGAAACTCCCTCAGTCTGCATGTGCTGCTTGCTGCCTGTTATATGCCTGCTGCTGCTGAAAGTGGAAACACAAGGTTGAAGCAGGGAATAGGAAACTTTGGTTTTTTGAACAAGCAGCAACATGTTGCCAGTGTGCTTTGTTTTTGATGTTTGCCAAACTTAATACACAATCCTGTGTAGACAAACATTAATTTCACCCTGTAATGTAGAATGGCACAATTTAATCTTCTGACCATGTTAAAGCTAGCTATGGTAATCCCCTGGTTCCTGTCCTATCCTTTACTTTAAAATCTGGATTGTGTAAACATGTTTCAGAGTTAGGAGGGTTCACAATATTTCTAGAGCTCCTGAAAATATTAGCTGCAGAATCGAGCTTATTTCCTCTCTCTTTTCCTTGAGGCTTCTGAAATTCAGTTGCCCTATCAACCTTTGATGCTTTGAACTTCGTCGTAACATATGCTTTATTGAATTCTGCATTTGTTGTAGATTCCCAAGCCATTTTGACTGGGTTTGGAATTTTCCAGTCTTCATTCCTACAGATTAATGTGAAGAATTAATTTAGCACATCTGTTATTTCCTAATTCCCTATCATGTTTCTACAAATCTATCCCTTGAATGACCTATCTGTTTTTGGCCTATCTACTTCATATATATAAGTAAAAGATTTCTAATCCATCATTGTCTTTTAGATGGTAAGGAGACCCACAGCGATAATCTATGTTTCTGTTTTCCTCATTATTTTTCTGTTGCCTTATGCCTTTTATAATTTTTTTTTTACAATAATACATAGTAGAAGTTTTAAAAAGTGATGCGTTATTACAAGCAATTCTACTATTATGTTGCTTTATCTGAAACAATTACATTTTTTTATTCGTTCATGGGACGTGGATGTTGTTGGCTAGGCCAGTATTTGTTGCCCATTCCTAATTGCCCTTTAACTGAATGACTTGCTAGACCACTTTCAGAGGGCAGATAAGAGTCAACCACATTGCTGTGGGTCTGAAGTCACATGTAAGCCAGACCGGGTAAGGACGGCAGATTTCCTTCCCTGAAGAACATTAGTTAACCAGATGGGTTTTTATGACAATCGGCAACTGTTTCATGGTCATCATTAGAATTTTAATTCCAGAATTTTATTGAATTCAAATTTCACCATCTGCTGGGGTGGGATTCAAACCCAGGTCCCCAGAGCATTGCCCTGGGTCTCTGAATTACTAGTCCAGTGACAATACTACTACGTTACTGCCACCCCTCACTGCACCATATTTGCATGAAAATATCTCACAGATACAACCTGGGTCTAAATGGTTTTGTGAATGAGATAGAATATGTTTGTCGAATAAGTTAGGTGGTGATTCAAGGCTTGATTATTTTAAATTACCTGCAATCAATAGCTAAGGTCTTTGAAAAAAGAATTTGCTGCTAGAATGTTTACACAATGAACAGGTAGTTGTGAGATTTCTTAAGTCAGAGTAACTGCCCAGAAAGTGCAGTTTGTGTACTGTTTATAGAGTCCCTACAGTAAAAGCAGGCCATTCAGCCCATCAGGTCTGCACTGAAAGAACATCTTATCCAGACCCAATCCCCATAACTCCACATATTTACCCCATAACCCACCTAACCTGCACATCTTTGGACTGTGGGAGGAAACCGGAGCACCCAGAGGAAACCCACGCAGACACAGGAAGAATGTGCAAACTCCACACAGACAGTTACCTGAATCCAGAATTGATCTCAGGTCCCTGGTATTATGAGGCAGCATGCTAACCACTGTGCCACCATGCCACCCTGTTCAGGGGGTTAGTGTAAATACATAACAATTAAAAGCCAGACCGATTGTATAAATGTTCCATGTTGTCCAGATATCTTCCTGAAAAAGATTAAACATCATGAGCATAAACTTCAGCCTCTGGAGGTGCTTCTCTTGTTTCATTCACAGATAACCATGTCTGATATGAGAGACTCACTGTGTTGCAGCGGAGTAGGACTTGATGTTGTGATATTCATGCACCTTTTTTTGTGGGTTCACTTCTCCTGCTTTTGCTGGTCTTCTGCTAATACAACAACAATTTGCATTTATAGAATTACTTCAAGGTAGGAAACATTCAAAGGTTCTGGGGAAGGGGTGCAATGGAGGGGGGTGGAGGGGGGAGGCTGAAGTTAAAATAAATAAAAAAACATAACAGTTGCTGAACCAGTGGGACAGTTAAGAAACAGTTTTGGTTTTGAGAAGATTTTTTAAGGTAGAGCAACAAGCAGAAACTTTCAGAAGGTTGAGGTGACATCAGGGTCTGTCATTAGTAGTGGCATGAAGGAAGAGCAAGTAAGAAAAATCCAAAAGTGGAGGAGACTAGATTGAAATGAAGGACATATGGATGGATAAACTTGCAGAAATAGGAGGGGTCAAAGCCATTGAATGATTTGAGATAAGGATGAGGATTTTAAATATAGATTAATGGAAATGGTCTTTATAGTTGAAGAGGACATGTTGCAGAGCATTGTGCAAAATAGAATACGGGTAGCTGCACTTTAGATGAATCTGTGGGGATTGGAAAACCAGTCAGAAGGGTTTTTAAGAAATTGCATTTTAGAGGTGGAAAACAATTTTATGTACAGACTTAATGGGCAGAATCTTAACAAAAAAATGGCAAAGTGTCAGAATCTGACTGAAAATCAGAGTGTTTCTCTCCAGAGAAATAGGTAGATTTTTGCTCCAGATCTCATGGCACTCTATCAAAAATAATGCAAGGAGTTATTTTTCACGCTGTCATTTTGAAGGGCAGGGTCTAAACACACTGGTAAAGCCTGGCTCCACAGGTATCGGGTAGCCCATTAGAAAGGGTGCCCCGATTCAGACCAAAAGCCAGCATCACGCCCTCTCTCCCCCATTCCCCACACAAAACCGTCATCGCTAATATCACCTTCTCTCTCCTCCTCCCAATAGTCATAACTGGCATCACCCTCTCTTTCCCCCGACCAACAGTTGTCACCGGTGCTCTCTTCTCCCCATCACCAATGGTCATTGCCAACATCACCCTCTCCCGCTCTCTCTTTCCCTTCCCACCACCCCACCTACCCAACCCCAGACTACACACAGGACCCTGCCCATGAAGCTCCCACTAGGATCCGCCCCTGGCACTGATCCCGGCATAGGTTGCATTGCAAGGTTGGCACCATGCCAACCTGACAGTGCAATCCTGTGCCAGGGCAGTACTCACTCTCCTCCGGGGGCTATGCTTACTTTGCACCCCAGGAAGGATCCCCACGACAGGTTCATGTCTGAATAAATATATCACATCATGTCAGCGAGGTTTGAAAATATGGCTGAGGGGAATATATGGCGGGGGGTGGTGGATGGGGTGCTGTTAATTATATTAAAATACATTTAAATTAGGTTCTCACCCTTTGAGGGTGTGAACCTCACTACGTTCCCTGTGAGGGATGGGGAAAATTGCAAAACGTGATCTCTCTGGAGTGAATCGCATTTCCTGATTCCAGATTTTCAAACCAGTGGCCATTCTCTCTGATGGCGACCATGGGCTGAAAAAATCACTCCCAACAAATATAACTGTATGATATTTGGATAGACAGGAATTGATGCAATGGAGTGTGCTCAACCACCAGCTAGAAACTTACGACTTGTTTGCTTGACTACCTGAAGTGTAAGATTCATCATTTCTTGCCTGGGCTATTCGAAGAGAATGTTCTTTAGCAGCAACAGTGGCAAGTAACATTCACATCACATAAGTGCCAGGCAATGACCGCCTATAACAAAAGAGAATCCAGCCATCTCCCATTGATTTTCATTGGCATTACAAAGAACAAAGAAAATTACAGCACAGGAACAGGCCCTTCAGCCCTCCAAGCCTGCACTGACCATGCTGCCCGACTGAATTAAAACCCCCTACCCTTCCGGTGACCATATCCCTCTATTCCTATCCTATTCATATATTTGTCAAGATGCCCCTTAAAAGTCACTACGTATCCGCTTCCATTACCTCTCCCGACAACAAGTTCCAGGCACCCACCACCCTCTGTGTAAAAAATCTGCCTCGTACATCTCCTTTAAACCTTGCCCCTCGCACCTTAAACTTGTACCCCCTAGTAATTGACTCTTCCACCCTGGGAAAAAGCTTCTGACTATCCATTGACTGTAGTCAATGAATCTTACACTATCAACATTACAAAAAAGAATAACATTTTGGATTTCTTTCCATGTCATATGGACCCAACAACAGTAAAAGAAAAGAAGGAAGACTTGGACAGGTATTTGAGTGAGTAAATAACTGAGGGGGTTTTAGTTTTTGGAACAATTACTTGTGCCATTTCTTTAGGTTTCTGTGGATCAACCATCAAAGCTACAGCAGATGAACATGGAAATCACTGTGGTTTTGCACACTTGATGCCTTCATGCAAATTGTTAGACACTACCTCGGGTCTCGGTCATGGCAGTTGGACAGGTAGCCCCAATTGGTACACCGATTATTTGAACGCTTATATAGATTGGACAGATGGTTATTAGAAAACCTGGACTAACTTTTACCACGTTGCTGCTAATTCCACTGAGAAATCCTTGCATAGCAAGGCATGGCGAAACAATAAAGTCTGTAGTTTAATCAGAATTACCATGGAGCATACAAACAAATATTAAAGCAAGAAGTCTGCTGCCCAGCCAAAGTGTCCAAAATAGTTACAGACTGCTTCATGTTTCAATATGTACAGAGTGCAATAAATATACAGCAGAAGAAAGAGGCCCAGATGCTGTGATAGCAAGGAAGATGAGGAAAAGGAGGAAATGGAAAAAGCAGATGTATACCCTGGAAGATTAATGTAACAGTCACAAACTGCTTTCAGTAATTCCCAGATCTGGCCCCAGCACAAGCAGATAAATGAAACCTCAGCATACCCCAAAGCAACATGCTGTACATTTCATTACAATCTCATCACAAATTGTTCACTTAATTTGGCCCTTTTCAATTGTCAACACTAAAGAGGAATAAAATGCTGAAAAATGTATTAAATACTATTTGAAGTGCCCCTGGTGCCTACCACTTTGCTTCCCATTGGAGACCCACTAAAATACATCCCACCTATTTCCTAAGGTAGCATTTCCACCTGATTTACAACGTTTTATGTTCGAGTCCTATTTTAGACAATCCTGGTGAGAGGTGACAATTTACAGTGTGCAAAACTAAGTTGTGGCAGTAATACAGAAGCAAAACACTGCGGATGCTTGAAGTCTGAAGCAAAATATTCTGGAAGTACTCAGCAGATCAGGGAACATCTATTGAGGGCTAACATTTCAGGCCATGATCTTACATCACAACAGCTCTGATGAAAGGTCACTAACCTGAAACCTTACCTCTGTTTCTCTCCATAGATGCTGCCTGATTTGCAGATTATTTCCAGCATTTTTATTTATATTTGACAGTCATTAGCATTCTGATGAGAATGTTCCTACCATTGTCACCTCAGTGAGGATATAAAACTTTAATTTTTGCCCATGTCAGCCCAGTATTCAAAGTGTCATTCCACAGGGAAACAGGTAAGTGATTGGCTGGTGAGTATTTTTCTTGCTTATCTTTCAAAATTCAGATGATTTATTAGTAATTGTAAAGTTTTCATGAGAAGTAGTAAGTTTTACTTGCAGTAGGAAATCTAATTGTGGCAGTAGGGGTTATTAATTAAAGTAAATTAAGAAAAATAAATAAACCAGCACATAATAAAGATGGCAGAGCAGGTGATGTGTTGCAGCTGGAGTATGTAAGTTCTAATGGACACCAATGTGATCCAAGGCAACCACATTTGCAGCAAGTGTCTGCAGCTCAAAGAGCTTTGACTCAGAGACATTGAATTGGAAGCTCAGTTTCAGCCACTGTGCTTTATCAGGAGGGGGAAAGTTACCTGGACACTTTGGATGGAATTCTCCCATGCCCCATCCATCCACTGGTGGGCTCAATGGCGGGGGAGGGTAATTTAATAGGAGGCCATTATGAATTCCCCAGGGGATCTTCCGCTGGTACCTACCATGGTGGATTTGGAATCCCGCTGGTGGCCAGCGTGAATCTGATTTGCATCCAACTAATGGGATGTAGATAGGGACCAATTGGAATTTTCTCCACGCTCGATTCTCTGCAATGCCAGCGGGAATACACACTGGTTCAGAACAAGTCCAGAAAAACGTGGCATGCAGAAGTCAGGACTTACCTGAAGGATGCCAGGGGCTGGCTCCAAAGCTCAGGATGGAAGTCACCAGTGACCTTGGAACACCACAGTAGTGGGTGGGAGACCATCTATCAGGTGGATCTTCCAGTTTCAGTGTCATCAAGGAAGTCCATCTTCCAGCTTCAGAGTGTTCCTGGAGATGCATTTTCTTTTTTTAAGAGGTCCATCCTCTTTCTGCAGGAATTGGCCACCTGTGTTGCCATTTTTAGGGAATTTGGACCTGAATGCCCAGATCCCTCTGTACGTTAATGTTCCTAAGGGTTCTGCCATTTACAGTATAATTCACACCTAAATTTGATCCTCCAAAATGCATCACCTCACATTTGTCCAAATTAAACTCCATCTCCAAGTCTCCAATCTATCTATATCTCGTTGTATCCTCTTGACAACCCCTGCCACTATCAGCAACTCCACCAATCTTTGTGCCATCCACAAACTTACTAATCAGGCCACCCACATTTTCTTCCAGATCATTTATATATACTATAAACAACAATTTGATGATCAGCCATGTTCAAAATGGATGGCGCAGCAGACTTGAAGGGTTGAATAGCCTACTCCTGCTTCTATTTTCTGTATTTCTTGAGAGAGTCAGTCTGGGGAATTGATAACGGAAAACAAAGCAATGACAGAAGCATTGAATAAGCATTTTGTGTCTTTCTTCACTGTGGAAGACTTAGAAAATTTTCCAAAAATACTTGAAAATCAAGAATTAAAAGGGAGAAACTTAAAACAATCACCACCAAAGAAAAGGTGCTGAGAAAACAATTGAACCTAAACACTGACAATCCCCCAGGATCAGATGGTCTGCATCACCGGATCTTAAAATAATTGGTTTCAGAGATAGTAGAGACATTGGTTACAATCTTCCAAACTTGTTCAGTTTCTGGAAGAGTCACAGCAGATTCCAAAATATTACACCATTATTCAAGCAAGGAGACAGGAAGCAGCAAACTATAGCTGAACATCTATCATCTGGAAATTGCTAGAATCCATTATTAAGGAGATTATAGCAGGGTATTTAGAAAAGCAGAGCATCTGGCAGAGTCAACATAGTTTTGTGAAAAGGAAATTGTGTTTAAGTAATTTATTAGAATTATTTGAAGGAGTAACAAGCATGGTGGACAAAGGGTAATCTGTAGATGTGGTAGACTTGGATTTCCAAAAGGCATTTGATAAGGTGCCACACAGGATAAGAACACATGATGCAGGGATAATATATTACCATAGATAAAGGATGGGTTGGCTAGCAGAAAGCAGAGAGTAGGGATAAATGAGTCTTTTCAGGTTGGTAAACTATAATTAGTGTCTGGAACAAGCTGCCAGAGGTAGTGGTAGAGGCAGATATAATTTTGTCTTTTAAGAAGCATTTAGATAGTTACATGGGTACGATGAGTATAGAGGGATATGGGCCAAATACAGGCAATTGGGATTTGCTTAGGGGTTTAAATAAAAAGGCGGCATGGACAAGTTGGGCCGAAGGGCCTGTTTCCATGCTGTAAACTTCTATGACTCTAGTGGATTGCCACAGGGATCAGTACTGGTATATTAGCTATTTACAATCTACATCAATGACTTGGATGACTTCAATGACTTCCTGTGAAGAGGAAGAAGGAGACTTATGTTAAGATGAGACGTGAAGGCTCAGTTAGGGCGCTTGAGAGTTACAAGTTAGCCAGGAAGGACCCAAAGAGAGAGTTAAGAAGAGCCAGGAGGGGACATGAGAAGTCTTTGGCAGGTAGGATCAAGGAAAACCCTAAAGCTTTCTATAGGTATGTCAGGAGTAAAAGAATGACTAGGGTAAGATTAGGGCCAGTCAAGGACAGTAGTGGGAAGTTGTGCGTGGAGTCTGTAGAGACAGGAGAGGCACTAAATGAATATTTTTTGTCAGTATTCACACTGGAGAGGGACAGTGTTGTCGCGGGGAGTACTGAGATGCAGGCTGTTGGACTGGATGGGATTGATGTTCATAAGGAGGAGATGTTATCTATTTTTACCTTTTCCAGAATTGCTAAGTCCCCTGGGCCGGATGGGTTTTATCCTAGGATTCTCTGGGAGGCTAGGGAGGAGATTGCAGAGCCTTTGGCTTTGATCTTTGTGTCGTCATTGTCTACAGGAACAGTGCCAGATGACTGGAGGATAGCAAATGTTGTCCCCTTGTTCAAGAAGGGGAGTAGGGACAACCCTGGTAATTATAGACCAGTGAGCCTTACTTCTGTTGTGGGCAAAGTATTGGAAAGGATTATAAGAGATAGGATTTATAATCACCTAGAAAGGAATAATTTGATTAGGGATAGTCAGCACGGTTTTGTGAAGGGTAGGTCGTGCCTCACACACCTTATTGAGTTCTTTGAGAAGGTGACCAAAGAGGTGGATGAGGGTAAAGCGGTTGATGTGGTGTATATGGATTTCAGCAAAGCGTTTGATAAGGTTCCCCATGGTAAGCTTTTGCAGAAAATATGGACACATGGGATTGAGGGTGATTTAGTGGTTTGGATCAAGAATTGGCTAGCTGTAAGAAAACAAAGGGTGGTGGTTGATGGGAAATATTCATCCTGGAGTTCAGTTACTAGTGGTGTGCTGCAGGGATCTGTTTTGGGGCCACTGCTGTTTGTCATTTTTATTAATGACCTGGATGAGGGCGTGGAAGGATGGATTAGTAAATTTGCAGATGACACTAAAGTCGGTGGAGTTGTAGACAGTGCGGAGGGAAGTGGCAGGTTACAGAGGGACATAGATAGGCTGCAGAGCTGGGCTGAGAGGTGGCAAATGGAGTTTAATGTGGAAAAGTGTGAGGTGATTCACTTTGGAAGGAGTAACAGGAATACAGAGTACTGGGCTAATGGTAAGATACTTGGTAGTGTGGATGAACAGAGGGATCTGGGTGTCCATGTGCATAGATCCCTGAAAGTTGGCACCCAGGTTGATAGGGTTGTTAAGAAGGTGTACGGTGTGTTAGCTTTTATTGGTAGAGGGATTGAGTTTTGGAGCCAGGAGGTCATGCTGCAACTGTACAAAACTCTGGTGCAGTCGCATTTGGAGTATTGCGTACAGTTCTGGACGCCATATTATAGGAAAGATGTGAAAGTGTTGGAAAGGGTGCAGAGGAGATTTCCCAGGATGTTGCCTGGTATGGTGGGAAAATCGTATGAGGAAAGGCTGAGGAGCTTGAGGTTGTTTTCGTTAGAGAGAAGGTTAAGAGGTGACTTAATAGAGGCATACAAGATGATCAGAGGATTAGATAGGGTGGATAGTGAGAGCCTTTTTCCTCGGATGGTGTTGGCTAGCACGAGGGGACATAGCTTTAAATTGAGGGGTGATAGATATAGGACAGATGCTAGAGGTAGGTTCTTTACTCAGAGTAGTAAGGGCGTGGAATGCCCTGCCTGCAGCAGTAGTGGACTCGTCAACATTAAGAGCATTCAAATGGTTATTGGATAAACATATGGATGATATTGGAATTTGGAAAACTGAGAGGTGATCTTATTGAAACATATAAGCTCCTGCGGGGATGTGATTGTTGTGGATACCGGGTGGATGTTTCCTCTTTTGGGAGTGACTCGAACCAAGAAGTTCAGTTTAAAAATAAAAGATTACCCATTTAGGATGGACACAAGGAGAATTTGTTTCCTTTCAGGTGATCAAGTCTGTATCATTCTCTTCGCCAGAAAACAGTGGATGTTGGGTTATTGAATTTATTCAAGGCAGAGTTATTTTTTGATAGACACAGGGATCAAGGACTAGGGGGCAATGTGGAACCACAGCATTAAGATCAGCAAGGAAATCCTCGGTTTCATTTTTCATGAACTGTAAAAAAAATCCTACAAGCCTCCTACTCTTATTCTGTCACCTGCACTGTGGATATGTATGCAAGTGTGAGCCCAGATAGATGTGTGCAGCCTATGAATGTGGGTTGCAATTTACCTAGTTTTCTTTGTTAGGAAATTGGGTAGGACATCCCATGCTCCCTGCAGTGTGTTTGCAGCAGCAGAGGCAGTCTGTCATTGGCTAATGGCAGGATCTTTCCATTAAAATGGTCGGAAAAATTCTGGCCAGTTTCAATAAACGTATCTTCTATAAAGACCTGTCTAATTCTTTACAACCTAGATGTGAAAATAATGGGGCTCTTAACACAATTGGCAAAACCCATCCGCTTTAAATTCACAAAAATAACATTAGTCAAATCTGGAGTGGGGGAATAAGGGAATATTATCACAAAGTCATAACAGGAAGTCAGAAGAAACATCTTTACCCAAAAAGTGGCAAGAAACAGTGAACTGATTAATAGGATGAACTTAAGGGAAAACTAGACAAGCACATTCAGAAGGGAATAGATGGTTATAGTAGTAGAATTAGATGAGAAAAGATGAACACTGGCATAGACAGGCTAGATCCATGTCCTGTTTAACAGTGAGAGGAGAAATTGAAGTACTTAATTTGCTTTTGTGAAAATGTCTAGTATGCGGAGAAATGTTTTTAGATCCCCAGAGGTTCATGTGCTCTTTCTTTAATAATCTTGTATAGATTAACACCAATGACCTCACATAGAACATAATCAATAATTGTGAGAGTCTGTGCTACAATCAGGCATTACTCTGCCAGCACTGCAACTTAGAACTTTGTGCATGTGCAAGCTAATTGTTTTCCAACAGAAAGGCAGTATAGTATACACCAACATTTCCAATTTGTATTGCTAGGAGCCAAGGCTTCCCACTGGTCCACGTGAACTCAAAAAAAGTGATTGGTAAATAATACACATTAAGTTTATGCTTGAATTTCAGTGTGGGTCATGGTCAAAAGTGCACAATATGAGGCAGCAAACCTCAAAATCTTCCTCTTTTATTCACACTATAAAACAGGTTCTTTAAACCTGAAAGGGGCCCACATAGAGTGTCAGAGATACACAAGTAGGATGGGGTAATTCTTGCTCAAGAGAAGATTGCTGGTCTTTCTTATTTGGCTGCACACTGCGTTACCCATCAGTGAACTACAAGTTCACATAATGGAAGTGTCTTTTTTAAAAAAAAACTCCAATTACTCTCCCCTCCAGTACCCAAGCACCCCATGCATGATGCCAGCAATAGAGCCATGGGATCATTGTGAGGTGATGGTGGCATAGCGGTAATGTCACTGGACTAACAATCCAGAGACACAGGCAATCATGAAACCATAAATTGTTGTAAAAACCCACTAATGTTCTTTGGGGAAGAAAATCTGCCATCATTACCTGGTCTGGCCTATGTGTTTCAGACCCAGAACAATGTATTTATGACTCTTAACTCTCCTTTGAAATAGCCTAACAAACCAGTTATTTCAAGGGCAATTAGGAATGGGCAACAAATGCTGACCTTGCCAACAACGTCTGCATCTCACGAAAGAATAAAGAACAAAATCCACCAAAGCAGGCACATGGCCAAAAGACAGCACCTCTGACAGAGTATCACACCTTCAGTACTAAACTGTACCCAGTCCTGTAGTGGGACTTGAATCCGTAATCTGGTGACTAAGATGCAAGAGTATTAACAACTGAGCCATAACTGACAAAATGATTCGATGAATAATTTTGCCTTTCAAACTAACAGGAATCTGTGGCCATTCTCAATGCAATCTCCAGTAAACAATTTACTTAAACTAAAATTAGTTGCTTACACTTAAAACAATTTATTCATGTGTTGTGAATATCGCTGGCAAAGCCAGCGTTTATTTCCCACCCCTAAACACTGTTGTGAAGATGGTCATTAACTTCCTTCTTAAATCAGTGTAGTCGGTGTGGGGATATGACTCAGTGCTGTTAGGAGGGAGTTCCAGGATTTTAACCCAGTGACAAGGAAGGAATGTCAATATCTTCCAAGTCAGGATGATGTGCGACTTTGGTAATGGTGTACACCTGGCTATATCACCTGCAAAAAAAGTCAGAAACCACTTCAATAAGAAAAAGGATGGGGAAAAACCCTCGAGTGCAACAAGGAATTAGTTACTGATCTTTTGTTTGAATTGTGAAATATGTGACAAATTATTTGACTGAACACACTGCATTTATATGGGCATAAACTTGTTACAAAATATTGTAACATACCATTTATGCCTATTAAAGAGAAAGAGATACCTGCTACTTTTCTGCTTAATCAAAGCTTAGCAGCTAAAACACAAGAAAAGAACTTGGGCAGTTGTGGATGGCAGCAAAGAGTTTTCAATTCAAAACGTTTAGCTGGGGCAGAACAGAACATTCGTTCAGCAGTTAAATATGCGTTAAATATCCTGCAAAATATCTCTCTACGATTTACCAGTTTGACGTTTCCAAGGAAAAGTTTTGAGGTTATGTACATGGATAGGAATGCAAACCTTTAAAATCGGTCTTAAATCCTCTATTAAGTCTATATATTATCTTTATCAGCTTAAAAAACAAGATATGAACTTCCATTGTATTGCATAATTTGTTTTTATATAGTATGACAATACTGTGCCTTTAAGAAGTGTCTTTTAGTCATGTTTCTTGATGTTTGGGGATGGCGCTCTCTCTGGAGGTTGCTGCATGAGAATAAGACGACAAGCATCTGAATGGATAACTCTCCAGAGGTGTTAAAAAGGCCAGAAACCGAGTAGCCACATCAGCATATTTTGTTTTCTGTGCTAACTAGTTCTAAAGAAGAGATTTATGTCTAATGGGAAACTGCTAAATTGGAACAAGAGAAATAGCTAGCTGTTAAGAATTATATTTTGTCATGTTTAAGTCTTTTAATTGGTAACAATTACACCAATTATTTTTGTTACATTGTAATTATGTTCTTAAAAAACCTTGTTTTGATAAAAGCTTCCTAGTGGGTCACTTGAATCATACTTGGAGTGAAACACCTTATGTTACCCTAATGCCAAAATCAAATGAAAAAGTTAATATCTAGGCTAACTTCATAATAAACCTTGGAGTTTCTGGTCTGGTCCCCAACAATAGCCAGGAAATTTTATCAATTCAAATACATAGAAATCCCAATAAATAATTTTCACAGATTCATTTTACATTGTATTCATTTTAATGAAGTTTTAGAATCCCAAGAAACAACAACAGGTCCCTTCTAACCCCAAAAGCTTTCTGCTTCAACACTCCATTTAATATTCTGCATGTTTTCTCGTCGCTGTTTGGTGTAGACGTTGGCCTCTCCCTTTTGTAAACGTCTTCTGGTTGCTGCCTTCTGCTGTTTGGTCAGTTGTTGTTTAACTTTCTGTTTGATGACATCCTAAAATAGCAAACAATCACAAATTAAATTGAAAACAAAAGCATTGAGCAACATTATTTGATTGTTTTGAAATCAGAAATCAATGTCTTATTCATTCATGGGATTTGGGCAGGGCTCGTTGGCCAGCATTTATTGCCCATCCCTAGTTGCCCTTGAACCGAGTGGCTTGCTAGGCCATTTCAGAGATCAGTTGTGTCTTCACTACAATGGAGAGAGAATTTGAATTCTAAGAGTTCTTTGAGCTCATTAAATACATTTTGCTTCAAAACAGACCATAACTTAACCTGTATAAATTATTTTTCCATATTTTTAAGAGGTATAAGATGATGATATGCAGGTCTTGTGAAACGGGGTAGACATTAAACACAACATTAAGTGGCCATTTCCTTAAAGAGAAAATGAATCTAATAAGCATCAACTACAATTTCCAATCTTCAAGTTAAAAATATGAAATGCAGTTTGTGGATGGTTGACAGAAATGTTATATTTCAATAAAACATTCAAACCAATACTGGTATCATTAATTAGATTAACACAACAGTTACAATTCTCATCCTCATATATAGATCAAGTTTACCATACCAACCAGACATCATTCAAATCACATTCATTTTACTAATTTCTTAAAAAAGTCAAGGAAAAATACTTCAGCTGACAATATCACCTCTAGATTTATCTAACTAGTCAATTTCTTGTGACCTTGTAGAGACAGGATGGGATGTGGTCTTTAACTGCAATGAAGTGAGCAGGCAGAAGCAAGTGGACCAGGAAACATATGTTATTCACCCCCTACTTTAAAGTAATGTTCAGTTCTCAATTTATATGTTTCTGCTATAATTTTGTATGCCTATATTTGATAATTAAATCTACCCACATAAGGTTTTCACGCTGTAATACACGTTCCTGCCAATGGTGTTGTACAGCTAGCATAGTAATTCATAGCATGATAAATCTATAAGGTTTCAATGAAAAATATTGATTTAGTAAGTTAGAATGGAAAATGAAACATAAACATTAGATTTTAAAAATAGGTTAAACACCATGGCAGTTGGTGGGATTTAAATTCTTGAATACTTACAGCAAATGTGAATTTTTGTTCAGTTGGATACATTCAATAAGTAATTTCTAAATATAGTTTATAAGAATTCAGAGATGGTGTGCCAACACAATGATGGAGTTAATGTACGAAACTCCTTTCATATTAAGTTATGGAGTTCCTTTCATAGTGAGTTACCAATTTCAGGTGGTTAAGTATCCAAGCAGTTTGTAGTATCGAAGTCACTCATGTTCCTTTCCAAAGTGGTGAATACAGAGTGGCACTGTCAGCAAGCCACCTGCTAATCTTCCAATCAAGCTGGAAATAGTTGTGCTGTGAAGCCTAAAGGGCAGTACCACTAATTACCACAAAAGCAAAATAACAATTAGGAGAATCTTTGAATACAAAACTTACTGGAGGAATAGTTGAAGTACTCAGAAAGCTGCCTACTGAACTTGTACTGGTGGTCCTCTGTCTGTGCTCATTTGTGTGCATCACGCTTAGTTCATTTCTACAGAATGGAAAAAGTATTCACAAGTCACTGAATTTGGCAACACTAACTATGACACATTAATAAACCATAAAAATATATTATGGGATCTACTGTAGATGAATCTGAGAAACAGTGTACTAAAACACAAATCAATATGCTCCATTTGGCTTACATATTCAGTGTTCCATAGAATGACAGAATCATAGAATCCCTACAGTGCAGGAAGAGGCCATCTGGCCCATCAAGTTTGCACTGACACTTTGAAAGGGCATCCCACCCAAGTCTTCCCCTCCGTCCTATCCCTGTAACCCGGCACATTTATCATGGCTAATCCATCTAACCAACATATCTTTGGACACTAAGGGCAATTTAGCATGGCCAATCCACCTAGCCTGCACATCTTTGGACTGTGGGAGGAAACCCATGCAGACATAGGGAGGATGTGCAAATTCCCCACAGTCACCCAAGGCTGAAATCAAACCCAGGTCCCTAGTGCTGTGAGGCACTATATTCCTCACACAAAAAAATCTGAATGTCTACTGCTCGGATGTGAAAACAGCAATATTAATCTAAAAGCAAAATACTGTGGATGCTGAAATCTAAAACAAAAGCTGAAAATGCTGGAAAATCTCAGCAGGTGTGACAGCATCTGTGGAGAGAGAATAGAGCCAACGTTTCGGAGTCAGGATGACTGCTGCTTCACAGCTCCAGGGACCTGGGTTCGAATCCCGGCTCGGGTCACTGTCTGTGTGGAGTTTACACATTCTCCCTGGGTCTGCATGAGTTTCCTCCGGGTGCTCCGGTTTCCTCCCACAGTCCAAAGATGTGAGGGCTAGGTTGATTGGCCATTCTAAATTGCCCCTTAGTGTCCCTGGATGCATAGGTTAGAAGGATCAGTGGGTAAATATGTAGGGATATGGGGATAGGGCCTGGGTGGGATTGTGGTTGGTGCAGACTCGATGGGCCGAATGGCCTCTTTCTGCACTGTAGGATTCTATGATCCTTCGTCAGACCAGTATTAATATTAATGTATGTAACCAGCACAAGCCATTATCCATCATCTTACAAATCCAAAAGAGAGAACTGCCCAAATGCTGACTTTGTGCTGACACTCACTATCCATAATGACAAGATTCCAAATTGAACGATCTATCGCCATAGGTCATTTATTTTACTAGGCATGATGGAAGTGTCCAAGAAATAGAAGTCCCTAGTTGTCATCACTATCCGATGACTCCTGCACATGGATATCACCAAGAACAGAATTGAGCTCCAGGAGACGACAAATTCTACATTAAAAATGAGTTGGTGGGAATAAAAGTATCACTTTCTTCCTCAAACTGAAAACTACACAGTTTCAAAATTTTCCTGGAAAATAAATTGATGATAATAACTGCCCCCCAAAAATCATGTAAATTCCAGTCTCCATTATGCAAGAGACTACTCGAACCACGGAGTCACTTCAATGGTGCAGTTTATTAATGCCTTGCACAACTACTCAAAATACTGATCAGAAAATTGGTCTGCAGATCACTTTGGATGTCAGAGATGAAAGAAAAAAATTCTGGGTTTGGTGCATCAACTGCTCCCAAACCTGCAAACCAAGAAGTTATGTACAAAATAACAGTGTTATATATAGATCTATTTCTATCATATATAAAATATACACCTCGCAAGGAACTCCTTTTCTCAAAAAAGGTAGTGGAAGCAGAGTCTTTGAATATTTTTAAGGCAGAGCTACTTTCTTGATAAGGGGGCACAAAATGTTTTTGGGGGATAGACGGGAATGAGAAGCTGAGGTTACAATCACATCTGCCATGAACTTACCTAAGTGGCGCTGCAGGCTTGAGGGATCAAGTGGCCTCCTCCTAATTCATATACATGTATGTTCGCATACAATGTATATCTATAACACACACGTGTAATATATAAAATATTTTAAATCTAAATAATACACTATAACAAAGGAAAACCGACAAGAAAATACAAAACACTACACAGGGCAGGTTACACTCTGCTGAATTAGTACCTGAAAGGTCTAAACTCCTTGTTTTGGGTTGACAGATCAACTAACTCTGGGCATTCATCTTCATCTCTTGTACCTTCATCACTCCCACCTATATGATGTGCTGTTTCAGTGGCATGTTCAGGATTATGTTCTGCAACAATTCCAGGGAGTTCAACAGCACAAAATGATTCAGTACACTGTCTTTCAACATCGTCTACATTTATTTTCAGATTCCCCAGATCAATATTTTCAATTTCATTCTTCTCTGCATCTTCCTCATGTATTTTTTCAGCAATGTTCCAATCAGAACTAGGAAATCCTTCAGGATCTGTTTTTGTTTCAGAAAAGAAATCCTTGTTTTCAGATGTTTTATTTGAAAAATGACTTTCACCATCATCCAAATCATCTGAAAATTCAGTTTCAATGCCTTCCTGTTCAGGGCCTGAAGCATGCAGCAGCTCAGCATCTTCTTGGAGCTCTTTAGTGTAACCACTAACTGCAATCTCCACATCCAGTGAAGTCTCCTTCCTAAAGAAAATGGAGACAGAATCCAGATACTGTTAATACAAAGAGGAATACATGTCGCAATACTAAATTTGTTTCCTGTTGCAAAGCAAGAATGGAGTGAGCGGGAAAGTGAAATAAGCATTACAGTTGAGGAATGAGATAAGAACTAATGTACTCAAAGCTTAAACATTCCTGTATGCATCATAACTTCACACAAGACTATAGAGGGATATCCACCAGCTCCCAACAAATGCATTAAGCGGTTTTCAAAAATGAATTGGTGACACCAAGAGGAACAATTCCATTAATGTATAATTTTTTAGCCAGTCATTTTTTGTCAATAATATTTAACCAAATTTATGGTCCAAGAATGCATTATTGTTTTAGTCTAATTTCTTTCCTGCTTTAATTCATTGACAAACTCAGAGTTATAATACTCAAAATAGGAGTGAAAAATTGAATCATGTCCTTCAGACGCAGATGATGCAACGTGATGTTAATTTGCTTTCATAATGCATCTTTAACATTGTAAGCATCCCAAGGTTTTTCAGGGGGTTAGTAAACAAAGTTTGACACCAAGCCACACAAAGATGCTGGGGCAAGAATGAGGTAGAGAAGCAGAGAAGCTTACGAAGCAAAATGCACAGCTAAGGGCCTAGACAGCTGAAGGCATGGCCACAATGTTGGAGCGTTTAAAATCAGGAATATGCAAAAACCCACAACTGGAGGACTGCAGAGATTTCGAATTGTTATAATGATCGCTCTAAGCTGCACACATGTACAGTTGCCAGTAAAATTGCACACTGCTCGTAAGCTGTCCCTCTAAGATACAATGCAAATAAACGTAAAGATACTGTCCACCGAAATAATTATGTTGTGTACAATGAAGAAAATTTAGAGTGATCATTGGTAAAGGCTGGAGGAAGTTACATAGATAGGCAAGGAGCAAGGCAATGGAGGGATCTAAAAGCAAGGATGAGAATTTTAAAGGTGTTGCAGAACTGCGAGTCAATGAGGATAGAGAGCAGGGCTTGACCCAATTAGCACGACAGTAGAATTTTGGATGAGTCTCTGAAGAGTTGGAGATGGGTCATGGCCAAGAGAGCAATGGAATAGTGAAGCTTGGGGGTAAGAAAGGCATGGATGATGGTTTCAACGCAGATAATTCAAGGCAAGGGGATGGGAGGGGGAGAAGCTGGGTGGCGCTATGTAGGTGGTTTTGGTGATGGAGTGGATATTTGGTTGGAGACTCATCTGAGGGTCAAATATGATATCAAGATTGCAAACAGTCCGGTACAGCCTCAGTTGCCAGAAAGCAGCATGGAGTTGCTTGTTAAGCAACAGAGCTTGTGGTGGGAACTAAAGACAGTGGCTTCAGCCTTTCCAATAATTATTTGGAGGGAATTTCTGCTAATCCAATACTGGACGCTGTTACAAATCAGAGATGTGGCAATGAGGAAGAGCTGGATGTTATCAGCATATAAGTGGTACGCGATTAGTTCATTAGTGATGTGGAGATGCCGGTGTTGGACTGGGGTGGACAGGATGAGAGGTCACACAACAGCAGGTTATAGTCCAACAGATAGCAGATTATAGTCCAACATGTTCATTTAAAATCACAAGCTTTCAGAGTGCTTCTCCTTCGTCAAATGAATTGGAGAGAGATACACAGGCACAGTATAGGCAGATTGACGATAGCCTGACACCCAATGGTAATCAAGAGTGTGATCAAGAGTTTGTTTTGGATGAGGTGGGAGACAGCTACTCCCTGGTTCATGCTCCGTGGCAACGTCTTGACCAATTAAGTCGACCTGCCTGGTTTGAATTTTAACTAAAGCTTGGAAGTTAACCGTACTCTGGTGCATTCTCCATGGCAACGCCTCTACCAGAGTCCACTTGCTAAACCAGGGAGTAGCTGTCTCCCACCTCATCCAAAACAAACTCTTGATCACACTCTTGATTACCGTTGGGTGTCAGGCTATCGTCAATCCGCCTATACTATGCCTGCGCACTCTCTTCTCATACAGTATGAATTGTTATTCGCTTTTCTAATGGTATTCTTGCGAACTGTCCTGATGAGTGCCAAGATGCAAGTAATACTCAAGAAATGGATTGCATACAGCAAAGCTATATACTGCTGAAAAGAGAGACATGTTGCCAAAGCTTCTCATCTTGCAGGCATCAGGACAAAAACATGCCAAATTCAAATGATTATAACAATTTATACGACAGGAGGAAAGGATGTGGGTTGGTGGGCAATTCAACTCTGATTGGCCACGGTGTTACCATGGAGAAAGCAATAGGGAAATATAGGCTTCAGGGTAATTCAAAGAACCTTGAGTATATTTCTTTGCAATAAAATGTAAATAAGCCACATAACAAGCTTGACTGATTATGTTAAACTGGTTGTTTGTGTAGCTATTAACACTCAGGATTGTTGAGCAACTGCTGCTCAAGGGTGAACAAAGAAAACAAAGAACAAAGAACAATACAACACAGGAACAGGCCCTTCGGCCCTCCAAGCCCGTGCCGCTCCCTAGTCCAACTAGACCATTCTTTTGTATCCCTCCATTCCCACTCCGTTCATATGGCTATCTAGATAAGTCTTAAACGTTCCCAGTGTGTCCGCCTCCACCACCTTGCCTGGCAGCGCATTCCAGGCCCCCACCACCCTCTGTGTAAAATATGTCCTTCTGATATGTGTTAAACCTCCCCCCCCCCCCCTTCACCTTGAACCTATGACCCCTCGTGAACGTCACCACCGACCTGGGGAAAAGCTTCCCACCGTTCACCCTATCTATGCCTTTCATAATTTTATACACCTCTATTAAGTCTTCCCTCATCCTCCATCTTTCCGGGGAGAACAACCCCAGTTTACCCAATCTCTCCTCATAACTAAGCCCCTCCATACCAGACAACATCCTGGTAAACCTCCTCTGTACTCTCTCCAAAGCCTCCACGTCCTTCTGGTAGTGTGGCGACCAGAACTGGACGCAGTATTCCAAATGCGGCCGAACCAACGTTCGATACATCTGCAACATCAGACCCCAACTTTTATACTCTATGCCCCGTCCTATAAAGGCAAGCATGCCATATGCCTTCTTCACCACCTTCTCCACCTGTGACGTCACCTTCAAGGATCTGTGGACTTGCACACCCAGGTCCCTCTGCATATCTACACCCTTTATGGTTCTACACCCTTTATGGCTCTGGAATCACATCTAACAGTAGATGTTTTGGTTTGGGTTTTGCAACCTCGGGCTGTTGAGTACATTCTGTACTCTGCTTATTATGAACAACTGGAGAACATGCTGTTTGATTTGATCAGCCAGTCAATGGGATGCACAACCTACGTACCTGGAATCACATCAGCACTGAAATTTATATGCAACCGTGCTCAGTTGTGTGATAGGCATAACGTATTTTTGGACTGGCAGCATCCAATTAATGGGAAATACCTTTGCATCACTACTGCATAGTAGCAGCTTAACCTGTTGTTCAAATTTTAGATATTTTGTTTTTCTTGGATAATTTGAATCAGATTGGCCTGCCAACTAACTTGTGGTACAAACATGCGATTATTTTAAATTTTGCATCCTTGTATTTGAATGCAAGACTAAAGCTTTCAGCAACATGTCTCACTTTTTTAGCAATATTCAAATTCTATACTGCTAAATGGTTGTTAGAAATGTATTATTGGATGGACAGAAAAATCACAATTTTTCAACATCTTCTTAAGATTAAAGTATGGAGAGAGTTGCTTATTTACATCCAAAAAGGTCAACATAAATCTACAATATTAAATTCCACAAGATGATAAAATAAATTTATACAAATGTTGCTAACCTGATGTCCTGGAATGTTGGATAAAGCTCACTTTCATAGTTAAAGCGTTTGATAAAAAAATCACGAATACATTTTACGTCTCTGTCAAAATACCTGAAAAAAAGATAAGACCATTTTATTGACATTTACAGAGTTGGACAAAGCTGCCATTAAAACCATTTCTTAAAATCTCCCTGCAGATTTTCATTTTTCACAAAAATTCCATTAACATTCTGCTTTTTCGTTTGCAGAAACGCAATACAACATCCAATAAAAGCTCATGATTTATTCTTTTGGGTGCCAATACCTTAGAAAAATGAAATTGCTCATGTTTCTGCAAACTAAATTTCTGGAGAGTATACTGAAGATGTTATTTCCCAATCATGATTAACTTTTGGCTTTATATTTTAATTACCAATGTCCCTCTTATTAAACCCCATTCCCAAATGCAGTTTCACATGCAAAAATAGGAATGCCATTTGAATTGTAAGGAAAATTAGTTGAGGGATTCTTTCTCCCTCTCTTTCAATCTAATTTCTCTTTCTCTTGAAACGTATCTTGCTTCATGCCTTCTATGTAAGGTGGCATTAAGAATTCATCATACAGGAAATTGAGAGCACATCTACCACACTAACATTATTTGCTCCAGTCACTGAAAACTAAATACTAGAAACTTTGTCTCAACAGAATAAAATTAAAGGAAAGAAACCTAAGGATTCTGAAAGTTCAATATAAGAGCAGAAAGCATGGAATGAATCCACAGCTACTTGAGAAAAAAACTTAATGTTTGCATGGAAACCCTTCATCAGAACTCCTGATAAAAAAAGGATGTCGACCCAAAACATTTGTCAGGAGCTTCTACGTTGTGTATATATTTCTTACATTTTCCAGTTTTGTTATGTTTGTGCTTTTCCACTGGATCATAATCACTGTGCACAAATACCATGAACTTTATATGAATCAAAGAATTGCACGCAAAATGCAAACTTCGATAATGTATCTTTATGCAAAGTTACTTCGATAACGTGCCTTTACAGGAGTGCAGAAATAATTGCAACAAGAGACAGAACACCAATGTTGAATTATATGTGAGAAACAGAAAAACATAAATTCCAAACCTGCAGTTACTTCACCAAAATAGAAAGCAATAAAAAAAAATCTAATTTTTGGTTTTCTATTTACCATTCAGCATTTAGGTGAGATGTGGACACCATCTGTGGAAAATCAATCATTGTGACATGATCTTCACTGTCTAACATCAAGTTGAATTCATTGAAGTCTCCATGAATTAAACCATGATTTGCAAGTTTCACAATAAGGTCCATTAATTCACTGTAGGTTGCTGCAGGATTATCAAGCTGGTGAATTTGGCACCTGAAGGAAACATAAATCTATTCAACATCTTGGATGTTCAATTAACTTTTTCAATACAGAAGTATGCATTCTACTTAGTCTGATTTTCCTTACAAATTGGAACTTTTAGTTTCGATGAAAAATGTTTTTAAGTTATAAACTAGCAAGCACCCTGATTTAAGTGAAATTCTTGCATGTTCTCTGGATATTTAAAAGACAGTAAGAAGTTTAACAACACCAGGTTAAAGTCCAACAGGTTTATTTGGTAGCAAAAGCCACACAAGCTTTCGAAGCTCTAAGCCCCTTCTTCAGGTGAGTGGGAATTCTGTTCACAAACAGAGCTTATAAAGACACAGACTCAATTTACATGAATAATGGTTGGAATGCGAATACTTACAACTAATCAAGTCTTTAAGAAACAAAACAATGGGAGTGGAGAGAGCATCAAGACAGGCTAAAAAGATGTGTATTGTCACAATACACATCTTTTTAGCCTGTCTTGATGCTCTCTCCACTCCCATTGTTTTGTTTCTTAAAGACTTGATTAGTTGTAAGTATTCGCATTCCAACCATTATTCATGTAAATTGAGTCTGTGTCTTTATAAGCTCTGTTTGTGAACAGAATTCCCACTCACCTGAAGAAGGGGCTTAGAGCTTCGAAAGCTTGTGTGGCTTTTGCTACCAAATAAACCTGTTGGACTTTAACCTGGTGTTGTTAAACTTCTTACTGTGTTTACCCCAGTCCAACGCCGGCATCTCCACATCATATTTAAAAGACTCCAGTATGACGGCTGAAAAATATAAATGGTGAAAGCATTCCAAATCCGTAAATATACATTGCCCAAGGCTTTGATAACACACTCAACAATTTAATAGCAACTTTCTGGAGAGTTTACTGAAAAACTCTATATATCTGCACACATTGGGCTTACTTTTCCAGTTCTGCCGTGCGCAAAAGTAGTTGGGAAGGTTAAATCTAGGATTTGTGTCCCCATTCCCAGCAATTTTCAGCAGCCAGGGATAAGGTGGAGTGATAGAATCCCACATCTTGATGCCCTATGTTGCCAGTGTCATTGCAAAGTGGGTATTTCAGAACTTGTGCGATTTTTAGCACTGGCTGGTTTTGGAAGGTGACATGATTCATACCAACAAAGAGGTGTAATGAACTAGCGGGGGGAACCATGGTTTGAAGTTGGGGACTGTATGAAAGTTCAAAAGGTGTTGCCAGTTTCACAATTCATAATGAAATGGTATAGCATGCGTTATATATGTTTTCAATACAATTGTTATATATATTTTTTAATAGTGAGTGATGATAGGACTTTTTTGAAAAGATAGTGACAATGAAATAATTTGGCTGCCAGGTTGTTACGTCTGGCACGCTCATGGGACTGAACAGTATTGGGAAATGGAAAAGTCTTCAGATTCATTAGCTACATCATCCAATCAATAAAGTGCTATTTTGCATTGTACAAGTGAATTTCAGAGGAGTTGGTGTGAAATATGCCCATGGCTTTGATTTTCTTCCACCCCTCAAAAAAAAAAATCAGTCTGACCTCATGATTACAGCTACATAAACAGATTAGCTATTTCACTCAAGGATCTCAATGAAATTTTAACATTGATATAACATAGTCTGATAATAATAGGACAAACAACTGGACATTGTATATTCAAATACCACCACCGTAAATCTAAAGTTGAATTCAGTGAATCTGGTCACTTGTGGACTAGAATGTTATCATGTCAATGGCTAAGGGTAGTATACTTTATTCTTCTATACCTAGGGCAACTTTTGAACATTATATATAGGTTTTTTTTATTTCTACTGGTGGCACACATCACCATGATATTGTTGCACATAATAAAATTCAATCTGCATATAGACGGGAAAAATGAGAGAACATTGATGCTGGGCTCCCCGTCATAGAGGATGGGGATGTTTGTGAAGTCTCTTCCTCTGCTCAATTGTTTAATTATCTACCACTATTCACAACCGATTGTGTGCAGAGCTTGTGGAATCAATTAGCTCTGTGCACATTAACATGTACATAGTCTTGTGCTGGAGCTTCACCATGTTGGCACTTTATTTTTAGGGATGCCTGGTGCTCCTTATGGTATGTTCTCCTGCACTCCTCGTTGAACCAGGGTTGTTGGTAGAGTGAGGGATATGCCTGGCAAGGGGTTTACAGATTGTGGTTGAATACAATTCTGCTGCTGCTAATGGCCCATAATACTGCATGGATGCCCAGTTGAGCTGCTAGATCTGTGCTGAATTTATCTCATTTACTAACAGAGAGAGTTCTGCTTCAAGTGTCCTTTATCTAGCACCTAAAATAGCTTGAAGAAATTTTACAAATATTGACCTTGTTCTGAAAGAATGCTGAAACTTACATGGGGTAGCCATTTATGAGCTCCATGACCACTGCATGTCTGTTGAAGTCAACTGGTTTGGGAACAGGGAATCCTCGGTCATATAATGCCTTGGCACAAATAAAATATTATAACTGAACATATGCAATTTAATCAAGATTGTCATGTCAGGATATTCAATCTGCTCAATAACAGTTATACACTATTAAACAGAAGTATGAGGACTTATCAGTAAGACATTTAAATTATACATTTTGTTTATTTGCACAACACTACGACTTTTGGTCTTCAAATCAATAATCCATGATAAAGGTTTAAAAATTTTTGTGCCGACATCCAGTGGTTTTGCAATGGAACTGCATGCTGATTCTCAATACAATATCATTTACTAATACTGCTGGTTAAGTGGTAGGCCTTTACAATGTCAAAAGCTCCAGCACAAGTAGTTAGGTGAAATATTGCAGCAGAACTTCACATATAGTGATTGGACTATTGGATCATGCACAAGGAGAACTTAGACCAAGTGTTGTCTTTAATAAGGGGTGATCTTAGCTAATGAGGAATAATTGGAACAAGGCACATAATCCAACTTTAAAGCTGTATATCCTGTCCTTCATATACTCCCATGATAAATTCCTATGTCCAAATTTATAATGGTACCTGCCTTTACAACTGGTCACATTGTAACAATATCCTTTTGTCAGCATTGACGCTGGGGAAGGAAGTAGTTATGCAGTAAGATTATAGTTTCCATTGTCAATGTGGACTAAAGAATTTATAATACAAATAAGGCCCAAGGCAGACCATGAAATGAAGAATAGACTCTCTCTTACTTACTTTAGCTACCTTTGTTTTTCCTCTTCCCTTCATTTCACGCTCACTTTCTTTTCTCTCCTCTTAATGCATTCCTTTGAGATGGCTGATTATGTGGCAGGGAGAGAACATTTGCCAAAATTACTGGCAATAGTCTAGATTAATAGTGTCATTATGTTTGACATATAATGGAAGCAATGGGCCCAAAGAATTACACCATCTTACTACTTCGTCAGGTGAACAGCAATTCACTTCCTTTTTGTAGTTACAGAGCACATTAAAAATTCCTAATAGAGCCAGAGGATAAATCTTGGAAAATAATTTAGATACACTTCAAAATAATCAAATACCTTCATGTAGGCATATTCTTTCGTTGCTGCAAGGCGGGAGAGGTAAAGCCATGACATTTTTTGTCTGTGTTTGTGGTAGTCACGTTTGTTCTTCAAATTCCGAAATGACGTACGACCCAATCTATGCAGTTTTAAAGCAAACTGTTGCTCTTCTTCATTTGCAACGATGTAAATATCTGCAACAGATCAATGCAAATTAAATTATTGGGATATCTGATGAGATAACAATTTCTAGAACTGCAACAGTAAGTGTACAGTGGCTGGACCACAAATGGACCAGTTGCCCTCCATTCTGAATTAAAAACTCTTAAGCTGGAAACAGTACTAGAAAACACAAGTAGTCTAGAAAAGTACCATTGTATCCTTTTGTTTTCTCTCTGACCACAAAAATTATAAAAGCTAAGAATGCATTAAAAAAAATCCAACTATGGTATACATTAACGAGTATAAACCAAAATGTTATGTAATATTTAGAACATAGAAAAGCTACAGCACAAAAGGCCCTTCGGCCCACAAGTTGTGCCGAACATGTCCCTACCTACTAGGCTTACCTATACCCCTCTATCTTACTAACTTCCATGAACTTATCCAAAAGTCTCTTAAAAGACCCTATCGAATCCGCCTCCACCACCACTACCGGCAGCCGATTCCATGCGCCCACCACCCTCTGAGTGAAAAACCTACCCCTAACATCTCCTCTGTACCTACTCCCCAGCACCCTAAACCTGTGATCTCTTGTGGCAACCATTACAGCCCTGGGTAAAAGCCTCTGAGAATCCACTCTATCAATACCTCTCAACATCTTATACACCTCTATCAGGTCACCTCTCATCCTTCGCTTCTCCAAGGAGAAAAGACCTAGCTCTCTCAACCTATCCTCATAAGGCATGCCACCTAATCCAGGCAACATTCTTGTAAATCTCCTCTGCACCCTTTCTGTGACTTCCACATCCTTTCTGTAATGAGGCGACCAGAACTGGGCACAGTACTCCAGGTGGGGTCTGACCAGGGTCCTATACAGCTGCAGCATTATCTCCCGATTTCTAAACTCAATTCCTCTATTGATGAAGGCCAGTATTCCATACGCCTTCTTAACCACAACCTCTACCTGTGACGCTGCTTTGAGCGTCCTATGAACCCGGACCCTAAGATCCTTCTGATCTTCCACACTGCCAAGCGTCTTACCCGTAATATGATATTCTTTCATCCTATTCGACCTGCCAAAATGAACCACCACACACTTATCTGGGTTGAAGTCCATCTGCCACTTCTCCGCCCAGTCTTGCATCTTATCTATGTCTCGTTGCAACTGCTGACATCCCTCTACACTATCCACAACACCACCAACCTTTGTGTCATCAGCAAACTTGCGAACCCATCTTTCCACTTCCTCATCCAGGTCATTTATAAAAAGCACAAAGAGCAAGGGTCCCAGAACAGATCCTTGGGGCACTCCACTGGTGACCGACCTCCATGCTGAAAGAGACCCATCTACAACCACTCTGTCTTCTGTGGACAAGCCAGTTCTGAATCCACAAGGCAATGTCCCCTTGTATCCCATGCCCCTTCACTTTCTCAATATGCCTTGCATGGGGCACCTTATCAAACACCTTGCTGAAATCCATATAAACTACATCTACCGCTCTTCCCTCGTCTATGTGTATAGTTACATCTTCAAAAAATTCAATTAGGCTCGTAAGGCACGATCTGCCTTGGACAAAGCCGTGCTGGCTATTTCTGATCATACTATTCCTCAAATGATGACTATTCCTCAATTTGATGACTTTAAACTTATTTGTCCCAAATTGTTCTAGTTTAAGAACATAATCAGAATATTAAAAACAAAGAGTGCAATGCACTGAAGCATTTGCATGACGAACGACTACAAATGCCATCTGAACTTTGCAAGGTAATTATACCTCAAGGACACATTCCCAGTGACCTTTTATAATAGGTCCATAAGTAACTTTCCCGCTGTACTATTCACAAAACCTGAGGGGTTCAGAGATGTCCAGAGCAGGCAGAACTGGATTACATCTCCCAGCCCTATGACTTTATAAATACAGCCACACTCAATATTTTAATATACAGCTGCTTCATTTTGCAATGTGCTTAGTACATGCAACAGATCGCCTATGCACTTTTTTTATTGACCCCCCATTCCCTTCATATCGTTGCCCTGAGATGATGTTGGTCAGCCTTTTCTTCAAATCATGTAGATTTCAGTCTTCCAATTTACAAGTCAAAAGTTATTCCCTAATTTTCAAATATTGCGCAAGGCTCATGTTTTTGTTGCTTACCAGATTCTTTGCCAACACCCATTTGATTTCCAACAGAATTAACGACATTTCGCGAAGAAAGAGTTTTCAGAGCTAGGTAGTCATATCCAGTATTTGTCAATCGATAACCCTGGACAGCTGAAAAAGAAATAGTGTGATGATCCAAAACGGACAGGTGTGTTTGTCTTGCTGAATATTTTTGTTCATACTCTAAGGGTGGCCCTGAGCTTTTGATCATCTTATTTCTCCATCCTGCACTTTTCAATGACGCGGAATACAAATTTAAGGAACACTACCTCATCTTTCTACGAGGCATTTTATAGTGCTTGGGTTTTAAAGCCAAGTACAACACTTTATACATCATTCTCAATTTCTCTTCAACAACGGATGCTTGGAATGGAGGATGTTTGCACAGGTGCTACTGGGAATGGATGAATTGTGGGCTGGTGCTTGAGGTAGAGGGCACCTTGGTAAGCAGTCATTGATTGGCCTGTTCCTGTCTGGGTTTAATCTACTTTTCTGCCATCACATTCTAAGTCATTGGAGCCTTCCTATCTTTGCCAGATTTTCCCTGTAATCTTCGTTCTTTGTCATATTGTTGTAGACATGGGTAAGCTTTTTTTGTTTGTATACCTGCCTCATTTTCTCATTTTGCTTTGCACGATCACATAAAAGTCAATTAATTACTCCAATCTTCTACTCAAGACACCACAACCTTTTGACCGTTTCACCCTCACCCCTGCATGATTATACCTACTCAAAAAAGGTGTTAATGTCCAACACCTTCCACATGTTGAATGTTAACTCTAATTCATTTTTTCCAAAAATACTGCCTGATCGGTCGAAGGTTTCCAGCAGTTATTTCAATTCTATTATACAGTGAACAATAAGTACAGCTTTTCAGATTTTGTGATGTGAAACTAATTTAAGCAGTTTCTGTAGTTGTAATATGTCAAACATTTTTTTTGCACAATGTTTTGGAACTTTATGCTAATTTATAAGGGAATGAAGGGTGTGTCATGTGACACATTTTGGAGTCTGTCTGACAAAGGACTTAGGTGAGGGGGCTGTTATAGATTAAAGAAAGGCACAGATATTTTTGAGAGAAGGCGTAAGGTATTCACTGATAATGACTGTGCTTACAGTGGATAGATTGCTTGCATCCAAAGTCCCAGGAAGGTCAGTTATGCTTTAAAACTTGCTATTTTGTTCCAAGATAAAGAGATTTGGGGTCTCAAGGATAGCAAATCAGCATTTATACTGGGATACAAAGGCCATGTGATTCATGTTGCCATGGAGGTAGGCTTTGAGAGGGGAAGGAGTTATAAAATATCATAGCAATCATAGAAACCCTACAGTACAGAAAGAGGCCATTCGGCCCATCGAGTCTGCACCGACCACAATCCCACCCAGGCCCTACCCCCATATCCCTACATATTTTACCTGCTAATCGACGCATCCCATGACACTAAGGGGCAATTTTAGCATGGCCAATGAACCTAACCCGCACATCTTTGGACTGTGGGAGGAAACCGGAGCACCCAGAGGAAGCCCACGCAGACACGAGGAGAATGTGCAAACTGCACACAGACAGTGACCCAAGCCGGGAATCGAACCCAGGTCCCTGGAGCTGTGAGGCAGCAGTGCTAACAATTGTGCTACCGTGCCGCCCACTTATCCTTGAAACTCTCAGACATAGGCAGTCTGTTAGGATCTGGGAGAGAGCGCAGTTAGAGGCCAAAAGTCACTGTAGTTCACCCTGCAGGAATGAGAGTGGAAGCTTACGCTTGGATTGAAAAGACCAAATTCGTTAGGATTTGAAACGATGCAGGAAGATTTGCCTAGCATGCACTAGAGGGAGAAGCACCATGAAAAACCCTCACTGTAAAAGACAGTTCTGGGTTAAAATTACTCGGTTAAGAAAAGAAAAATAAATCCTCAGGAACTAAGAAGACTTTGGTTTGAGAAAACCTTTGAGCTTGTAGTGATTTGAAAGTACACTTGTGAAGTGGGTTTATTGGTTACATAGAAAGTAAAAGGCGAAAGTTCTGTTCTGTAGTTTAAAGAACATGTTGCCTACAAAAGAATGTTTGGTAATATGCGTTTAGTCTTGTTCACTAAAGTAAAAAGTCTCAATTGTGAAATCTAGTTGTCATCCCTTCAGCAATCAACCTGTACCTTCAAATTTATTTTTAAAAGTTAATGGTCTCTAAGGAGATCAAAGCACAATGTAAAAGTTGCCAGTCTTACTGTACTTAAATAACATTCCTCACCAGAATGTTCTTATTTCTATAGTCAGGATGATCTGTAACTCGGGAGATGGTGGTGTTGCTGCAATGCACTTGCTACCCTCATCTTTCAATGCAGTAGGTGCTGTGGGTTTGGGAGTTGTTGTCAAAGAAACCATGGTGGGTTACTGCAGTGGAGGGGAGTAAATATTTATAAAGTGCTGAAAAGGGTACCAAACAAGTGGACTGCTTTGTTCTGTAGGATATTTAGCTTCAATGATTGTTGAAGCAGCTCTCATACAGGCATGTGGAAAGTATCCCATCACACCTTTTGACTTGTGCCTTGTAAACGGTGGACAGGCTTTGGGGAGATGCGAGGCGAGTTACTTGTTGCAGAATTCCCAGCCTCTGATTTTTTCCTAGAAACAGTTCTTCTGCCCAAAATCCCACATTGGTAGGCAAGGGTCAGTTATTAACATGATCTGATCTCATCATTGATGTAGGCCTTGTGTTGCTCCAAGAATTGGGGGCAGGAGGAGGAGCAGGTTTGCTCTTGGCTTCATGTTTGACTGTTGGGGAAGAAGAAGCTCAAGGCATTGGATGTCAAAAAACTGGCATACAATTTCTCAAAATCTAAAAATGCCACAAATTTTGGGCCTATATTGAATTTGCAGCAAAATGCAAGGTCCCAAAGGTCATTCATTAGACATGTCCTTAGACATTCCATTATAGTGTCTTCAGACACATAGGCACAACTGCAAGAAATAGATGGGAGGCCGGGAATGCCCCAGCCATCTTGTAGAAGGGGGTACAGAAACCCCTGGGATTTTGAAGACTATCAAAACAAAGTAGTTTAGAATAGGGATCACAGTGTGCCATATCTCATGTGAAGATATTGTCTGCATAGACACATATATAATCATTGGTAGAGAATTTTGAACAAGTATTGTATTCTTAAGTGTCTTGTAAGCTTTGGCCAAGATGCAGCCTGTCCCAAAGCATAATGGGAAACAAGCAGAACTAGAGAGGCCACATTCTTTGGAAACAAGGTACAGAATATATTCTCTGTTATCAGTAGGAGACCCTGCAGCTGCAAGCTACCAAGATTTTAAAATTAATGGAGGCACTTAGCTTCTGTTTGTTGTGAATAGAAGTATTCAACTTCTACTGATAAGTGGTAGCTAGCAGACAGAGGGAAATGACTCCTTCTCCGTTCCCATGGTTTGCAGGTGGAGGGCGATCCTTGAACCTACTGGATTTGTGTAGGTAAGGCTGCTAGGCAATAGGGTTACACATATACTGTAACGACAAAGTTGGAATCTTCTGGCTGTCTCTCTCCCAATGCGTATTGGTCAATAAAGAACATCTTTAACTGCATACTGTCTTTGGTGAGTCTTTGTATTAGCCGAGTTCAGATCAATACATGGCACCAGAGGCAGTCCCGAGAAAATCCCCTTACACGTCTCACCACAATAGGGCCTTTACTGATTCGACTTCTGCCATTCAAGGAGAGCTTGGGAATTTCAGGGCAACATAAATGGGGTCTAAATCCAGTATCAATCTCTGCCACTTTTGATCTGATTTGGATATCTAAAAAGGTTCCCCCCCCAACCCCCCGAGGTGAAAAAAAATCCTCAGCCCTGATGCTTGTTGAACTCAGTCAAAATTATGAATTGTGCAGACAGCCTAACAATCAAATTCTAAAGTCATAAAAACATAAAGTTCAATTATACTGGTAGAAATCATTCATTTGAAGACAAATATGCTAGACTTGCATATTCAGGTCCTTTATGTGCTTTACTGCACAAACACAAGCTATTAAAACAAGACTTTGCAATGATGGAAGAGACATTCATCTCAGTACCCTAAAGGTTAAGAGGTAGTCTAATATTTTTCCTTCCATACACAACAAATTATGGAAAAATATTTAGTTTGTGCGCATTTCAGTAAAACTGGTACTTTTAAACATTCTTTCACAGGATATGGGTATCGCTGGCGCAGCCAATATTTATTGCCCTCGAGAAGGTGGTGGTAAATGGCCTTAAACTGCAGCAATCCATATGGTGTAGGTACACAACGCTGTTTGTTTTTGCATAAAGAGATATATTTTTTTCCTGTCATTGTCAGTGTTTTCATTTATAATTTCAGACACATTGCATTTGGAACTATTTTTCTCAGCTATATTTGTGGTCTTCCACAATATCTTTTTACAATGCACCATCTTTTCTCAATTTTGTGTTTCTCCATTGCTTCAGTAACAGAATCATGGAAATTTACTGCACAAGAGGTGGTCATGTGGGCTATTATTTTTGTGGCATGTTGGCTTTCAGAAATCCCACTACCTCACTTTGTTTTCCTGTAGCACTGTATATTTCTTCTTTTTCAGTATTGTCTTTTCTTTTTAAAGGGTAATCAAATACAATAATGCATAAACTAACTCAGAAAAACAAAATAAACAAGATGAACAAATATAAAAGTACTGTTGCTGAAAAATACAAAATAGCTGAATGGCCAAGGTCAGGGTTTACATGGAGAATATAAATATGGTATTTTCATGGCAGTTGCTACAGTTAAAATAATGCAAACAAAATGATTTAATCTGATATTTTTTATTAAAAAAACCTACTTTTTGTTCGTTCGTACGCCAGTAGTTTGTGTTTTACTAATTCACGCAGGACTTTGTTGCATCCACCATGTTTAAGGTTTGATATTGAAGCAATAAGACTGGGAGGAACAATTTCATGATTCTTCATTCCCATTTCGACCTGTACATTATTAGAGCAAAACAGAGAGCTGAAAATGTTACTACATCCTTCCCCAAGTTCACAGAATCACAGAACTGTTAAGGCACAGGAGGGCATTTGGCCCATCACGTCTGTACTGGCTCTCCAAGTGAGCATTGTGGCTTAGTCCCATTCCCATGCCTTTTCATCATACCTCTGCACATTGTTTCTGTTCAAATCTAATGCCCTCATGAATGCCTCAATTGAACCTGCCTCCACCACACTTCCTGGCAGTGAATTCCAGACCTGAACTACGTGTTGTGTGAAAAAGGTTTTTCTCACATCTTAGAATCCCTACTATGCAGAATGAGGCCATTCAGCCCATTGAGCCTGCACAGACAACAATCCCATGCAGGTCCTATCTCCGTAACCCCATGCATTTACCATGATACTCCCCCTGATACTAAGGGGCAATATGGCATGGTCAATCCACCTATCCTGCACATCTTTGGACTGTGGGAGGAAACCGGAACACCCAGAGGAAATCCACACAGACACAGGGAGAACGTGCAAACCCCACACAGACAGTCACCCGAGATCGGAATTGAACCCGTGTCCCAGGACATGTTGGTTAGGTGCATTGGCCATGCTAAATTCTTCCTCAGTGTATCCGAACAGGCACCGGAATGTGGCGACTCGGGGATTTTCACAGCAACTTCAATGCAGTATTAATGTAAGCCTACTTGTAACATTAATAAATGAACAAACTGGTGCTTTGAGGCAGTAGTACTAACCACTGTGCCACCGAAGCATCATATTTGCTTCTTTTGCAAATCACTTTAAATCTATGCCCTCTCATTCTCGATCCTTTTACGAGCAGCAACAGTTTCTCCCCATTTATTCAGTCCAGCCCCTTCATGATTTTGAATATCTCTATTAAATCTCCTCTTAGCTTTCTTCTCTCTGAGGAGAACTGTCCCAACCTCTCTCCAATCTTCCCTCAGAACTGAAGTTTCTCATCCTTGGAACTATTCTTGCAAACCTCTTCTGTACTCCCTGCAATACGTTCACATCCTTCCTAAATTGTGGCTCCCAGAACTGTATACAATATTCCAGCTGAAGTCTAACTAGTGCCTTGTATGAGATTAGCATAACTTCTGTGCTCTTGTGCTCCAGGTTTCTATTAATGAATCCCAGAATACTATATCTCTCTCCATCTGTCCTGCCACCTTCAACGGTTGATGTACATATACACCTAGGTCCCTCTGCTCCTGCACTCTTAAGAATTTTAGCCCTTATTTTATATTGTCTCCCCATGTTCTTCCTATCAAAATGCCTCACACTTCTCTGCTTTGAACTTCATCTGCCACTCAACCAACTTGTTTATGTCCTCTTGAAGTTCTGCACTGTCCACTTCACAGTTTACAATACTTCCAAGTTTTGTGTCATCCACAAACTTTGCAACTGTCCCCTGCACACCAAAATCTAGATCATTAATATATGTCAGAAAAACCAACCCCTGGGGAACATGACTACAAATCTTCCTCTAGCCCAAAAATATCCATTTACCATTACTACTGCTTCCTATTATTCAGCCAACTTTGTATCCAAGTTGCTACTGTCCTTTGTGTTCTATGAGCTATAACTTTTCTTACAAGCCTGTTGTGTGGCACTGTATCAAATGCCTTCTGAAAGTCTATACATACCACATCCACAGCATTACCTTCATGGACCCTTTCTATTACCTCCTCAAAAACCTCCAGCAGGTTAGTTAAACATGATTTCCCCTTTAGAAATCCATGCTGGCTCTTCCTAATCAACCCATGTTACTATTAATTCTATCCCAAATAATTGTTTTGAGAAGCTTGCCCACAACTGATGTTAATTTGGCTTGTATTCGCTGGGGTTGTCCTTACAACCCTTTTTTGAACAAGGGCATAACATTTGCAATTCTCCAGTCCACTAGCACATCCTGAGTCTAGAGAAGACTGGAAGATTACGGCCAGCAGATCTGCAACTTCCATTCATATCCTTGGATGCCTTTCACCCGTGTCTGGTGCCTTTTCAACTTTTAGTACTGACAGTTGATCAAACAGTTCTTCCCTGTCAATTCTGAACCCTTCTTGTCTGTCACCATTAACAAATAAAAATATCAAGCTAATTATGTGACCAACCTACCACCTCCAATCCCATGGAAGAGGGAAAAAAGTAAGTATCGGAAAAACTTAGAAACCCCCCCTCTGTCCCTGGTGACAATCAAGCGAGTTGCTAGAGATTGCTGTGACCCACAATTATTACTATTGACAGGAACACACAACCTACTTTTAGAAATGTTAACCTGCTCCCTACTTAAGAGAATCCAATCATCATGTTCTTTGCTAATCTGTTCCTGAGATCAGGAACGTGCTATACAAGGAATACCATCTGCCACCCAATGCAGATTTGAAAGGATAAATTCTATTTCAAATACTGCCATGATATTTTTTTCCCGTTTAAGTGGATATAGCATGAAAGTTCTCATGCACCATTTTACTTCATTGGAATCATACTAGAAAAGAGATCATTGTTTTAGGATCAGTGGTAGCAGATTTAAAATGGAGATAAGAAGAAACTATTTCTCTCAAAAAGTGCCCCAGAGAGCAGTGGATGCTAGGACATTGAGTAATTTTGAGGAAATGGACAGATTATTAATTGGTAATGGGTTGAAGGGTTATGGAAAATGGGCAGGAGAGTGGAGTTGAGGTTGAGACAAGATCAGCCATGATTGTGCTGAATGGCAAAGTAGACTCAAGGGGCTGAATTGCCTACTCCTGCTCCTCGTTCTTATGTTCTTAAAGCTGTCCTGCTCCAATTTCACTTCATCCTTCATACCATCCAGCACTTTTAACAAAGAAAACTTCTTTTCCTTTCAAGTTAAGGATCGCAACCTTCAACAAGTCTTGGATACCAATGTCCCTCCAGGCCTAGCTTCCCCTTCACTTGCCTCTGAGCCCTTACATCTCACCCTTTGTCATGCTTTCACTACCATCTCTCACCTTGCCCTTTTTGATTTCATATGATCAGTCCGCAGCATAGATGTCAGCTTCATCTCCTTTCCGCTCCATCTCAATTAATTTTGGAATATGGCATGATGCTGAGCTGTTTTCAATGCCTTTACATCCGTGCTTATATTTTTTGCCAGCAGTTTTCCCAGAGTGCACCCTTCTTCCATCTTCAAAATTCTCATTCCACCTAGACCCCTCCCTCTGGTCTCCTACCGTCTTTAGGTTGTTTCATTGAGAACTGTCAGCCTGACATTGGCTGTCTCAGTTCCGCCACTCCAGTCACTTTAACCTACCTCCTTCTGAATTTGCAGCACTCTGTTTCTCAATCCCAAAGGTAATATTGTTATAGCATGCAGCTGCTTTTCTTTGGCGAACCAACTTCCACATTGTGGAGGCTAAATGCCAACTCTCTAATATCTTCTCCTAACTCTCCCAAACCATGACGCCACCATCAAGCCTTTCCCACGAACACACCACCAAACCTTTGTTTCTCTGACCGCCATGGATCTCAGAAGCACTACATGCAGAAGGGAACATTCAGCCCATCGAGTCTGCACTGAATCTCTGACAGAGTATCTTACTCAGGTTCTCTCCTCCGCCTTATCCCCATAACCTCACAGATTTCTCATGGCTGATCGATCTAACCTACACACCTTGGGACACTAAGGATCAATTTAGCAGGGCCAATCCACCTAACCTGCACATCTTTGTACTGTGGAAGGAAACAGGGGCACCCAGAGGAAACCCATGAGGATGCAAGGAGAACAGTCACCCAAGGCTGGAATCGAACCAGAATCCATGGAGCTGAGGCAGCAATGCTAAACCATTGTGGCCCCCTGGAGATCTGCTGGCCAAGGCCTCCAACCGTATGACCCGACAATCATCAAAGTAATGGAAAAAATGGATTGGATCTGTGCCATTTTCTACTCTCATCCTGACTATTCCACCTTCCCTCACCACGTAGTGCAAGGGAAGACTTGGACTTTCTCCATTTGTGAGAATAGGCTACTGATCAATATCCACTATATACCCACTGACAGCTACCTTGACAATACAGTCTCCCATCTGCTTCATTTAAGGATTCTATTCCATCCTCCATTTCTTCTTGACATTTGTACTGATAATGCCACCTTACACACCAGTGCTTCCATTACATCTTCCTTTTACAACCAAAGATTCCTCTTTGATGTGGTTGACTGGGTCCTTGACCATGTTCATACTGTTTCCTACATTCCTGCTCTGCACTCGCCCAGATCTGGGATAATGTTTCTCTTGTTCTCATCTTCCACCCAATCAGTCTCCACCATTCCAATGGATCATCCTCCACCATTCTGACCATCTTCAGGATGATACCACCAAACATCTTCCCTTCCCCTTACATTTTGCAGGGACCGTCTCCCCTGCAGCACCTTGGTGCGCTGCTCCATTCCTCAGAGCATCTCCTCTCCATCTCATCATGCCTTCCCATGCAACCACATGATGCAACAAATACTCTTTATCTTCCCACTGTCCAGGAACTCAAATATACCTGGGTGAAACAACAATTTACTGGTACTTCTTTCAATGTAGTATAGTATTTGCAGGTCATGATGCAATCTTCTCTACATTGGGGAGACCAAACACAGATTGGGTAACTACTTTGTGGAACACCTCGGTTCAGATGACAACTGTGACCTTGAACTTCCAGTTAGCTATCATTTTAATTCTCCACACACTCCTATTCTAACCTCTCTGTCCCCAATCTTCTTTACTGCTCCAATAAAGCACAACATAAGCTAGTGGAATAGCACCTCATCTTTAGGTAAGGCACTTCACTGCCTTTCAGACTTGCACCGAGTTGTGCAATTTCAGATCCTAACTGATCTGTTGACATTGATTCATCCCATTTGGCATTTAACCTGTTGCTCTTCCCTTGTATTCTTTCCTTCCCTTACATCCAAGCTTGATTAAAACCATTCATATCCAGTTCTCGCAAAAAGTTAGTAACATTAACTTTTAATTTGCTCTGCATAGATATTCCTTCATCTGTGTATTTCTGCTGTTTCCTGTTTATTAAAAAAATCAGCAGGGTTGGATATTGACTAGATAGGACATCTTGGGCAAAATAATAAACATCATGGGAGATTCTGTTTTGCCAGATAAGAGTTGTGTTATACTTTAATGACTTGTATACAACATAAGAAGTATCAAAACTTATGTTCACCACCCACCCCACCCCACCAGAACCCCGTAACGCTAGCAAATGTGCAGTTTACAAATAGGGCGAGTTGTTCATCATTTAATAATTTTATTAACTCCAATATTTAAATACGAAATTGTGCTGATCAGGGAGTTTATCAATCGGTGCAAGTTTACAAACCAGGAGAATTTGTCGCGGGGATACCCCGTCAGAGCAAAGCACTCAGTCCCGTCAGTATAAGCACATGTACAACTTTAACACCGCACTCCGAGAATGAGACAGGCCCGGAGCGCCAACTTACCCCAACCAGCACTCTGAAATCATCTCTCTCCAGGTACCTCAGCAGCACCACGTTCAGTTTCCCCATGACTGTGATCTGGCTGCAGGGAGGAGACTGCGGCTCGAGCTGTAACACCCCGGGTAAACAGGTAAAGAGAAGCCCGAGCGGCCCTGACCCGCCGACCGCGCACGCGCACCAACTAACCCCCTCCCTTGGGTCCTCGAACATTAAATAAAATTTAATAATTGAGTCGCAAATAATAGGCGCCGTTTCATTTTAAACGGACATCAGTAGAGAATTACTTTAATTGTATTTAATTTTTAAAAAATAATTAGGTTTGGGTGCGGGTGCTGTGGATAGTTGTGTGTGTTGTGTGCTGCCAGGACCTGCCGGACGGTTGGAACCGGCTCGCGGGGGGACGGTTTGCTGGTTCTCTCTCCTTCAGCAATCGGAGGCAAGACCTGCCACTGAAGGTGCGTTGTGTATTTGCTAGTCTCTATTATTACTGTTTTATATTTAAAAGTGAAATATTCAACGGGTCAGGCAGCCTCTATGGAGAGAGGGTAGCAGCAGGTCAGCTCCAGAACCCAGAAAGAAACATCCACTTGGACATCAAACATCACTTTCACTGGTTGCCCAGGTGTTAGTCCACAACAGTAAACAACAGCCCCCCCACTCTTTCTTAGTGAAATATAACTCATAGAAAATTATCACAAAACATATCAAATTTAATGATACAGCCACTCGTGTCGCCTCCACAGATGCTGCCTGACTTGCTCGGTATGTCCAATATCTACTGTTTTGTGATATGTACAGACTGTGTTGCCGTAGTAAATCAACTCTAGCTTAACCTTTTATGGTGGGTTGACTCATTAAAAAAAAATAATCCAAGGATACACAGGTTGGAGCGTAGCATGTTACAGTTCACTCAGTGTGTTACTTTCACCTTTTCTAGTGTTCATTTCAATTTGGTCCTAGCTATAGGGAATTTCTGGTGTTCAGTATCACTGAAGTCATCAAAAAGGCTAACCAGCCAATCACCTTAAAGAATTCTCACGGACAGCAAACCAGGAAGTAACGAACTGGTTTTGCCCTTCACTTGTTTTTTTGTATAAACCAAAAGAAAGTTTGTGATATACACATGGGTTTAAGGTAGAAGCTGAAATAAATAAACAAACTTAAAAAAATCCAAATCTCTGGAATTTTTGCATGGAGTAGAGAAATTCAGCAACATAAATTCACAAATACAAAATCAGAGTGGTTGTTCAACAGTAGTTATGGCTTAGTGCACTGTTAAAAGCCTAGTTATACCTCATTCAACAGGGCTTAAGACTATTTGCAGAGACAGTTGAAATTTATTTCAAATCAGATTTCTAAGTGATTTCCTTCTGTGAGGAACATAGAATTACTGACAACAGGTTTTGAATTTCTGCATTTTACTGCGCATGTGTGGATGTCAGAAAGTGCTCTCCGCTTCGCAGAATAAAAATGGTGAACACTGAGTTTTACATCATTATAACAGCAACATTTGGACCATAAAATTGTACTATCTCTCAAAAACAATAATTTGTACTTATATAATTCATTTAATATAGTAAAATCTGGAAGGCACTTCAGGAGTGTTATCAAACAAAACATTGACACAGTCACGTAAAGGGATATAAGGGACACATGACCAAATGCTTGATCAAAGAGCTCAGTCAACACATACTGCTCTGCACAGTGAGTTATGACATCTCTGCATCACTAAGAATGAAAAATTGTAAGGGCCCGTTAAAAACAGAACTACGAAAATTCATAAAGTGACTTAAGAGTGCAACCTAATCGAGTGGATGCAAAGCCCAAGTGTTGATGGGGAAAGATGCAGATTATTAGTATACGTGAGTGGTGCTTGCCACACAAATTCAATCTTTCAGCATAACATCTAGATCATTGTTAAGAATGTGATTTGTATTATCACAATGGGACTAATTACAAATCTGTTTAAAACACAAGACTGTCTGATTTTCCCTGGAGACATTAGGCATTAAAAGGCCTCCAAGTGGCCATGATCAGGTCTTGAATTGCAATGTTAGTTTATCCTGTCTTTTGCACAAGATGTCACCTGAGCCAAGGTTTTGAAGCGCAAACTAGGAATAACTGGCCGAGGCTCGATAAGATTTAGTTTAGGATTCAAATTTAACTGTTGACAGTGGTAATATTCAAACCTGGAAACCAGAGCATTGTTCCAGGTTTGTGGTTTACTACTTCAGTGACCTATATCACTAGGCCACAAGATGAACCCAAACTTTTTCAGGTCATCTATGCCTGCCACAGGACGATTTACCATCTACTGTGGTGGGATTCAAGCCAGGCACTCCAGAGCATTGCTCTAGGTTTGTGGCTTACCTTTCGTAGTTACAATGCTAATTCACAGTGGACAGGGCAAGCCCTTAATCCATCTCCTTGCTTACTCCAAAAATCAATTCAGATTCAAATTGAATCCAATTAATGGACCCACAAGAGAGACATACAAGAAAAGGCACTGCACCTGATCTTGGACTTGATCTAACACTTGATCCAGTTCAGTGACCAAGACCAAGACCTGGGCCTGGCAAAACTTGCTATCAACAGGTCCAGGCAGCGGGTGACCGAGGGGATCGTCCGACTTGACTGTCTGCCCCTCTACCGCGCCTACGTTCATGGCTGGGTATCCTTGGAGAGGGAGCATGCGGTGTCTGAGGGCACTGTTGATGCCTTCCGTACCCGTGAGCACCGCAGGGGCTGGAGTGCATTATCAACCTCTTTAATCATATTTTAGTTTGATATTTTAAGTTTCCTTTCTACTTTGCCTTTTGTTTCGGGTGCTCCTCTCCTTTTTTGGGGACCGCCCTTTTTGATTTATTCCTCAGTTAACGTGATTTAGTTTAATTGTTTTGCCAAAAAGACTGGCTCTGATTGACAATTAACTTGGCTGAAAATGCTCACTAGAGAACCTGCACGTTACTTTGCTGTTTAGTGATGCAATTAATAATTTCTCCTAATTGTGACCAGTTGAACAGGAGTAAAGAAGTCAGTGCTGAGCACAGCTTTTACTGTTCACTTGCTGCTGGAGATCTTCTGACTAGACTGTGTTTGAAGAGGACTTTTGTGACAGTTTGGGAGACTTTTTGGGGTACTTTATCAAGACTTCACCAACATTCCATCGAAGTATTTCCCACAAATTGTCTGAAGACTTTGCCTAAAGAACGTGAGCACTCTGCTATTCAAACTTATTAGAGGCCTTACATGAGTCACCAGGAGAAAGGGAGTAATTGGTTATTGATATGTTAGGAGCCATCCCTTTTCTGGAGCATGAATGGGTGGGGGAAGGCAAGCAAATCAGCACTAGCTGTTGCAAGAGAATGTGACAGAAGAGCTCGTTTGTTGGGTCTCAGATTTGTCTAAGACACCAGGCATTACTACCACTGTTCCAGAAAGTCAAGGCCTGGAATACAAGAGGAAGAGAAGAAGTCCAGGGAAAACTCTAGCGGTTATGGTATGGTACCATCTATGTTCTGGTCAATAGTAAAAATAATAATAGTTTCAAGCAAATCAGTTTGACGATCCAACCCAAGATAATTCCATAAGTTGAGATCGAAGAGGTATCTTTGGATGGGGTTGCGTGTGAGGAAATGGTCTTTATTTGGAAAAACAAATAGGGCCCTTTTTTGTTACAGAATAATGCTGAGGCTAGCATCATCACTGTTATTGAAGTATAAGTCGGACAGCAACTTTAGGTGACTGCACTTATGTAATGAAGTTGGGAAATTGCTGTCTCATTTGTCCTACTGTTTCAGTATCTACGTGAGAATGGTATTTTGACTAGAGACTCATTTAAAATCCATGGCATGAAGTTGCTATATTTGCATGATAGATACCTGCTTATCTGGACACAAATCATTAACATTTGTCCATTCTAGTATAAGTAAAGTTTTAACAGAATGATTGATACATCTTAAATACTATCAAATGATCACTTCTGCATTGAAAATTAACTTTCACAAGTATGGAGTCTCATTTTAATTATCATTTGAGATTTTAAATTTTAAAAAATGTTTTCTTTCTGAGCCTTTCTCTTAATCCTATGTTGCTGTCCTCTCTTTGGCCAGAATTTTACTGATCCCATGGAGGCAGGAATGATGGCCTAATGATGGGGACTGTAAAATAGTGTGGGCCCATTCAGACAAATTCCCTGACATCTTCCGCAATTTGCTGAATTTCCCAAAAGCAGCCATTGCGGCAGATCACTGGTTGACTGATCTGAAGTGGATAGATATTTGACATACATAAGGACTGAACCGACCAGGATTTCCCCATACAAACATAAAAATTAGGTGCAGAAGCATGTCAGGTGATTCTAATCTTTAGCAGTATCACAATGGAAGCTCAGAGCTTACTGCATTGAGGTGAGGAATTAGCATCAGCAGAGTTGTGAAGATAAATGGCAGATCTGTGAATTTGTCTTCAGCGTGTCCTCAACCAAGCTAAACTATCGTGCTTGGAGGTTCTGGATAGGATGGGGTCAATATCATTTACCACTACTGGAATGGTGTCTCCTAGGTACTCACTGGATGTAGAATAAAGGCTCCTAGGAGGCACTGGAGGCGTTGTCTGGTCACGGTGTTGGTATTTTCAGACTCTGACTCCTCTGGATAAGAGGAGAGTGGTCCTGGATGTAGCCACATGATGCAGGTGTGCAGTGGCCAGGGGAGCTGCAGTGTCCAAAAGAAGCCATTGGAGGTGAACGAGGAGGGTGCATGGAGCAACGAAGGCAGCCTGATCGTAGAAGCCATTATCCAGCTCAGTAGGTGGGTGTACTGGCGAAAGCTCAGTTTCATTAATGCCTGAGCAGCAATACTTGTGCAGTGTGCATCTGTCCTGGGAGGTGGTGCTGTTGGATATATGTGGAATAAGGAGTTGAGGCCACTGGTAAGTGGTTGCCACCCAATGCCTGCTGCCTTAAAGGTGAATTTGCCATGCAATGTTTCTACCAACGGATTGTTCCAGGGACATCTATGTGATACCTCCGTCAGCTGCCTATCTCTGTGCCAATGAAGGCTTGTCAATGTATCAGTTGCTCAGTTAGGCTGAGAGGGCAGTTGGCTTCGGAGCCAAGGCTGACTTTTCCAGATATAAGGGCTCACTGACTACTCCTGTGGCCATCAAGGCGCTCGCACAGCAGCCTTTGTGAACAGAATGGGCTTCCAATGCTCAGGTTGTCTGATTTACCGTAAGGGCTGGAACTTTCTGGTTGTTCACACCAGCAGTTATTTTGGTCCCACTGATGGTGCACCTCCATCACGGGTTTCATGACGGCAAGGCGTGCATTCAGTGGGAAATCCCATTCATAATGGTGGGACTAGAAGATCTCTCCTGCTGCCGTGAAACATGTGGGATATGCAATAAATCCCGCCCCAGATCTAAGTTCTGCCACATCCAGTCATGAATGATGGACAACTAACCAACCCACCAAAGGAGGAGACTCCTCAAATACCTCCATCCTCAATGATGGGAAGCCCAGCACATTATTGCAAATGATAAGGCTGATGCATTTGCAATAATCTTCGGCCAGAAATGCCAATTGGCTGATCCGTCTCGGCCTCTTTCAGAGGTCCCTAGCATCACAGATTCCAGTCTTTGATTTGATTTGTTATTGTCACATGTATTAGTATAGAGTGAAAAGTATTGTTTCTTGCACGCTATACAGACAAGGCATACAGTCCTCAGCCAATTTGATTTACTCCGCGTGAAGAAACTGCTGAAGGCACTAGATATGTAAAGGCTATGGGCCCTGACAAATAATCCGACAATAGTACTGAAGAATTATGCTGCAAAACTTGCTGTGGCCCTAGCTAAGCTGTTACACTACATTGGCATCTACCCAGCAATGTGGAAAATTGCCCAGGTTATGTCCTATATACAAACAAACAGGACAAATCCAACCCGGCCAATACTGCCCTGTCAGTCGACTATCAATCATCAGTAAAGTGGTGGAAGGGGTAATCAACAGTGCTATCAAGTCCACTTGCTGAGCAATAATGTGCTTATTGATGCTCAGTTTGGGTTCCAACAGGACAACTCAGTTCCTGACCTCATTATAGCCTTGGTTCAAACAGGGACAAAAGAGCTGAATTCCAGATTAGGTGGGAGTGACTGCCCCTGATATCAAGGCAACATTTGACTGGGGGTGACATCAAGGAGCCCTAGCAAAACCAGAGTCAAAGGGAATCATGGGAAGACTTTCTGCTGGTTGGAATCATACGTAGCACAAAGGACAATGGTTGTGGTTGTTGGAGCTCAATCATCTCAGTTCCAGGATATCAATGCAGGAGTTCCTCAAGATAGTGTTCTCAGCCCTGTGATCTTCAGCTGCTTCATCAATGAGCTTCCTTCCATCATAAGGAGAAGTGGAGATGCTTGTTGATAACTGCACAATATTCAGCACCATTTACAACTCCTCAGATAATTAAGCAGCCCATATCCAAATGCAGCAAGACGTGGATAATATCCAGGCTTGGGCTGACGGGTGGCAGGTAACATTCACGCCATATAAGTGCCAGCCAATGACTATCTTCAACAAGAGAGAATCTAACCATCGCTCCTTGACATTCAATGGTATTATCATAGCTGAATCCCCCATTATCAACCTCTTGTAGGTTACAATTGACCAGAAACTAAACTGAACTGACCATATAAAAATTGTGGTTAGAACAAAGAACAATACAGCACAGGAATAGGCCCTTTGGCCCTCCACGTCCGCGCCGCTCCCTGGTCCAAATTAGACCATTCTTTTGTATCCCTCCATTCCCACTCCGTTCATATGGCTATCTAGATAAGTCTTAAACGTTCCCAGTGTGTCCGCCTCCACCACCTTGCCCGGCAGCGCATTCCAGGCCCGTAAAATACGTCCTTCTGATATCCGTGTTAAACCTCCCCCCCCTCACCTTGAACCTATGACCCCTCGTGAACGTCACCACCGACCTGGGAAAAAGCTTCCCAGCGTTCACCCTATCTATGCCTTACATAATTTTATACACCTCTATTAGGTCACCCCTCATCCTCCGTCTTTCCAGTGAGAACAACTCCAGTTTACCCAATCTCTCCTCATAACTAAGCCCTTCCATACCAGGCAACATCCTGGTAAACCTCCTCTGCACTCTCTAAAGCCTCCACGTCCTTCTGGTAGTGTGGCGACCAGAACTGGGCGCAGTATTCCAAATGCGGCCGAACCAACGTTCTATACAACCGCAACATCAGACCCCAACTTTTATACTTTATGCCCCGTCCTATAAAGGCAAGCATGCCATATGCCTGATTCACTACCTTCTCCACCTGTGACGTCACCTTCAAGGATCTGTGGACTTGCACACCCAGGTCCCTCTGCATATCTACACCCTTTATGGTTCTGCCATTTATCGTATAGCTCCCCCGTACGTTAGTTCTACCAAAATGCATCACTTCGCATTTATCTGGATTGAACTCCATCTGCCATTTCTTTGCCCAAATTTCCAGCCTATCTACATCCTTCTGTAGCCTCTGACAATGTTCCTCACTATCTGCAAGTCCAGCCATTTTCGTGTCGTCCGCAAACTTACTGATCACCCCAGTTACACCTTCTTCCAGATCGTTTATATAAATGACAAACAGCAGAGGTCCCAATACAGAGCCCTGCGGAACACCACTAGTCACAGGCATCCAGCCGGAAAAAGACCCTTCCACTACCACCCGCTGTCTTCTGTGACCAAGATGTGGAGATGCTGGCGTTGGACTGGGGTGACCACAGTAAGAAGTCTCACAACACCAGGTTAAAGTCCAACAGGTTTATTTGGTAGCAAATACCATTTGCTACCAAATAAACCTGTTGGACTTTAACCTGGTGTTGTGAGACTTCTTATTCTGTGACCAAGCCAGTTCTCCACCCATCTAGTCACCTCCCCCTTATGAGAGCCAACCTTTTGCACCAACCTACCATGAGGGACTTTATCAAACGCCTTACTAAAGTCCATATGGACGACATCCACGGCCCTTCCCTCGTCAACCATTCTAGTCACTTCTTCAAAAAACTCCACCAGGTTAGTGAGGCATGACCTCCCTCTCACAAAACCATGCTGACTATCGTTAATGAGTTTGTTCCTTTCTAAATGCGCATACATCCTATCTCTAAGAATCCTCTCCAACAACTTCCCTACCACGGACGTCAAGCTCACCGGCCTATAAGTACCCGGGTTATCCTTCCTACCCTTCTTAAATAACGGGACCACATTAGCTATCCTCCAATCCTCTGGGACCTCACCTGTGTCCAGTGACAAGACAAAGATTTGCGTCAGAGGCCCAGCGATTTCATCTCTCGTCTCCCTGAGCAGCCTTGGATAGTTTCCATCAGGCCCTGGGTTAGAGGCTAGGAATTCTGCAACGAGTAACTCATTTCCTGACTCCCCAAAGGCTGACCACCATCTAACAAGACACAAGTCAGGAGTGTGATGGAATACTCTCTGATTGCCTAGATGAGTGGAATTTCAACAACACTCAAAAGAGCTTGACGTCATCCAGGACAAAGTAGCTCATTTGATTGGCACCCCATCCATAAATATAACAGTCGCAGCAGTGTATACCTAAGTCAGCACCTCGCAAACTCACAACATCTGCTATCTAGAAGAACAAGGGCAGCAGATGCATGGGAACGCCACCACCTGGAAGTTGCCCTTCAAACCATTCACCATTCTGGCTTAGAAATATATCGCCGTTCCTTCAGTGTCATTGGGTCAAACTCCTGGAACTCTCTCCTTAACACCGCTGTGGGTGTACCTACATCACATGGACTGTAGCAGTTCAAGAAGGCAGCTCACCATCGCTTTTTCAATGGCAATTAAGGATGGGCAATAGATGCTGGCCTAGTCAGCGACACCCACATCTCAAACACAAATGAAAAATTGGATAGATGTTAGCTAGGACACCGGGGAGAACTCACCTGCTCTTCACAAGATTGGGATTGTTTATGTCCATCCAGGAGAGCAGACAGGATCCTTGTTTAATGTCTCATTTGAAAGATGACTGTCAATCTATTGATTAAAATTCTAAGTTGTGTGAAATCATTCCCAGTTTTCATCCCTTGAATAAAAATTTAAATTATTGTTATGTTTTGAGATTTTCTTTTACCTATTTGGCTCAGAAGGTAATAATGCTGAATACTTTGCTGTAGTAAATGCTTTGTGGCAGAAGGGGGAGACATTTATACAATGCTGGAGCTTCCTCTGAAGAAACCAGAACAAACATTATGCCTTGTCCTAATAAATATCATAACTATAAGAATATTAGAAATTTTAACAAGATTCTACTTAGAGAATCTCATGCTTTCAGTTACAGTGGAAACCAAGTGACATTTTCCAACCTTTGTGTTACTGTTCTGGGAATGAAGTGCATTTCATGAATGCATTATTTTACACTTATTGGTATTCTCAATTTCAATGAGAGATGTAGAGTAACAGGTGTCAAATTTTGCTTCAGTGGTAGAACTCTCAGTCCTGAGCCAAAGTCATGGGCTAAGCCCCATTTCAGAGACTTAAGCATGTAACTTTTGCTTAATACTGAAGGCTTGCTGCAACATTGCTGCCTTTGCTGTACAGGAAAACAAATGTACACTGCATAAACAGGATTTTACATTTTCCTACATCACAAGAGAGGCAACTTTTCTAGAATAATTAATTGGCTGTGAAATACCATAAAGAACAAAGAACAATACAGCACAGGAACTGGCCCTTCGGCCCTCCAAGCCCGCGCTACTCCCTGGTCCAAACTAGACCATTCTTTTGTATCCCTCCATTCCCACTCCGTTCATGTGGCTATCTAGATAAGTCTTAAACGTTCCCAGTGTGTCCACCTCCACCACCTTGCTTGGCAGCGCATTCCTGGCCCCCACCACCCTCTGCGTAAAATACGTCCTTCTGATATCTGTGTTAAACCTCCCCCCGCCTCACCTTGAACCTATGACCCCTCGTGAACGTCACCACCGACCTGGGAAAAAGCTTCCCACCGTTCACCCTATCTATGCCTTTCATAATTTTATACACCTCTATTAGGTTACCCCTCATCCTCCACCTTTCTAGTGAGAACAACCCCAGTTTACCCAATCTCTCCTCATAACTAAGCCCTTCCATACCAGGCAACATCCTGGTAAACCTCCTCTGCACTCTCTAAAGCCTCCACGTCCTTCTGGTAGTGTGGCGACCAGAACTGGGCGCAGTATTCCAAATGCGGCCGAACCAACGTTCTATACAACTGCAACATCAGACCCCAACTTTTATATTCTGTGCCCCGTCCTATGAAGGCAAGCATGCCATATGCCTTCTTCACTACCTTCTCCACCTGTGACGTCACCTTCAAGGATCTGTGGACTTGCACATCCAGGTCCCTCTGCGTATCTACACCCTTTATGGTTCTGCCATTTATCGTATAGCTCCCCCCTACGTTAGTTCTACCAAAATGCATCACTTCGCATTTATCTGGATTGAACTCCATCTGCCATTTCTTTGCCCTAATTTCCAGCCTATCTACATCCTTCTGTAGCCTCTGACAATGTTCCTCACTATCTGCAAGTCCAGCCATTTTCGTGTCGTCCACAAACTTACTGATCACCCCAGTTACACCTTCCAGATCGTTTATATAAATGACAAACAGCAGAGGTCCCAATACAGAGCCCTGCGGAACACCACTAGTCACAGGCATCCAGCCGGAAAAAGACCCTTCCCCTACCACCCTCTATCTTCTGTGACCAAGCCAGTTCTCCACCCATCTCGCCACCTCCCCCTTTATCCCATGAGAATAGAAGTCTGGTACCTCCCAACTCCATGCCCATCTTTTCTGGAATTCCATTTTCAAATCCCTCCAAGCAGATTTCTACCCTGCACAAAACCAAGATGGCTATTATCAAAGTCGCAAGTACCATTCTCATGCGACTGTGACTATGGTAGACTATCCTCCTCCACGGCTTCTCCTCCATTGTCTAATTGGGCAGGACTTCACTTGTCTGTTTCCTTACTTATCTATCTAGTCCTAGTCAGAAAGTCACCTGCAATGGCTTATCTTCCTGTTCCTACAATTGTATACCTCTGTTGCCCTTCAGAGCACAGTAAGAAGTCTCACAACACCAGGTCAAAGTCCAACAGATTTATTTGGTAGCACAAGCTTTCGGAATGCCGCTCCTTCTTAAGGTGAGTGACCCCTTCAGGGATCCACCTTTGTTGCCCTTTTAATTCTCATCTTTGTGCTGCCTGCTGGTGACCTCATCCAAAAACACAAGTTTCCACATGTAAACTGCACCCCATCACCACCTTTCTTGACCTCAAATGCCCCTTTAACTGATAATGGGACCAAATCTATCATCTTCACTTGCTGCCAAAAATTCTGTTCCTTCGCCATGAGCATCATCCCGCTCCCTGGCAACTGTTTTAAATCTGAACTAAACTGTTTGCAACCTGGGTGTCATGCTTGACTGCAAAATGAGTTTCTGATCACAAATCCACTCCATCATTCTGAATTCCTATTTCCACTTCTGTAACAACACTTGACCCCACCCCTGGTTCTGCTTATCTGCTGCTGAAACACTTATCCATGCCTTTGTTATTTCTGGACTGGCCTCTGTTCTAACATATTCCTGACCAATCTCCTATCTTTCATACTCCACAAACTTAAGCTCATACACAACACTGTTGCTTATATTCTAAACTCTCATCAAGTCTCCGACTCAAGAACAGCTTCTTCCCTGCTGCCATCAGACTTTTGAATGGACCTACCTTGCATTAAATTGATCTTTCTCTATACCCTAGCTATGACTGTAACACTACATTCTGCACTCTCTCGTTTCCTTCTCAATGAACGGTATGCTTTGCCTGTATAGCGCGCAAGAAACAATACTTTTCACTGTATACTAATACATGTGACAATAATAAATCAAAGCAAATTCATTTATCATCCTATGCTTACTGTCCTATTTGTTTCCTGGTTAAGCAACGCCTTGATTTTAAAATTCTCAACCTTGTTTTCAAATCCCTCGAGTGCCTTTACTGGCACATTTCAGTAAATTTCCTCACCTCACTAACCTTCTGAGATATCTACTCTCCTCTAATTCTGGCCTCTATATCTCCCTAATTTTAATTGTTCCAACGTACCTTCACTGCCAAGGTTCTGAGACATTGCCTAAATCTGACCACTTTTCTCACTCTCTTTCCTCCTCTTAAGACCCTCCTGAAAACCTATTCTGCACCAATATCCTCTTATTGGTGACATGTTTTGATTGGTAATGGTCTTGTGAAGTGCCTTAGGATATTTTATGATGATCTAGGCACTCTTTGTAAATGCAAGTTTGTGTTAGGAGATCATGAGGACATGAAAGGCTCTATATAAATGCAAATGATTTCTTTCAAACAAAGCATTCTTCCCCTTTTGATCTGGTGTGACAATATATTTTCATTTTAATTTTGATTTGATTTTGATGTATTTTAATTTTTAACTATGATGTTCAGCATTATACATTTCCTGCTGTTAAACAATAAACCAGTAAACCTTGCAAAGAAACAAATGGGAAGTGACACCGCTTTAACCATAAATATTCTGTAGGCTCCGCAACAGATAATTCTAGATTCTGCTACCTAGAGTGGAGATGCAGTTTATGAGCAGAAAGAACTATCCAATAATTGTAAAAGAGAAAGAAGGAACGTAAGAGGGGTTGGAAAAAGGTAAATGCGAGGTGATGCATTTTGGTAGATTGAACCAGGGAAGGATTTATTCAGTTAATGGTAGGGCATTGGGGAGAGTTACAGAACAAAAAGATCTAGGGGTACATGTTCATAGCTCCTTGAAAGTGGAGTCACAGGTGGACAGAGTGGTGAAGAAGGCATTCGGCATGCTTGGTTTCATCGGTCAGAACATTGAATACAGGAGTTGGGACGTCTTGTTGAAGTTATACAAGACATTGGTAAGGCCACACTTGGAATACTGTGTGCAGTTCTGGTCACCCTATTATAGAAAAGATATTATTAAACTAGAAAGAGTGCAGAAAAGATTTACTAGGATGCTACCAGGACTTGATGGTTTGAGTTATAAGGAGAGGCTGGATAGACTGGGACTTTTTTCTCTGGAGCGAAGGAGACTGAGGGGTGATCTTATAGAGGTCTATAAAATAATGAGGGGCACAGGTCAGCTAGATAGTCAATATCTTTTCCCAAAGGTAGGGGAGTCTAAAACTAGAGGGCATAGGTTTAAGATGAGAGGGGAGAGATACAAAAGTGTCCAGAGGTGCAATTTCTTCACACACAGGGTGGTGAGTGTCTGGAACAAGCTGCCAGAAGTAGTAGTAGAGGCGGATACAATTTTGTCTTTTAAAAAACATTTAGATAGTCACATGGGTAAGATGTGTATAGAGGGATATGGGCCAAATGCGGGCAATTGGGATTAGCTTAGGGGTTTAAAAAAAGGGGCAGCATGGACAAGTTGGGCCGAAGGGCCTGTTTCCATGCTGTAAACCTCTATGACTCTATGAAATACTTGGAGTGAGTAGAAGAATTTGATGAGACAATGAGAGAGAGGAACAGTAGGAATATTAGAGGAACAAGGACAGAGAATGAAAGAGACAATGAAAGAGACTGAAGAGGATGAGCACAATCCAGTTGCAACCCAATTGCAAATATGGTATGTCAAAAATCATATTGAATGAGTTAGATTTCTAAATTTCCACTATAGCCTTAAATTCCATTATCAATTCCCCGGATACATTTTTATTGGACCACTTTGTTAACTTGTTTCTTATTTAAGTATCTACAGAAACTCTTTATATTATTAGTTAGCTTTCTCTCGTACGCTTGCTTTTTTCAGCTTATCAATCTTTTTGTCATTCTTTGCTGTTCTTTATATTTTTCCAATCTTCTGACCTGCCCATCTTTGTACAAATAACTTCATACTGTCTTTAAGTTTAACACTGTCTTTAACTTGTTAACCATGATAATGAGCACTCCCCTTAGAATGTGTCAATTCCAAATGTGTGTATTCTGAAATATCCCTTTAAATGTCTGCACTGAACCTCCTATTGATCTATCCTTTATGCACACTTGTCAGTGTACTTTAGATAGCTCCATCTTCATGCCCTCATAATTGCTCTTATTTTAGTTTAAAATACTAGTTTTGGATGCACTCTTTTGTCTCCCTTAAACTGAATGTAAAATCCAATCATATTATGATCTCTGCTACCTAGTGGTGCCTTCACTATGAGGTTATCAATTAATCATATCTCATTGCACAATACAAGTCTGGTATAATCTTCACTCCAGCTGGCTCCAGAAGATGCTGTCCTAAGAAACTTTCTCGAAAATATTCAATAAACTCCTCATCTACCATGCCTTTGCCCATTTGATTTTTTCCAATCTATGTGTAGATTAAAATCTCCCAAGATTTTATAATTTCTTATCTCTACCCAAAACGCTTCTACATCACGAAATCACGAACTTGAGTCATCCCTCTCTAATGTGCTTTTATCATCATTAATTAACAGAGCCACCCCGCCATCTTTACCTAACTTCTTGTCCTTCCTAAATATCACAAGCTCTTAAATATTCAGATTCCAATCTCTTTCATCCTGTAGCCATGTCTCTGTACTCGCTATCAGTTCGTACTTATTCATTTCTATTTACACTATCAGTTCATCTATTTTGTTTTGAATGCTTCGATACAGAATCTTTATTATTTTGTAGCATATAGCTTTATCTGCAGATTTACTCTTAGATTTATACTCTCTGTCCCCTCTTGTCATTGTCCGTTTATCATTTCCCCTATGAATAACTTTTCTCACTTGCCTGGCCTCTACTCTTTGGTTTACCACATCTTCCCAAATTTGATTCCTTATCCCGACTATTCAACTCTCTTTACTTCCCTAGTTAACGGTGATTTTCAGTATGCTACTCTGACTTTGGGGGCATATTTGTAAGCCTTGTATAAAGTGACTAACAGTAGCTAGAATGATGTTCCCTATTTTGGAGGTCACTGGAACAGAACTGGTGAAGTTTGAATCAAACCTTGTATCCACGGGCTGTTTGTAACTATCAATATTAAAGTATAAACATTGTAGCAAAGCATAGAAAATGGGAGTAGAATGAATGCATCATTTTGGTCCCATTTGACTACTCAGCATGAGTTTTGAAAATCTGAATTTGTTTTGGAAACTTCCATTTCTCTAAGGGTGAGAAGTCCTCTTTCTCGTTTCCTCTCTAAGGCTTTACTTACATTTACTTTTGCTACCAAATATACCTGTTGGACTTTAACCTGGTGTTGTTAAACTTCTTACTGTGTTTACCCCAGTCCAACGCCGGCATCTCCACATCTTTACTTACATTCACCAGTGCAATGTCCTTCGACTCTTAAAAGCGGGGAGAAAAAAGATTCATACTTGCATTTTCACATTAATGTTGCATAAATCTGAGAAGGAAAGTTGTTGATCAAATTTTGCTTAAACATTATAAAATACTATATAGATACAGTAACATTATGAATTTGTGGAAATTAAGCAGATTATCTTTTATGATCTCACCCCTTCAGAAGCAGCCTAGTGAGCCTGTTTTTCCACAGTGGAAGATTGTGTTTGATATTAAATTGGTAGTTTACTATAAATTTGTCTTTCCAAATTTTCATTGTATAAGGTGCATAGCAGGAAATATCATGCAAAATAATCCTTGAAACTGCTTTCAAGAATGAATAATGAAGTGTAAAGGTCGTGAGCTTTTTGTTTAGTCTTCTTGCATATTGGCAGCAATCTGGTTTGGTCTGTTGGTATTCTTGTGAGGAGCCAATTAAAATATTTAACAGCTTTCCAAAGTACATTCCAAAGAGTATTCCTTAATATATTTCTAGACCAAAAAATGACCAAGGTTTGAATTTTCAGTTGGGATGACTTGAGAGCCCTTTAAAAATGGCAGGTTGGTCCCGAATCGGGATTTCTGATCCCATTTCAGGACTGTCCAATTTTCAACCTTATAAAGGGTGTGAGGTTGTGGGCTGGTTCCTGTCAATCTCGCACCCAGGGTTCCCGACCTGGCTGGCTCCATTGCGGAAATAGGTGTGTCCTGCTTCTCTGCAATATTCATGGAGTCAGGCTAGGTTTTTAAAGAGTCATGGTTCATAGCACCTGAAACTTGTTGTGAACCCTAGCATAAATTACATTTTTAAAAAGTGAATTGTAAAGGACCTCTTCATACTCCCCCGGTGCCAAGTTATGGCACTCCACCCATCCCCTATGGCTCTTCATGCCCCTATGCCAAGCTATGGCACTTCCACATTCATTGATTCTATAAATGTATAGTAGGTCAATGAACCATATAGTGATGCTAGAATGTGCTTAAAAAAGATTTTAAAAAGTCATTCATTCACCCTTTTCCATGATATTAAAAACGTAATTTCACTACAAGGCAATAAAAGTGTCAATCATCCAGATCCTTTAAAGTATTTTATGTAAAACAAACAGTGGAATTGACTGCAGAGATCAGAAAGCCAGAGCTGTCAATCAGGAGGTTTGTTCTCTGGTGCTCACTTGTTTCAACAAGAGTAATGGATGTCTGGGCTCTCACCCAAACATATGTAAGGCTGCCAGATCAGGGACAGTTTAAAAATGGAACAGGTGATTTTCTCACATCTTTTCTGCCAATCTGACATTGCAATTTTAGATTAGCCCCAAGCCAATGGGGTCCTCCTTAAAAATGCAGATTGGCTCCAAATTATGTCATCAGACCCAGAATCTGCTATTTTAGCCAAAGTAGGGTGACAATGAAGTGTTTCCTCATCGAGCCAAACCTGTCAGATACAGCAACCAAACCAACTCTTATCGAGGCCAGTCTTCCATCACCAATCACCCTTTTATTTACAGTGATACCTGAATGCTATTCAATGGCTACAGAGTGCAGATCCGTCCCGAGTCTATCGACTGCCGGCCTGAGTGGAGCCAGCTGATTTTAAACCCCTCGCTGCTCCTTCCCTATTGGGTGAGCTTACACTCACAATATCGGGGAACTCGTATTCACAGGGGAGCATCATTAGATTGCCTGGGGCAGTCGAATGATGCTCCCCCGTGGCCGTCATAACAGTGAGGTTTAAAATTTTAATTTGATTCCTCTGGGCCCTACTACAAAACTTTTGGTCCCCCCTTTACTGGGCTTCCCTTTTGTCCAGAGTGCAATTCCCTTGCTGAGCTCCACTGATTCACTTCACTTATTTTGAGAAATGTTTCCTTGAACCTTCAGTGGTGGCGTACTGCCACCTGAATTTAATGATCTAACAGCAGCTTTCAGCCATTTTCCTGGCTGTTTGGATCAGGAAGTACATAGGAAGTGTACAAATGAGGTCCAAATGACAAAATTGGCCGAGCTGCAGGGGAGGCATGCAACTCAGTTTGCAACATTCCTGCTGAGAGTTAAAATTAAGCCCTTAGACTTCACTAATTTGATGTGTCATTTGCGCAGATCATATATAATTTGTATGGAATGCAACATTTGTAATTATTTTCAATTGTTAATGTCCCACAGTATTAACATGTAAGGGTCTTTAAAGTCAGTTTTTATTGCTGATTCAAAAACCCATTTTTTGCCTCTGGTTTTTCTGTATTTTAGCATTGAAAATGCAGAGAAAAACAGTAACAATCCATTTTTATTTTGAATGTCAATAAACCTCAAGAAAGAGACTACCAGGACACGTTTAAACGAGATGATAACCAGCAATTATTTACAGGCACCACCTAAATGTAGTTATAAAAGATCCAATGATACTTAGTTGAAAAACAATACAAGAGTTCTCCTTAATTTTAAAACAGATAACTGCTGTATTTAGTGGAATAAACAAAGCATTATCGAATCATAAAATTGTACAGCATTGAGGCAACAACAAAGTTGTGCTGTTGCTTATAGAAAGAGCTAAGTGCTCATTCTTTCTTTGTGTATGTAGAATGTTTAAGTTTTTTACTGGTCAGGATTAAAAATATAACTTTGATTTTATTCTATTGTGTTTTGAACACTCATTTTGAAAGTATAGTTGCATTATGAACATTTATTGTGGAGATTTGTTCTCTACGGATGTAGAAATGTAGCTGACCATGTAGATGCCTCTTCCCAAATCATGCACAAAAAACTGGAACCCAGACAACTTTGTGTTGTGCACTCAGTGCTTCCTCATACAATGCCAAAGTACAGTTCACAGCTTGATTTAAATCTCTTTATTTAATATGCCAATATCAGCACTCAGCACCTCCCTTGTTTTCTGAAGCTCCAGTTTGCAACTCCAGATCTTGCATGTCTCGTTATTTCCTTCAAAGGTCAGGCCTTCTATTGCAATATTGAGACTGCTCACCAATTAAAACGCTTGCTTTGAGACAATATATATAATTTCAACAAGTTATCCTGCAGATATATAAAACATACCATGAAAAAACATAACTCATGGGAAGCTTTTCTTTAAATTAACTGATCAAAATCGATGATACTTTTCCATTACACAAATATAATGGAAATGCTTTAGTACATTTGATGTGTCCAGCTGCAGAATTTCTTGATAAATATAACATATAACTTCTGTGAATTACTGATAACATATAAAAGTAATTATCTGTTATGTTGAGAATTAAGTACAAAATAGAAAGTGAAAACTTATATTTCAAAATTGCTATCATTCCCAGGAGAGGTTTCAGGGTGCTTACAAGGCAATGAACAAAATGTGAACACTGATTGGAAGAGAGAGAAGGGAGAGGGGTATGGAGAAGAAATTACATAGGGTGAGGCATATGACTTTACAATTTTTAGATGTTGTTCTCTGGGTGTGGGTGATGCTGAAAAGGCCACATTTATTGCACATGCTAAAGGATTGGTATCAAAATTTTCCGTGATCTTCTGCTGTCCTTGTAGTGATCGTGCTTTTACAATGCTAGTAGATGGTGACTAAAGGAGTTGTCAGTGGTGGAATGGTGGAAGCAGGGAATGAGGTATAAGCCACTGTCAAATTTGCTCACCTCGCCATTACCTCATGGGTTCAAAAGTCCTTGTGCCAATTTAGATGTCACCCAGACAGTCATTCACTCACTGTAGGCCAGACATTGTGTTGATCAGGGAATCAATAGTGCTGAAGAGAAAAATACATCTCCATCACGGTTCAGTGAAGCCTCTCTGTGAATTCAAATTTGACCATCTGTCATGGTGGGATTCAAACTTAGGTCCCCAGAGCATTACCCTATGTCTCTGGGTTTCTAGCCCAGTAATGATACCACCATGCCACCTCCCCCCATCTTCTGTGATCATAACTTAGCTGGGTGTTCAGAGAATGAAATACTTTTCTATTAATGAGTCTCACAAGTGCTGCCAGGGAGTTCTCCAGGCCATATTCGTGCTGTCGATGGTGCCTGTACTTGCAGGAAGTCTGAGATCACAGCAAATCCCATGGCTCAGGTAGTATGGTTTGTGCCATCCATGTAGAACTGCAGATAATTCTCAGCTTTATTGAAAAGGGCATCTGTGGCCTATGTATTTGTGTGATGCCAATTGTGAGATTCTGAAAGTCCTTAGTGGACCCTTGAAGGGATCTGCTGGCAAAAGAAAAAAAAGTGGTGTTTACCTTCAAAGCAACCAGCATAGGTTGCCCTTAAGTCCTTACAGCATGTGCTCCTCACTGAGAAAGGGCTACCACATCCCAAGACAAGTAAAGGTGCATACTGCAGTGTCTTCTTATTTCTATGTATGAGCTGCAGCTTCTGTAGACCATGGTTGCGCCAAATATCTTAGTAGAGTTTGCACTCCTTGAGAGTAACTGGGGTTTTCTGGGGCCCGTTGGCTCTTGCTCCACAACACAGTGGTTTCCCTGAAGCTGCGTCACTCGTAGCAAGCCCTTTTCCTCAAGGTAGCGTTGCCTACAGCTTGATTTCTCCATTCGTGCATACGTGAATGGATACAATTGAACCATCACTAGTAGTTCCCCTTGAATGGTGTCCCTCCATCTCCAAAGGAGCAATCTAATCTGAGGCCTATGAGCTTCTCTCAATCTGTACATTGCACCCTCAGGCCACCCCTTGCAGGCTGATGACATTGTGGAGGTCGGTAGGTGGCTGAGCATCCCTCTGTGCACTCACTATTTGCAATGCACACCATTTGTAAAGGAGCGAAGTTTGTTCATTATGCATTAGACCCTTGAGTCCACTCACTGACCCATGCTGTCCATGATTTGAGCAGGAAATTAATAGGATGTCCCTCCAAAAGGCCCCAAATTGTTGTGCTCAAGTGCTCCCACACACCTTGCGACCACTCTCCTATAAATCTTTTCAAGCTTATTTTTACAACTGCCATTCATTACCCCCATCACCCACCAAGTTCCTTCCACCCCCCCCTCCATAGACAACATCTCCTAATTCCCATACCTCCTGTAATTAAAAAAATTACAGACGGCATGGTAGCACAGCGGTTAGCACTGCTGCTTCACAGTGGCAGGGACCCGTGTTCGATTCCCGGCTTGGGTCACTGTTTGTGTGGAGTTTGCATGTTCTCCCCGTGTTTGCGTGGGTTTCCTCCGGGTGCTCCGGTTTCCTCCCACATTCTGAAAGACGTGCTGGTTAGGTGCATTGACCCGAACAGGCGCCGGAGTGTGGCGACCAGGGGAATTTCACAGTAACTTCATTGCAGTGTTAATGTAAGCCTTACTTGTGACTAATAAATAAACTTTAATTATCCAGTCTACCACATTACCATTGACCCCATTATTGTACATAACAGGCGCCAGAGTGTAGCATCTAGGGGATTTTCACAGTAACTTCATCGCAATGTTAATGTAAGCCTACTTGTGACACTAATAAAGTTTAAAAAAAACAATATTCCTGTCTTCCCCCAAACGCTTCATTGTTGATGTCCTCAAACTGTTTGTTGACCTTTTCCCTCCATTCTTGAGGCCATATGAAAACCTAATTTTCGAGACCCACACCTTGAAAACATCCAGTACCCCTTCATGTCTTTTCAGCTGCTGAGATACAGAATACAGATACCTCTCCTGCCCTCTTTCTACCAATACCATGAATTGAACCCCCAGGACCAAATGCCTTAGCTGACTAACCATACCTATACACGATACTGTGCATGACCATCACTGCCTAGAGAGGCCTTCCCTCACCGATGACCAAGACCATGCAGAGCCCACTAGCATGGCCCATACAGCCCAAGGATAAGCTCTGAAATATTCTCCCAACAGCATGGCTTCAGCCCCTGGACAGTCTCTGGCCTTTCCCGAACAGTTCTTCAACTTTTGCACTTAGACTGTCTTTCATGCTTCCACTCTGTTTCTCACCTGCTTCCCAGTTCTACCTCCGTCTTACCCTCCCCGCTGCTTGTGGCCCCCATGCCCAGTCTTGGCACAGCTTGTGCTGCAGGCACCTGATATTTTGTAGTTATGATGTTAAAGGGAGACAAAAGCAGTGCTTTCTGAACTCAAGTTGTGGATGAGGAAGCCCTTAACTGAGGAAGAATGCTCTTGCTGTAGAGGGAATGCAGCAAAGGTTTACTAGGCTGATTCCTGGGATAATTGAACTGTCATATGAGGAGAGACTAAGTTGGTTAGGATCATATTCATTGGAGTTTAGAAGAGTGAGAGGGGATCTCATAGAAATTTATAAAATTCTAACAGGATTAGACAGTGTAGATTCGGAAAGAATGTTCCCAATGGTGGGGGAGTCCAGAACTAGGGGTCACACCTTTTAGGATTGAGGTGAGCAGAAATTTCTTCACCCAGAGAGTGGAGATCTGTGGAATTTACTCCACAGAAAGTAGTTGAGGCCAAAACAAATTTTTCAAAAATAAATTAGATACAGCTCTTGGGGCTAAAAGGATCAAGGGATATGTGGGGGGAAGGTGGGATCAGGGTATTGAATTTGATCAGCCGTAATAATGAATGATGCAGCAGGCTCGAAGGCCCAAATGGCTTACTCCTGCTTCTATTTTCTATGTGGGTTTCTATGTATGAAGCTTTCCAGGTGTGTGCCACTTGTGTACAGTTATAAATTATCCACTAGCAGATTTTAATTTAAAGGGGGAATGTAATTCTGGTGAATGAGTCTTTTAATTAATATTCATGAGATACAAAGTAAGGCAAATATGTTTTTATTCATTTATGGATGTGGGCTTCGCTGGCTAGGCCAGCATTTATTGCTCATATCTAATTGCCCTTGGAAAGATGATGGTGTGCTGCCTTCTAGAACTGCTGCAGTCCACGTAGTGTAGGTACACCGACAGTGCTGTTAGGGAGGGTTTCCAGGATTTTGACCTAGCGACAGTGAAGGAATGGCAATGTATTTCCAAGTCAGGATGGTGAGTGGCTGGAGGGGAACTTCTAGGTGGTGGTCTTCTCTTGTGTCTGCTGCTTTGTCCTTGTAGGCGATCGAGGTTGCGAGTTTGGAAGGTGCTGTGAGACCTTGGTGAGTTCCTGCAGAGCATCTTGTAGATGGTACACACTGCTGCCACTGTGCGTTGGTGGTAGAGAGAGTAAATGTTTGAGGATGAGGTGCCAATCAAGTGGGCTGCTTTGTTCTGGATGGTGTCAAATTTCTTGAGTGTTATTGGAATTGTACTCATTCAGGCAAATGGAGAATATTCCATCACACTACTGACTTGTGCTTTGTAGATTGTGGACAGGCTTTGGGGAGTCAGGAGGTGAGTTACTCACTGCAAGATTTATAGCCTGTAACTTGCTCTTGTAGCAAGTATTTTTGCACTTTTGTTTTGGGAGGCAGGAGAGCGAATGGTGTAAAATGGTAGCTATCGTGAAATATTCACAACATTAATGTACGTTAAGGGGATTAGCGGGGTAAATTTGTGGGGTTACAGGTAATGGGCCTGGATATGATGCTCTGTTGGAGAGTTGATGCAGACTCAATGGGGCGAATGGCCTCCTTCTGCACTGTAGGAATTTTACGATTCTGTGGTTACCGATCTTTATGATTGCTTGAAAAGGAAGTTCATAACAGAAACACATGAAAGCAGCTGCCTTAACTACTAGGAATTGAAAGTCTGACGTTATTGGTATGGATTGGTTACTTACTTAATAAACATGCTGGCTCATCAGGGAGTTAGCATGTTTTATGCTATCAACGTGCTTATCCTTATCCATGTTGCTGTTGCAGTTCTGCCTTTTAATTAACTGTGTTTAACTTTTTACTCAACACTAATTTGTTCCTTGGTTGTTGCATTTTAATTTTTTTCCCCCAGATAATGAAAGGAAAAAAGGAATTTTTGAATTGGAATAAAAAAATATTCACAGCAACAACTAAATCCACTTCTCTTAATTAAGATGGGGAGATGCGTACTATTAATAGTTGTCTTAAATTCTTGAACTGCTGCTTCTCATACAAAGTAGTTTTCAACTGCAGAAAGCAATACATCTTTCATGGGAATCACCGATCATAAATAACTAGTTATTATTATCTTGGCTTGAATGTTGGATGAGAATAGTTGATCAGAAGCTCTCCCAAAGACTATTATGCTGCATGTTGTTAATACTGAACAAACCAGATCCCAGATTGAAATCCGTCTCTTCTGATTGCAATCTTTTTTTCTGTATCGTAGAAATGAGGAAGAAGAACTACTGAACCCAAAAACACAGGACTCCAAATGATAACTTTCAAAAATTGAAGGATTAAAATGTTTATGAAACGACAAGACTTAAACATGCAAGATAAAAGATGAACAGTTAGAAAGAAATAACTGCCACAATGCTTAATCAGAGACACACAATAAAACTCTCTTTTTAGCCTCAGCTCCTATAGATGCTTAACCAAATAATCCACGAAATATTACCAATCCACAAAATTGTTTTTTTATAAACAAAAGTTTTTTAGCGACTTCCCAGAATAAATCCTCACTGGTGTGGTTTTCCGAAGTGAGACTCAAACCAGCTGTTTCTCAGGACAAATATTTTCGTGGCACAAAATATACGTTGCTTTTCTTCTTCAGTTAAAATACTTTCACAGCTTTTCCAGCACTCTCCAAACATAGGAGATGGCTTTCAGTGGGACTTCCCCCCCAGAGCAACTCACTGCAGCTTAAGTTCTGTTGTCATAAATACCCTTTTCATCTTATTCTACCATTGTCTTCTAACACCTTTGTAAACTCAGAATCCAAAAATATTAAAACCTTTCATGTTCCCATTTCACCACTATGTTTGAGTCCATCAAATTTCAAAACACCTGCCCCTGTTTACTTACAAATCTCATGTATAATGCAAATGATCTTTGTTGCCTACAAAACTTCTTTGCAATGCAATAGCCACATACTAATTTCAATACTTATCTCCAAATGCAAATTTCAAACTTCCTCTGCTTGTCGGTCAAAACCCACCATAAAGTCCCATTACAGAATTCAAAAAGGTAAAACCTTTAGTCTTTCAACCTTTAGACTCTACAGAAAATCAAAGACCAAGATACTGCATGTTCACTTCCGTGGTGTGTTACGACTGCAACAGTTGTTAATGCTGAAAAAATCTCAACTTCTCCTTTTGTTACCCTGGATACACACAGGCACAGCTTTACCTGTATGTACACAGAATATATACTAAACATAAACATATGCACACATCATCACAGGTGACAACAGCATTAAAAAAATGTCTATATTAGAAATGACAGCTGAAAATTAATTTTGTGCTACAAATTACAACAAAGTAGAGCATGTCCCATAATGTCAGCCCAAGTTTCACTCCAAATTGGGCTTCAATTCCATAAAACCAGATGTCAGTTGGGTGCTTGATGCAGCTCATTGGTCTAGGCCTTTACAAAATTGTCCCTCGTTGGCTCACATTATTATGACCAGATAAATTCCCCATTCCATGAGTTTAACATTTTACTTTCTTACTGAAGAAAGCTGAATCAATTTTTTTCTTTGCACACAAATTCATAAAGCCTGCTTTTGAGGAGTAAAAATCCTGAGATCAGGAAAAATAATTCACTTTTACATTGGTGCAGATGTTGGCTGGATTTTTCTTACACTCCGCGGAGTGTTTGCTGCCTGAAAGGAATCCCATTTTAGGCCCGACGCCCGATTCAATGGGCCATCTGGATTCCCGCCAAGGGCTAGTGGGCTGGGTGAATCCCAGCCGCCTAAGGCTGCACTTTGCGATTATGACAATTATGTAGACTATATAAATATGACAATTATTTTAAATTGGTTAGGTGCCTTTTTTATAGTTTTATCTTTGCAGTTCAATGTTATTTTTAATATATTGAAATGGTAAGCATCTTCAAATTATTCATTTCTGAAATAGATTTTAAAAAGGCATCGACTGATTAGAATAATTAATTTCACAGTATATAGTAGATTTATTTTTTTCAGTAACTGACAGAGTCTACACATCGATATCTACTTCAAATGGCTTTCAAAACATGTGCTACAAATCAGTTTAGTAATATTGCTTCTGCTGGATTGCATGCCAATCATATCTATTAACATTGTGTATGTAGTATCAATTTTAAAATGTATATTTTGAAAATATAGTTTAGGTTGGGACAAGTTCACTCAAGTATCTTCCAGATAGCGGTCTTTCCATGAATAATTGCCACAGTTCATCATTCTTGAATTCTGAGGAGCAATGCTGTAACAGCCAAATGCAACTACAGTCTGGAAAACCTACAATGGCGGACATTGATTTACAGGTATTCTGTCTTTTCATGTTTTTTGACAAAAAGAAAATGAAAGAAACCATATAAATTGTCTTCATATTTTTGTGAAAATAAATTAAATTTCAAATCATCTTAGATGGAATTAGAAGCTCTCCTGGCCCAAGATATATTGGATAAATTAGGACATGGAAACATCTATATTTATTCACCATATTTATTAACAACTTAGATGATGGGATAGAAAGCCACATATTCAAATTTTCCAATTACACAGATAAACAACATTGTAATCTTTGCAGGTGAAAGCATGAAATTACAAAGATACTGCTGGATTAAGTGAATGGGCAAAAACTGGCAAATGGATTTCAATGTAGGCAAATGTGAGATTATTCATTCTGTATCTAAAATGAATAAAATAGAGCACTTCTAAATGATAAAAAACTATAAATGATTGGGGGTTCAAGTACAAAAATCATTAAAGAATCATGAACATGTACAAAAATAATGAAAAACGTTACTGCAATATGGAGTGCTGGGCTTTATATCTAGAAGACTAGAACACAAAAGGGTAGAAGTCATACTTGAGAAATACAAAGGCCTGGTTAGACCATACTTGGCATACTCTGAATGGTTCTAGGCACCACACCTTAGAAAGGACATAAGGCTTTTATGAGAGTACAGCATAGATATATCAGAATAATACCTGGAGCCCAAGAGTTAATTGATGAGGGTAGATTACGAAGAACATAGAACATAGAACATAGAAAGCCACAGCACAAACAGGCCCTTCGGCCCACAAGTTGCGCCGATCACATCCCCACCTCTAGGCCTATCTATAGCCCTCAATCCCATTAAATCCCATGTACTAATCCAGAAGTCTCTTAAAAGACCCCAACGAGTTTGCCTCCACCACCACCGACGTCAGCCGATTCCACTCACCCACCACCCTCTGAGTGAAAAACTTACCCCTGACATCTCCTCTGTACCTACCCCCCAGCACCTTAAACCTGTGTCCTCTCGTAGCAACCATTTCAGCCCTTGGAAATAGCCTCTGAGAGTCTACCCTATCCAGACCTCTCAACATCTTGTAAACCTCTATCAGGTCACCTCTCATCCTTCGTCTCTCCAGGGAGAAGAGACCAAGCTCCCTCAACCTATCCTCATAAGGCATGCCCCCCAATCCAGGCAACATCCTTGTAAATCTCCTCTGCACCCTTTCAATGGCTTCAACATCTTTCCTGTAATGAGGTGACCAGAACTGCGCGCAGTACTCCAAGTGGGGTCTAACCAGGGTCCTATAAAGCTGCAGCATTATCTCCCGACTCCTAAACTCAATCCCTCGATTAATGAAGGCCAGTACGCCGTACGCCTTCTTGACTGCATCCTCCACCTGCGAGGCCGATTTAAGAGTCCTATGGACCCGGACCCCAAGGTCCTTCTGATCCTCTACACTGCTAAGAATGGTACCCTTCATATTATACTGCTGCTTCATCCCATTGGATCTGCCAAAATGGATCACCACACACTTATCCGGGTTGAAGTCCATCTGCCACTTCTCCGCCCAGTCTTGCATTCTATCTATGTCTCGCTGCAACTTCTGACATCCCTCCAAACTATCCACAACACCACCTACCTTGGTGTCGTCAGCAAACTTACCAACCCATCCCTCCACTTCCTCATCCAGGTCATTTATGAAAATGACAAACAGCAAGGGTCCCAGAACAGATCCCTGGGGCACTCCACTGGTCACTGACCTCCATGCAGAGAAAGACCCCTCCACAGCCACTCTCTGCCTTCTGCAGGCAAGCCAGTTCTGGATCCACAAGGCAACAGCCCCTTGGATCCCATGCCCTCTCACTTTCTCAAGAAGTCTTGCATGGGGGACCTTATCGAACGCCTTGCTGAAGTCCATATAGACCACATCCACCGCTCTTCCTTCGTCAATGTGTTTGGTCACATTTTCAAAGAACTCAACCAGGCTCGTAAGGCACGACCTGCCCTTGACAAAGCCGTGCTGACTACTTTTGATCATACTAAACTTCTTTAGATGATCATAAATCCTGTCTCTCAGGATCCTCTCCATCAACTTACCAACCACTGAGGTTAGACTCACCGGTCGGTAATTTCCCGGGCTGTCCCTGTTCCCTTTCTTGAATATAGGGACCACATCTGCAATCCTCCGGAACCTCTCCCGTCTCCATTGACGATGCAAAGATCATCGCCAAAGGCTCCGCAATCTCCTCCCTCGCCTCCCACAGTAACCTGGGGTACATCCCATCCGGTCCCGGCGACTTACCAACCTTGATGCCATTCAATAGTTCCAACACATCCTCTTTCTTTATGTCCACATGCTCGATCCTTTCTGTCCACCGCAAACCAGCAGTACAACCACCCAGATCCCTTTCCACCGTGAATACCGAGGTAAAGTATTCATTAAGCAGCTCCGCCATTTCTAACGGTTCCGCACAAACTTTTCTCCCTTCACCTTTTAAGGGTCCTATGCCTTCACATCTCATCCTTTTACTCTTGACATATTTGTAGAAAGCCTTGGGATTCTCCTTAATCTTACCCGCCAAGGCCTTCTCATGACCCCTTCTCGCTCTCCTAATTTCCTTCTTAAGCTCCTTCCTACATCCCGTATACTCCTCTAAATCCTTAACACCTCCTAGCTCTCTGAACCTTCTGTACGCCTCTCTTTTCTTATTCACCAGGTTCATCACAACCTTCGTGCACCATGGTTCCCGTACCCTACCAACACCCCCCTGTCTCATCGGAACGTTGTCATGCAGAGCTCCAGACAAACATTCCTTGAAAATCCTCCACTTTCCTTCGGTACTTTTCCCCAAGAATGCCTCCTTCCAATTTAAAGCAGCGCAGTAGGCTGGGAGAATCACACCCTACCTTTTCCCCTGCATCATGCCCAATGAAATACTTCTAAGTTTGCTTTGTTCATGCCACTCTTATGGGAAATGCTGTATCTTGTGAAAACTAAACATTAAATAGGGACATTTGAAACACTGGTGATTGATGTATATTCATCTCTAATATTTCATGCTAAGATAAAGCTTTAATTCTGTTCACTAGAAACTGAAAGCGGAGAACAAACAGTTGAAATATGAGTTGGAAAATTTAAGGTGAGTCCTTTTGATTGGTATTTGATTGCTATGTACACTGGTTGTTTCAATTTAAGCTTTTTCAAAAAAGTCAGATTTTGCATGTTTAGGTTTCTTGCATTTTAGAACAGTACAGCACAGAACAGGCCCTTCGGCCCACGATGTTGTGCCGAGCTTTTCCTCCAGGACTGCAGAAGTTAGGTGGCTGAGCATTTGCTTTTTGAGTTGATGGCTTGTCCATCCCTTCTTTCATGGAACCATAAAATGAGACAGCAGTGAAGAATGCAGTTAATCCATTGTGCTTGTGTTGGCTCTGGAAAAGAGCAATCTAATTAGCTTCATTTGCTGTCCATTTCCTGTCCTATTTGCTTCAAGAAGATGACCATCATCCCGGTACCTAAGAAAAACCAAGCAGTGTACCTTAATGACTATTGGCCGGTGGCTCTGATATCCATCATTATGAAGTACTTCGAAAGACTAGTCATGGCACAAATCAATTCCAGCGTCCCGAACTACCTGGATCTACTACAGTTTGCCTACCGCCCACAGCAGACGCCATCTCCCTGGCCCTGCACTCAACCTTGAAACACCTGGATAACAAGGACACCTATGTCAGACTTCTATTTATTGACTACAGCTCAGCCTTCAACACCATTATTCCCACAAAACTCATTTCCAAACTCCATGGCATGGGCCTCGGCACCTCCCTCTGCGACTGGATCCCAAACTTCCTAACTCGCAGACCACAATCAGTAAGGATAGGCAACAACACCTCCTCCACAATCTTCCTCAACACCGATGCACCACAAGGCTGTGTTCTCAGCCCCCTACTATACGCCTTATACACCTATGACTGTGTGGCCAAATTCCCCTCCACCATAGTGAGTCGGATCTCAAACACTGACGAGACAGAGTACAGGAATGAGATAGAGAATCTGGTGAACTGGTGCGCCGACAATAATCTCTCCCTCAATGTCAACAAAATGAGAGATTGTCATCGACTTCAGGAAGCGTAAAGGAGTTCATGCCCCTGTCTACATCAATGGGGACGAAGTAGAAAGGGTCGAGAGCTTCACGTTTTTAGGTGTCCAGATCACCAACAATTTGTCCTGGTCCTCCCCATGCCAACGCTATAGTTAAGAAAGCCCACCAACACCTCTACTTTCTCAGAAGACTTCAGGAAATTTGGCATGTCAGCTACGACTCTCACCAACTTTTACAGATGCACTATAGAAAGCATTTTTTCTGGTTGTAACAGAGCTTGGCATAGCTCCTGCTCTGCCCAAGACCGCAAGGAACTACAAAAGGTCGTGAATGTAGCCCAATCCATCACACAAACCTGCCTCCCATCCATTGACTCTGTCTACACTTCCCGCTGCCTCGGCAAAGCAGCCAGCATAATTAAGGACCCCACGCACCCCGGACATTCTCTCTTCCACCTTCTTTCGTCGGGAAAAAGTTACAAAAGCCTGAGGTCACGTACCAACCGATTCAAGAACAGCTTCTTCCCTGCTGCTGTCAGACTTTTGAATGGATTTACCTTGCATTAAGTTGATCTTTCTCTTCACCTTAGCTATGACTGTAACACTACATTGTGCACTCTCTTGTTTCCTTCTCTGTGAACGATATGCTTTGTCTGTATAGCGCGCAAGAAACAACACCTTTCACTATGTGACAATAATAAATCCAATCACATCATTCAGTATAGGCATGCAGAGTGTTATTCTTTCAAGTTATTATCAAATTGCCTTTTCAAAGTTATTATTGAATCAGCTTCCAACACCCTGTGGTGGTCCATAGTCCAAAGGTGTGCAGTTTATGTGGATTGGCCTTGCTAAATCACCCCTTAGTGTCCCAAGATGTGTAGGTTAGATAGATTAGCCATGGTGAATGTATGGCAGGGGAGAGGGGCTGGGTAAGACACTCCGCCAGAGAGTCAGTGCAGATTCGATGGGCCAAATGACCTCCTCCTGCACTATAGGGATTCTATGATTATAACCAAACCTGTTTCAATCTTTTGTACCTATATCTGCCCTCCATCTCATTTGTTCCAAGCAGAACAATCCCAGCTTCTCCGACCTAACCTTGAATCTAAAATGCCCCATCTCTGGAATGATTCTGGTAAATCTCCTTTGCAGGAGGACCCCGTCAAGGATCCCCCTGCCTTCCTAAAATGCAATGGTTGTAACTGGATGCAATATTCTGCTTCTCTTTATTCACCCTATAATAATGCATCACTTCTCCCGGGTTAAATGGGAACTGCATGTATCTTCCCATTTCAACAGTCTGTCTATATCTTCTCTATGCTTATTACTATCCTCTCCATTGTTTACTACATTTCGGGTTTTGAGTCATCCAAGTTTTGTGCCATTTGCAAACTTTGCAATTATGTCCTGTTTGCATGTGTAAATTATTAATATATATCAAAAAGAGCATAGATTGTAATACCGATCCTTGGGCAGCACAATTGTAAACTTCCATCCAGTCTGATAAATAGACATTCACTGCTATCATTCAACATCATTTAGTACTACTATTTTTCTGTCATTTAGTGATTTTCTCAGTAACAAAGGTATTTTGTGCTAAATTGAGCAAGTGGCCACTTGAATAAGGCCTTTGATAAGGTCCCTCATGGCAGACTGATGCAGAAGTTAAAGTCGCATGGGATCAGAGGTGAGCTAGCAAGGTGGATACAAAACTGGCTCGGTCAAAGAAGACAGAGGATAGCAGTGGAAGGGTGTGTTTCTGAATGGAGGGCTGTGACAAGTGGTGTTCCTCAGGGATCAGTACTGGGACCTTTGCTGTTTGTAATATATATAAATGATTTGGAGGAAAATGTAACTGGATTGCTTAGTAAGTTTGCGGATGACACAAAGGTTGGTGGATTTGAGGATAGCGATGAGGTCCATCAGAGGATACAGCAGGATATAGATCAGTTGGAAACTTGGGCGGAGAGATGGCAAATGGAGTTTAATCCGGACAAATGTGAGGTAATGCATTTTGGAAGGTCTAATACAGATAGGAAATATACAGTAAATGGCAGAATCCTTAAGAGTATTGACAAGCAAAGGGATCTGGGTGTACAGGTACATAGGTCACTGAAAGTGGCAATGCAGGTGGAAAAGGTAGTCAAGAAGGCATACGGCTTGCCTTCATCGGCTGGGGTATTGAGTTTAAAAATTGGCAAGTCATGCTGCAGCTTTATAGAACTTTAGTTAGGCCGCACTTAGAATATAGTGTTCAATTCTGGTCGCCACACTACCAGAAGGATGTGGAGGCTTTGGAAAGGATACAGAAAAGATTTACCAGGATGTTGCCTGGTATGGAGGGCAATAGCTATGAGGAGAGGTTGGAGAAACTTGGTTTGTTCTCACTGGAGCGACGGAGGTTGAGGGGAGACCTGATAGAAGTCTACAAGATTATGAGAGGTATGGACAGAGTGGATAGTCAGAAGCTTTTTCCCAAGGTAGAAGAGTCAATTACTAGGGGGCATAGGTTTAAGGTGTGAGGGGCAAGGTTTAAAGGAGATGTACGTGGCTAATTTTTTAGTGAGAGTAGTGGGTACCTGGAACTCGTTGCTGGGGGAGGTAATGGAAGCGGATACGGTAGTGAGTTTTAAGGGGTGTCTTGACAAGTACACGAATAGGATGGGAATAGAGGGATATAGTCCCCGGAAGGGTTAGGGGGTTTTAGTTAAGTTGGGCAGCATGGTCAGTGCAGGCTTGGAGGGCTGAAGGGCCTGTTTCTGTGCTGTAATTTTCTTTGTTCTTTGAATATCTTACATAAACTGATTTTTCAGCCAAAAAAAAATGTTTTTATTTGTTATTTTAATTTCTAGTATTATCATTATAAATTGACAAATATTTAATGAAATTATCTAGTTATCAATGGGTGGTTTATCTTCTTACTCTTTTCTTTTAAAGTATGACAACTGTAGGTATTATTTATGGCTTCCTTTGTGCCATCATGACAATACTTTAAATAATAAGACAACAGTAAGACTCATTTCTAGCATTATGTTAATATGTTTATTCAGTATTTATGTAGTATTACTAGTGTTTTGTTGCATAAACTGAGTTAAATCAGGATACTCAGTGGTACACTAAAATCAATACTTTACAATGGCCCCAGTCCTGTCTAAAGTCCCACCTCCAGATGTGCACTGGAAAGCAAAACTGTTGGAAGAGTTTAACTGCACTAAAGCCAATCTAGAATTACCAATTCATGAAGATCTTCAGAACCTACTGACGATGCAACTCAAATCAAGCAAACCTTTTTGGAGCTCTGTGGATGCTGAGTGTTGCAGGTTTTGACAAAAAGGACAATTAGTGCAATTGCTGGACCAACAACATTATCAGCAGTAAAGATCAAAGGAGTGATCTGGCAGTACAGCCTCCAGAGTTTGACCTCTCTCGAAAAAGTGTATACATTTAACATGATTTGCATTCTCCAAGAGAGGATATTGCACCTCATCTGCAAATGGATTTTCAAGGACATCTTAGCATTTGAATGTGGTCTGAATGAATGTGACCTACAAACGTTTATTGGGATATTCAAGGCAATCCACCCAGAAACACAGCTGTGATTGATCCAGGCAATGGGAGAGTATTCCATCATACTCCTGACGTGTGCCTTGTAGACGGTGAACAAGCTTTGGGGAGTCAGGAGGTAAGTTACTTACTGCAGGACTCCTGGCTTCTGGCCGGCTCTTATAACCACAGTATTTATATGGTTGGTCCAGTTCAGTTTCTGGTCAATGGTAACCCTCAGGATGTTGATTGTAGGGGATTCCATGATCGTAATAACATTGAATGTCAAGGGGTGATGGTTAGATTCTCTCTTGTTGGAGATGTTCATCACCACGCACTTGTGTGGCATGGAAGTTACTTACCATCCCAAGCCTGGATATTGTCCAGGTCTTGCTGCATTTTGGACATGAACCACTTCAGTATCTGAGGATTTGTGAATGATGCTGAATGGGTGAAATTATCAATGATTTGTTTGAATGGCAGAGCAGGCTCAATGGGCTGAATGACGTACTCCTGCTCCTATTTTCTAAGTTCCAATGACAGATTGGACAACTTCTGATTGGCCCTGTCTTGCTCTTATGAAGCACCACTGAATGTGGGCAACATTGAGGAATAGTGGGTGGGCAATATTGAGGAAAAGTGGGAAATCTTCAAAAGACAGATTAAGGAGAGTGTAGAAGTCATCATTGGGTGTAGGAGAGAAACTAACAAAGAATGATGGATCATTGACCTAACATAGGAGTTGATTGATGAAAGGAAACTAGTAAAGATGAGGGGACAATGAGAAGTACAGAAGATTGGATAAAGCTGTGAAGAGGAGCTGCAGGAGACCCAAATGAGGATGGATAGAGTTAAAAGGCAGGGAGGCTGCAGAAACAGCAAATGAAAAGACTCTAAGATATCTTACAGGATTTTAAGGGAGTTGACTGGTGCAAGAAGCAAGATCACTATACCAATCAGCAGCAAGGACAGTTGAGCACTTTTAATGGATGTGGAGCAGGAGGCACATGGACAGAAAACTTTAAGGAGTTCCTTAACCAGCCCAACCTCAGCTCCACATCCAAATTTGATGACCGAATCACACCTCAGCTGCTGAATTTCAACCTGGGAGAAATGACCAGAGGGCCAAAGGGCCATCAAAAGCTTGAAGAACAACATGATACCTGGGATTGATGAGATACTAATAGAGCTGTTGAAACATGCAAGGACATCATCACAACAAATCGGGACTGTGGAGGATGCCCTGGATAGTGGAGGGAGGCAAAATTATCAAGCTGCCAAAGAAAAGGAACCTCAGTGACTGTAACAACTGAAAGGGCATAGCATTGCTGTCATTACCTGGCAAGGTCCTCAGCACTATACCTTTCAACAGATTAAAAGCAGAGGTAGGCAATACTTTTCCTAAAGAACAGGGCGATTTCTGGGGTAGCTGATTATTTAATGAGCAGATCTTTACATTCAGGAAATCATAGTGCTGAGCCTAGAATATCAGAAGCCATTTGTTACCAACTTAATTGATTTCAAGAAGGCTTTTGATAGCATCCATGAACAGTCACTCCAGTACATTGCAAGAAAGTATGGCATCCTGGAGTAATGTATTAACATCTGCTAAGCCTTACACTGTGACAGCACCTGCTGCATCAAGACAAGTATGGGCAACACTGACTTCTTCAGCATCATCACAGGAGTACAGCAAGACTTCATACACTCTCCATTCCTTTTCCACTTGATCACTCATTTCATCATGAAGAAGGCAATGATGGGTGCAGACTTTGGCATCCTGTGGCACCAGTACCTGGATTTCACAGCCGTACTTGCCTTGCTGGCTGAAGAATCATATGCACTCCAAAACATGACCACTAGTCTTGAGAGTAGCAACGCCAAGATTGGTTAACGCATTAGCTGTGTGAAGTCAAAGGTAATGATGACTGGATGGCAACAAGGCCCTCCCATTACCATCGGACAACAGAACGCCAAGGATGTCAACCATTTCCCCTACCTCAGAAGGTTCATGTTCAGAAAGGCTAAGGTAAGTTGGACATCTTTCACTAGCACTATCTACATAAGATCTTGTGCATCACATAAAGAGCATCAGCAAAGAAGTACTACAGAAGACTGGTTAGAGGTGCCTGCTGTTCTTCATGAGAGAGAGACACTGATGCTGACAGGACATGTCTTCTACCTGCTAGAGTGACAGTAGAATGGACACCATCATTAGAACTCAGGGCTGGCCAAAGGAGACCTGGTATAGTATATCCACTTGTGCTGGAATGAAAGAGATTTTGATGGACCGGGGCAAGTGGTGGAGTCTTGCTACCCGTTATTCCACTGGAGGAGCTAAGTCTAAGTTATACAGCAAAAATAGACAATCACGACAGGTAGTGAGTACCTATCCAGATCAGGCAGGACGGCTGGCATGCACTAGCAGCTCGCTCTTTCTTTCTTCAGGTCTTCTCAACTTCTTGCACCCCTCAGATATGTTTGAATGGAATCTTCCATTAGAGTCCTTTCCACTGTCTACTGCAATGAACTTCCCTCAAGGCATTATAGTCTTTCTCATGACTACTTATCTGGATGGATTGTTGACAAGATCTTTTGGTCCTTTAAAGATTTACTTCATCCTGTGGGGTGTGAATTCTTTGGCTACGCTTTGGGTTGAAAGTCCCACCTTTTTGATGTTTATTATCCACCATCAGCTTGTTGGGTCTTCACATGTACCTTTTGGCCATATTTAGTGCCTCTGCTTTTCCTTTTCACCTCTCAACCTGTCTTTCCCAATCTAGTTGTCTTCTCCCCATAACATTCCCTCTTTACCAAAATGACTTCCAATTTCATTCATCCCACTATCAGTTGTTTATGTCTGTTTGTGTAATCTGCTAACATTTGGAATTGCCATTCAGTGTAGCAGTTCTTGTTCCTTTATTAGGCTGTTGAACCATATGATATTGTCCACCACAGCCATGTACAGTTTGTTGACACAAACTGTGAGTTTGTGTGAGATGAATAAATATACTTCAACAAGCATATTAAAAAATCTAACATGAGTTACACTACTGTTATCTTTTTGTATATTGATCCTTTATTCAAAACTAATCAGCCTTCACTAATAATGATCTCTTATTTAACCTGGTTTCAGTAAGAAGTCTCACATCAGGTTAAAGTCCAACAGGTTTGTTTAGAATCACGAGCTTTCAGAGCACTGCTCCTTCATCAAGTGAGTGGAGAGATGGGTTTCACAAACTCAGCATATAGAGACAAAGACACAATTGCAAGATAATGGTTGGAATGCAAGTCTTTTCAGTACCTGTAAAGACTTGATTACCTGAAAAGATTCCCATTCTGACCACTATCTTGTAATTGTGTCTTTGGGCCGGAGTTTACCATCAAGTTGCGTCCGTTTTCAGGCGTGAAAACTTGGTAAAGCCGAGCATGAGGTGAGTAGCGTGATCTGTGCCCGCCTCCGTGTCGGTTCCCCCTTTACCAAGGCTCGAAAATGATCGGGATCGCGCCCGAAACAGGCACGATGGCTATTTAAATGTATTTGCATGCGTTTAAATTGACTTAATGGGCTGCACACCCAACCTTACTGGCACTTCCCCTTTACCACCACATTCGCCCATTCAGAATTGGCGTGAAACAGACATGCTCTACAAAAGTCCGATTCGGGCGCTTCAGTTAGTGAGGAAGTAAGTGCCGTGTTTCTGTGGCTCTCTGTTTGAGATCGGTGGGGTGGGGGTGGGGCGGGGGCGATGGGTCTGACGGCTCTCTGCTTGAGATCAGTGAGGGGGAAGGGGGTATTTGCTGCCACTCTGCCTGAGATCGATGGGGGGAGAGGTCCATTGCCACTCTGCCTGAGATCGTTGGGGGGGGAGAGGCCTGTGATCGGTCTGGACGGCAAGGGGCTGGGGGTATAAGGGAGGCAGTAATGTTGTGGGGGCTAGGGGGAGGCATTATCCGGCCCGGGAGGGATGTAGCAGGGGAGAGGCATTCTATCATTTTTTTCTGCACGTGCACAGTTGGAGTCGCTGATTGGAGCTGCAGGATTTAAGGTGCGTTAAGCCCCACCCACAAACTTGTGCAGCGCGATTCGGAATCGCTGATATTTTTTCAGGCAGAGTGCATTTGGGTCGCCTCATGCCCGACTTTACCACGTTTTCGTGTCCAAAAACGGAAGCAACTTGATGGTAAAATTGGGCCCAAAGACACAATTGCAAGGTAGTGGTCAGAATGTGAGTCTTCTCAGGTAATCGAGTCTTTACAGGTACTGAAAAGACTCACATTCCAACCATTATCTTGCATAGTGTCTTTGTCTATATATGCCGTGTTTGTGAAACCTACCTCTCCACTCACTTGATGAAGGAGCAGTGCTCTGAAAGCTCGTGATTCTAAACAAACCTGTTGGACTTTAACCTGATGTGAGACTTCTTACTGAAACCAGGTTAAATAAGAGATCATTATTAGTGAAGGCTGATTAGTTTTGAATAAAGGACTAATATACAAAAGGATAACAGTACGGGTCTAAAAGTCAGATCTGAATCACTCCCAGTTTCAAGTCCATCTAGCACTTAGAATCAAAATGGTAAAATAGGGCCCTTTGTCTATATATGCCGTGTTTGTGAAACCTACCTCTCCACTCACTTGATGAAAGAGCAGTGCTCTGAAAGCTCGTGATTCTAAACAAACCTGTTGGACTTTAACCTGATGTGAGACTTCTTACTGAAACCAGGTTAAATAAGAGATCATTATTAGTGAAGGCTGATTAGTTTTGAATAAAGGACCAATATACAAAAGGATAACAGTACGGGTCTAAAAGTCAGATCTGAATCACTCCCAGTTTCAAGTCCATCTAGCACTTAGAATCAAAATGGTAAAATAGGGCCCTTTGTCTATATATGCCGTGTTTGTGAAACCTACCTCTCCACTCACTTGATGGTGGAGCAGTGCTCTGAAAGCTCGTGATTCCAAATAAACTTGTTGGACTTTAACCTGGCGTTGTGAGACTTCTTACTGTGCCCACCCCAGTCCAACGCCGGCATCTCCACATCATAACCTGGTTTCCACCTTAAGCAATTCCCAATAAAAAATGAACTTGCAACACTAATCCTTTCCTTTATCTATTTGAAGTTAAAATAACTGTGACACCCTGGAATCAAATTTGACCAATGGTTTCCTGTGCCATGAAGGCAGCAGCCTGAACTTGAAAGTCAGCAGTCTTAGCTTCCAATGCACCACTCAAACCTTTGGTGGAAGCAGTTTGTGCTGCAATGGAAGCTTTGACATCAGCTATCAGTAGTGTAAGCTGCATCATGGTGTGTTCCATAGCTGAGCTGATGGAGGTAAGCACTCATTTTACGGTTGGAAAGGATTGGCTCCATAGTATGTGCAAATCCCAATGCCAAGTTAGTGTGGGATTCCTTCATGTTCTTTGACTTGCACGTTTTCCAGTGCACCAAGAAACTTGTTATTTACAATCATCAGCCTATTCTTAAACCTTGTTTTATTGAAATGATCATCTGCATTCTGACTAGCAGAATCAGTGTGCAACCTTAATCTCTGGTGATCTAGCATCTGAACTGTTTTTATCCCTGCCCTGGCTCCTAGGCAGTTGTGACCTTAGTGTCTTCACGTGCAGGTTCCTCCTCCATCCCAGCCTCTAAGTACATGCTGTGCTGGATTTTAGGTTTGAAGCCGGGGTGAGCAAGTACATTCCAGTTGGTGGCTTTTCCACCACCTATCTGCCCACCCCTTAATCTGTCCAAAGTTTTACCAGGGCTGGGTGGTTTTGGGCTGCCCGGGGTCCTTGTGTTCCCAATTAATGGCTACTTGAGGAAGTCAAACTGCTGCAGCCGATATTTTACATGCAGTGGGACGAAGTGGTGGTCAGTTGTCGGCTCTGAACTGACTTTTTAGCTGGGGGAGGAGTGAGGACCATGATGCCCTGTAAAATCCAGGTTACTATGTCAATGGCTATCCCTGAGCAAGTGGCTGCAACTGCAAGATTGTGTTGGTGTCTCGCCAACTTCACCACTAGCTTCTTCTTCTGCCTCCATTGACTTGCAAGGCTCCAGTTATTGAGAATCTGAAATGAAAAAGTGACAAGGTTGAGTTGTGAGAGAAGAGAAAACAACAATTGCATTTTACATCACCTGAAGTTTCGAAGCCAGAATAAACAGAGGAATGAGAGAAAAATGGATTAGGTATGCAGATGCCCTCATCATTGATCACTTCTACCTACCTGTGGGTACGATCTCACTGATAGCTCTTTCCATGATGGATAGTAATGTCTCCTCCATGGGGGGGTAATACATTAAAGCACTTTGCTCCCCTTCAGTCCTTTGCTGCCTGCTGTTATGCAAAAAATGTGTCACTGCATCTATGCTCTTGGTGCTAACACTCCTGACATTGTTGTTATCTCTTTTCACTTCCTCCCATTGCACCCCCCAAGCATTATGTGAATGACTTCTTACTCCTAGAGTGAATAGAGGACATCTTTCTCTCTGTCCACCTCTTTCATGAAGACCTTCAGTGTAGTGTATGAAAACCATGGTGCATGCTCTCTCACATGCTCAGGCATTGCTCAAAGTACAGAGCACAGATGGAATTTTCAAATGACTCCCACCACTTCTTGCAGTTGTAATGTGCCTCACATTTCAGAGGTGCAAGCTGCCTTTAAAAAATGCTAGCCACTTGGTGATATCAGGTGTTCTGCTAAAATGCAAGCAGTAAATGAACATTATGGGCTGTGCTGACTGTATGCAGCAATCATGTAAAGTTGTAGGCAGTATGAGTTTACTTTGTCACCTGCAACGTAATGAAAGGGCATAGGTTGATCATTTACTGTGATCCCTACGCCTTTTTTTCAGGGACGGGCTAATATCTCACCCAACTTCTCTGCATTTGCCCTGTCAACTCCTTTCATAGTCTTAAAAACTTAATTCAGTTCACTCCTTAATCCTCTCTTACATGCTGATCAGTTCCCTCTAAATTGCGCACATGTGCGATTGTGCATCAACCTCAAAGTTCATGCACAGGTTGTCCCCTTTAAGGTAATGTGCTTGTGTGACCATGCAAAAAATTAAATATATAGTGCACTTAAACGAATGCAATAAAAAAAAGAGGGGACGTTGGGTTCTGGAATCATTCTAGTAATTATTTTATGTGCTTTCTTCACTGGCTCTAAATCCTCTTCATAATATGGACACCAGACTGGTTCACAGCATTTCAAGTGTGGTCTCACCAAGGCTCAATACAATTTGGCAGGGGCCTGGGAACCAAGAGGTAAGATCAGAGAGGAATACCAAAGGGCACAGAATATTGGGAAAGATAAGATAGCACTGGAGTAGAAAATAGTAAGTTAGTAGATGGGTTAAAGTAAAGGAGAAAATAATAATCTAAATCAGAGTTACTGTGCATGTATGTGAATGCATAGAGTATGATAAATACGATTGGTGAGTAACAGGTACAGATTGCCAACTGGAATTATGATGTTGTGGCCATAACAGAGACTGGCTCAAAGAACGAGGGGATTGGATTTAACTATTCTGATTTAACTATGCAGGTGTTCAGGAAAGATAGGAAAGGAAGAAAAGGAGGAGGAGTGGTGGTATTGAATAAGGAAAGCATTGCAATGCTCAAGAAAAGGGTTGGCGTAGAGGGGTCAAAGGCAGAATCTATTTAGCCAGACAAAAACAGTGCAATTATATTGCTTGAAGTAGTCGAGAGGCCATCAACTGGTGAGAGAGGTGTAGAGGAATAAATTTGCAAGGAAATAAGAGTTGCAAAAATTATAGACTGGAAGAGCATTAGTGTAAAGAGCAGAGTTCTTAGCGTGTGTTTAGGAACATTTTCTTCAGTATGTTTCCAGTCCAGTGAGGAAGGAAGCACCACTAGACCTGGTTCTTGGAAATGAGCTGCACCAAGTAAATCAAGTGTCAGTAGACAAACATTTAGGGGACAGTGATCATAGCTTTAAGCTGACTATGGAGGAGGACAAAACACTGTCCAGAATAAGAACAATTAACTGGAGGAAAGCCAACTCCAATGGGGTAAGAACAGATCTGGGCCGAATAAATTGAGTCAAAGGTTGGCAGGAAAAACAGTATGTGATCAATAGGTTACTTTCAAAGAGAGATGATTCTGACACAGTCAAGGTATATTCCCTCAAAATCGAAAGATAGGGCAAACAAATCCATAGCTCTCTGAGTGTCAAAGGAGATGGAGGTTAAGATAAAGAGTTAAAAGTATGCTTATGACAGGTGTTAGGTAGAAACTACAATTGAGAACCAGAGTGAACGTAGAAGATTCAGAGGGGAGGTGAAGAAGCAAGTAAGAGAAGCAAAGAGAGAGTACGAAAATAGACTGGCAGCTAATATACATGGGAAACCTGAAGCCTTCCATAGGTATATAAATAGTAAAAGGGTGGTAGAAGAAGTAGTGATGATGAGAGACCAGAATGGGAGTTTACACATGGAGGCAGAGGACATAGCTGAGCTATTAAATGAATACTTTGCATCTGTTTTTATGAAGGAAGAAGATGCTACTCAGGCTCACCACCACTGTCAAGCGCAATTCGGAATAGACGATAAATGCTGGCCTTGCCAGCAACGCCCACATCCTTTGACTGAATCATAGAAATCATAGAAACCCTACAGTACAGAAAGAGGCCATTCGGCCCATCGAGTCTGCACCGACCACAATCCCACCCAGGCCCTACCCCCATATCCCTACACATTTACCCACTAATCCCTCTAACCTACACATCTCAGGACACTAAGGGCAATTCTTAGCATGGCCAATCAACCTAACCCGCACATTTTTGGACTGTGGGAGGAAACCGGAGCACCCGGAGGAAACCCACGCAGACACGAGGAGAATGTGCAAACTCCACACAGACAGTGACTCAAGCCGGGAATCGAACCCAGGTCCCTGGAGCTGTGAAGCAGCAATGCTGAATACATAGAAAAAATATTGAAAATGTGCATTCCCTACCTTTTTACCTAATGCTACATCTGATCTGTCCCTAAGTGACAGGAGCAATACATTCTAGGAAATTTCCATGACTTACTGGGCACCTGAAAACAGTGGGTAGTATTTTATCTATCATGCATCGTTCTTGATGGTGGAACCAGAAGTGGGTAGCGCTTCATTGCGAGAGGTTTCGAGTACAGGAGCAGGGATATGTTGTTGCAACTATACAGGGCCTTGGTGAGGCCACACCTAGAGTATTGTGTGCAGTTTTGGTCTCCTTTTCTGAGGAAGGGTGTTCTTGCTCTCGAGGGAGGGCAGCGAAGATTTACCAGGCTGAGTCAGGGGATGATGGGACTGATGTATAAGGAGAGATTAACGAGGTTAGGATTGTTTTTGCTGGAATTCAGACAAATGAGGGGGGATCTCATAGAGGCTTATAAAATTCGAACAGGTCTAGACCGGATAGATGCAGGGAAGATGTTTCCGATGTTGGGGAGTCCAGAACCAGGGTTTCCAGTCTGAGGATTCAGCGTAGACCATTTAGGACCGAGGTGAGGAGACATTTCTTCACCCAAAGAGTGGCGAGCCTGTGAATTTCATTAACACAGCAAGTAGCTGATGCCAAAACACTGAATGCATTCAAGAAGCGGCTGGATATAGCACTTGGGGCAAATGGGATCAAAGGTTATGGGGAAAAAGCAGGATTAGGCTATTAAGTTGGATGATCAGCCATGATCGTAATGAACGGTGGAGCAGGCTTGAAGGGCCAATTGGCCTCCTCCTGCTCCTATTTTCTATGTTTTCTATGTTTCTCTCCTCATGCTGGCTCCCATGCGATTCAAATTAAAATTTGAGGTGCCAGCAGGAGGCACAGTGATACATATGATCACAAGGCAAGGGAAGCTTTTCATTGGTGAAATCTGCTGTCAGCTGACCGTACAGCAGGCACAGACAGGCTATAAAGGAGCCTCCTGGGCAAGTATATTGCATCATGGCCACAACTTTTCTGCCCAACTCCATTGCCATTAACATAAGATTTAAGAGCACAAAAGTGGAACAGATGTTTTTCAAATTGAAGTGTCACTTGTAAATGTTGCATATCACATTGGTTTCAATTTATTCATGTGTATATTATTGTCATTTGTTGGGACTAGCCAGTCAGAGAGCTAAACGTACTGGCACATCTAATGGTTTGCATGCATTGATAGTTACAGGGGAGTTAGGGACATTGCTGTTGTTGTGGAAGAAACAATGTTCTGTGTTAGTGTTTGCTCTTTATTGAATGTTCATGTTAGTGTCAAGTTTTGTACTTGACAATCTATGGGACAATGCTGAACTTGCTGGCTCAGCTGGCCCTTCTTTCTGTGGCTTTTAAGAGAGATTGTCTGAGATCACTTTCAGCAAGGCTAATTGAAATGTTATAGATTAACTTAAGGTTCTGGAAGGATGGTGCAAGATTGAATTTCTAAGTTTTGGTAGGCTGATTGATATATGTCCAAAAGGAGCAAAAGTACGAACTAGCAAATATGTGTGACAAAGCGCTGCTCCTTTTTCTCTTCGATGTGACAGCGGATGCAGGTCTGGAGAAAGCTGCAGCAGGGAGGCTGGCAGGGGTTGGTCTATGTTCAAAGTTGGAAATAGAGTTATGACGTTGGGACCATGGTTACATGAAGCTACTATGTGATGGGTTTTCCCTGGTATCTCATGTACTTCTCCTGATGGCCCTAGCACCCAGCAAATGCACATATGTATTCATGGCTGCCTCCTCAGGCACATCGAATTCATCCTTATCTGAGGAGGTGACCTACTGTACCCGCTCTTCCTCTTGCAGTATTTATCTGCATCGCATAGTTACATTGTGCAGTACACAGCATGCCACAACTATTTGTGATCCTCTCTGTGGTACGCACTGCAGAGACTTTCCAGATCTGTCAAGGCAGGGGAAGTGCATTTTCAACAGGCCAGTGGTTTGTTTGATGATGGCTCTGGTGGAGCCATGCACTGCATTGTTAAGTTCTTCTGCTGTGATCTGGGTTGAATCTTTGATTTTACCAACTAGGTCTGGAGGGGCAGCCCTTGTCACTCAGGATCCAGCCTTCAACCTGCACTGTGGCTTGTTAAGGACCAGATCAGATATATTATGAAGTTAACCTAGATCCCAACTTTAACATTTGATTCTGGCATTAGGATGAACATTACGGGGGCAGTTCTCCCAGCCTGCTGCACTGCTTTAGAGGCACAACAGGCTGGGAGACATTAGCGGAGGCCGTTTCGCGGGCTTCTCACTGATGCCACAGCCTCTGTGCGTCTCCGAGGCCAAGATTTGTAGTGCCATTTCAATAGTTAAATTTGAATTTCCATCCCATTAGTGGGCCCCGGACTGAAGTCTCCGGGCCTGCTAGTGTCTCCCCTCCAGCCAGGAGTGGTTCACTCCAGCAGAGTTTACTATTGCTCCCCACTAATGGGGAACAGGCGGTCCGACCCTGCTGGTGGGAACAGAGGCCATGGAGGCCCCCCCAGGCAGTGTGGGGTAAGGGTGAATGCCAGCCCCAGCCTGGCTCCCTTGCACTGCCCAAGGAGCAAACAAGCAATGCTCAAGGGGGACTTTGGCACTGCCCACTGGGCATCGGGTGTGCCAAGGGGGTGGAGCCTATTGGGGGGCCGATTGGTGGAGGTGGGGGGCCCTGCTGCCACTCTGTATTCGGCATAGGAACATAAGAACCAGTAGCAGGAGTAGGCCATCTGGCCCCTCGAGCCTGCTCCGCCATTCAATAAGATCATGGCTGATCTTTTCGTGGACTCAGCTCCACTTAGCCGCCCGCGCACCATAACCCTTAATTCCTTTACTGTTCAATCATTTATCTATCCTTGCCTTAAAGACATACAATGAGGTAGCCTCAACTGCTTCACTGGGCAGGGAATACCACAGATTCACAACCCCTAAATCTGCTCCCTCTTATTTTGAGGCCATGCCTCCTAGTTCTAGTTTCACCCGCCAGTGGAAACAACTTCCCTGCTTCTATCTTATCTATTCCCTTCATAATCTTTTATGTTTCTATAAGATCTCCCCTCATTCTTCTGAATTCCAATGAGTATAACCCCAGTCTACTCAGTCTCTCCTCATAAGCCAATCCTCTCAACTCCGGAATCAACCTAGTGAATCTTCTCTGCACCCCCTCCAGTGCCAGTATATCCTTCCTCAAGTACGGAGACCAAAACTGTACACAGTACTCCAGGTTGGCCTCACCAGCATCTTATACAGCTGCAACATAACCTAGCTGTTTTTAAACTCCATCCTTCTAGCAATGAAGGACAAAATTCCATTTGCCTTCTTAATTACCTGCTGCACCTGCAAACCAACTCCTTGTGATCCTTGCACAAGGACACTCAGGTCCCTCTGCACAGCAGCATGCTGCAATTTTTTACCATTTAAATAATAGTCCATTTTGCTGTTATTCCTACCAAAATGGATGACCTCACATCTGCCAGACCCTTGCACACTCACTTAGACTATCTATATCCCTTTGCAGACTTTCAGCGTCTCTGCACACTTTGCTTTGCCACTCATCATAGTGTCATCTGCGAATTTTGACTCACTACACTTGGTTCCCAATTCCAAATCATCTATGTAAATTGTAAACAATTGCGGTCCCAACACTGATCCCTGAGGCACACCACTAGTCACTGATCGCTAACCAGAAAAACACCCATTTACCCCCATTCTTTGCTTTCTGTTAGTTAACCAATCCTCTATCCATGCTAATACATTACACGTAACACCATGCACCTTTATCTAATGTAGCAGTCTTTGGTGTGGCACTTTGTCAAATGCCTTCTGGAAATCCAGATACACCACATCCACAGGTCTCCCATTGTCCACTGCGCATGTAATGTTCTCAAAGAATTCCACCAAATTAGTCAAACATAACCTTCCCTTCATGAACCCATGCTGTGTCTTACCAATGGGACAACTTATATCCAGATGTCTCGCTATTTCTTCCTTGATGATAGATTCAAGCATTTTCTCTACTGCAGAAGTTAAGCTAACCGACCGATAGTTACCCGCCTATTGTCTACCTCCTTTTTTAAACAATGGCATCACATTTGCTGTTTTCCAATCTGCGGGAACCACCCTAGAGTCCAGTGAATTTTGGTAAATTACCACGAGTGCATTTGCTATTTCCCTCGCCATCTCTTTTAGTACCCTAGGATGCATTCCATCAGGGCCAGGAGACTTATCTACCTTTAGCCTCATTAACTTGCCCAACACTACCTCTTTCATGATAATAGTTTCTAGGTCCTCATCTGCCATAGCCTTCCTGTCATCAATTTTTGGCATGTTATTTGTGTCTTCCACTGTGAAGACCGACACAAAATATCTGTTCAATGCCTCAGCCATTTTCACATTTCCAGTTACTACATCCCCCTTCTCATCCTCTAAAGGACCAATGTTTACTTTAGCCACTCTTTTTCGTTTTATATATTTGTAGAAACTTTTGCTATCTGTTTTTATATTCTGAGCTAGTTTACTCTCATAATCCATCTTACCTTTCTTTATAGCTTTTTTCGTGGCTTTCTGTTGACCTTTAAAGATTTCCCAATCCTCTAGTTTCCCACTAATCTTTGCCACTTTGTATACATTTTCTTTCAATTTGATACCCTCCTTTATTTCCTTAGATATCCATGGCTGATTATCTCTTTTTCTACAGTCCTTCCTTATCACTGGTATATACTGGGATTGGTGGCAGAGAGTGGGAGGATGGTGATTGGGGGGGTGGGGTGGGGTCAGAGGGCCAGTGATTGGTAGGCTGGCAGTGCGGAGCCACTGCACATGCACCAATCTCGGCGCTGACAGATCGGCACATGTGCAGTAGCCGCTGAGCGCTATGCTGCCGGCCTCTTGGATGGGAATATGCCCCCCCCCCCTTGATTTTCAGAGGAAATCCTGCTCGGGCACTCTGTGATTCACAGAGTGTGGGAGATTCAATCTGAAAATCCCATTTAAAAAAACAGCAGGAGTTGCAGCTGTTTCATGTGAATTGGGGACTTAGAATTTGTTTGGGAGAATCCCGGCCAAGGTGTTTCACTCCAGGTATGATTCAAGTGACCCACTAGGAAGCTTTTATTAAAGCAAACTTTGTTTAACAACACAGTTAGAATATAACAAAAATAATTAGCATAACTTAAAAGACTTAAACATAACAAAATATAATTCTTAACAGTTAGTTATCTCAATTGTTCCAATTTGCCAATATACCCACATAGACATAAGTCCTTTCTTTAGAACCAGTTAGCACAGAAAACCAAATATTCTTATGTGGCTACTAGATATCTGGCCTTTTAACACCTCTGGAGAATGTTCCAGACAAACACCTGTCTTCCAATGCTCATGCAGCAACCTCCAGAAAAACTCCACCCCCAGACAGCATTATCCCAGAGAGAAGCTTATTTCTTGATGTATTCCAGTCTCCATTTTAGACAGAGCAAGAGATACAGAGAAAGCGACCTCTCTCTAAAGATCCCAAAAAGCAGACTGTCTCGAGTTGTTTGTGAAAGCCTAGCTGTACCCAGTCATATGACCTTCACTGTCAAGCCCTACTTTGCAACATCCTAGAGGAAACACAAAAAAACAACCAGTTATTAGTCCAGATTAAAACAAACATTGTAACAATTAAGATCAATTATGCTACTGAAATAACAATACAGTGCTGCTGGATCCAGACAAAACGGCTCAGAGTGCATAGAACAGACCCTGAAATATAACTAAAATAAATTTCTTAAAGGCACAGTATCATCACAGGCTTCAAACATCTATAGGAGTTGTGCAAAATGTATGCGTGATGAGAGCTCCCTGAGAAACAAGCACAGACATGCATGATTCTTTATCTGTGATCACAGATCACTTCAAAGAATGAAAGTGCTTGCAATTTGGAAATGCCTCTGGCTGGTCCAAGGTTCACTAATGACCATGAATGCAGGCGATGACATCTTGCACTATAGGGAAAAAGAGTGATGGACCCAAAGCCCGATGCTCTTGCCGCCTGGTTGATGGTTCCACTAACACAAGGGAAAAGGACAGTGATCACCTTCTTTATGCACCTGTATGGGGCAGCCTGTGATAAGCCACATATGTTGTTAGAGGAGCCCTGGAAAGCATAAGTAATGAAAGATTGAGCTATGTAGTTATCTTGAGGGCCATTAGAATGGGGTTCCTGATAAATCCACGTGGCTGCAGGTATTGCTGCACAATCCCATGTATTTCAGTGGTCGCTTCCCAGCACAGTCTCAGTCATTGCTGACATTGCTTCTCTGACATCTGCTGTTAATTCTTGTCCTGAGGATGTGGTGATGCACTTGTGCTGGACAATATAAAAGGGGGTGCACAAGCAGCGGGACCTGTGTATTTATATGTATGCATAGATCATTGGAGGTAGGAGACCAGGTGGAGAGAGCATTTAATAAAGCATATAGGGCTTAATTAATAGGGGCATTGATTTACAAGAACAAGGAGGTTATGCTACACTAATACAAGACACCAGTTATATCTTAGCTGGAGTATTGTGTACGGTTTTAGACACTGCAGTACAGGAAGGATGTAGATGCATTGGAAGGTTTACAAGAATGGTTCCAGGGATGAGCAACTTCAGTTATGAGGATAGATTGGAGAGGTTGGGACTGTCCTCCTTGGAGAGAAGGTGATTCTGGCATTAGGGTGAACAAAAGGGGGCAATTCTCCCAGCCTGCTGTGCCGCTCTAGAGATAGACGATAGAGATGTTCAAAATCATGAGGGCTCTGGACAGAGTAGATAGGGAGAAACTGTTCCCACTCCTAAAAGAATTGAGAGTGAGAGGGCACAGATTTAGAGTGATTTGCAAAAACAAAAGTGACATGAGAGAAATGTGAGTGATTGAGATCTGAAATGGAGTTGTAGTGGAGGCAGATTCAATCGAGGCATTAAAGGAGCATTAAGTGATTACTTGATTGGAACAATGTGCAAGGGTATTGGGAAAAGGCAGAAGAATGGTACTAAGTCATGATGCTCATTTGGACAACCAGTGCAGGCACAATAGTCTGAATGGCCTCCTTCTGAACTGTAACAATTATGTAATTCTACAATGCCTTCACTGGATGGCTGCATCCCTGACCAACCTCCCCCTCCTGACTGCTGACATTGTGGCCTCAGTTGTTAATCGACAAGAATTATTTTTGTTGCCTCCTCTCTTCCTGCTCCTGCGTTTGTGGAATATTGGGTATATGAGACCTATAGGTATTCCAGCAATTGAATGTGACTGTGAATGTTCCCCCTGCCAGCCAATATCCTGAGATGGACCCATGTGGACACTAGTGACCCTGCCTTTTAGGCTCCTTATTTTCTGCCTTGACCCACTTCACCCAGTAAACCAGACCCTTCCCACTTCACTCCTTGATGCACCTGACCCACTCTTGTCCTCCCCGGATTGTTCTTCCACTTCCTGACCCCACTCCATACCCCCCCCTCCCCCCCCCCCACACCTGACTCACGCTTGCGAGCCCAGAGTCTCGATGCAAATTGCTATTCTCCTGCTCCCCAATTTATGCCACAGAGTTCAACAAAAAAATACTGATCTCAGACAAAACTGCATAAAGCTGACTGTTGCATGCCACCTTTAAATATATGTGAACTGGGTGCCACAAGCTTCTTGTGCACCACTGAGGTATTACAAAGAACAAAGAACAGCACAGGAACAGGCCCTTAGGCCCTCCAAGCCTGCGCCAATCACATTTTGGACTTAATTTTGGAAAGTTTTAATATTAGAAAGGATTAGTTGGCAATCTAGTTGTGAGAGAACCCTTGGGGATGAGAGACCATAATATGATAGAATTCTTTTTAAGGTGGATAGTGAGGTAGTTGATTCTGAGGCCAGGGTCCTGACTCTCTCTAAAGGCAACTATGATGGTATGAGGCATGAGTTAGCTATGGTGGCCTGGGAAACATTACTGAAAGGAAGAACAGTGGACCGGCAATGGCAGGCATTCAAGGAATGAATAAGTAAACCCCAAAAGTTATTTACTCCTGTTTGGCGCAAGAATAGTAAAGGAACTGTGACCAAACCATGGATTACAAGAGAAATTAGAGATAGTATTGGATTCAAAGAAGAAGAATACAAATTGACAAGAAAAAGCAATAGGTCTGAGGATTGGGAGCACGGGCGGCATGGTGGCACAGTGGTGGTCACAGTGCCAGGGACCTAGGTTCGATTTCTGGCTTGGGTCACTGTCTGTGTGGAGTCTGCACGTTCTCCCCCGTGTCAGCTTGGATTTCCTTTGGGTGCTCCAGCTTCCTCCCACAGTCTGAAAGACATGCAGGTTAGGTGCATTGGCCATGCTAAATTCTCCCTCAGTGTGCTCAAACAGGCTCCGGAGTCTGGCAGCTAGGGGATTTTCAAGTTGTCTTGCATAAAAGGCAATCACATTAGACAACTTGTAAAGAACAATGGAAAGCTGTACATTTGTTTTTGTCAATCTTTTTCTCACATGTTCCCACTAGCTTACTTTCAAACTGGGATTTTCACAGTAACTTCATTGCAGTGTTAATGTAAGCCTACTTGTGACTAATAGATAAAATTAACTTTTAAAATTCAGCAAAGGGATTGATTAATAAAGGGAAAATACAGTTTGAAAGTAAGCTAGTGGGAACATGTGAGAAAAAGATTGACAAAAACAAATGTACAGCTTTCCATTGTTCTTTACAAGTTGTCTAATGTGATTGCCTTTTATGCAAGACAACTTGAAAAGCATATTACATTGTACTTTATACTCCTATTAAATTTTCACAGGTAAGAGCTGTTCCTGGAAGCAAAGCATTCCATTTTTTTCATTTTTACATCTGTCTATAATTTCCTACAAAATAAATTATAACTTCTGTTAAAGTTATTTTTGCCTTTTTCTTTAAAGATTGCAATATCAGCAGTTGCTGGAAGAAAGGTGGAATGGGCACTATGATGAACGACGTGTAACTCTACTGAAGGCTCAAATAATGCAGCTGGAGAGGCAGGTAAAGTAATTTGCAAGAGAATATTACAGATTTTTTCCCCTCTTGTGCAGAGTTGGTTGTTTTTGCTGCTTTTTCTTTGTCAACAATGTCATTTAAAAATGACAATCAGGGTGAAAATTGCACCTGAAACTGCACCCACTATGAGAAGAAATCTGCCATAATGCAGCATAATCCAGCACTTTATTAGAATTTAGCTTTTATTTTACAACTACTCATTTATGTATTCAAGAGTGGTAATTTGGTGCAGTTGGATTAATATAACTGAAAATGCATTTATTACCAAATATAAGCATTTTAATCACAGTATGAATCCACCTTTTGTGAGTCACCCAATTTTAAGATACTGGAAATGTCTTTGACTAGTTTCATCTGGGCTGTGGCCACGATTGTGGGTGGGAGGACTTCTAGCACACATTTTAAAACTAGCACAACAGCCTATAGAAACTCAATTTGCAGTGAATGTAATTTGCACTTACTTTCCCTATCTTTCGTACAAGTTACATTGACTTTATGTGAACTGCACAAGAAAAACCCACACAACCAAGCAGAAACTTTACCCCCTAAATGTTTAATTTAAACTCAAAGCTAAATTGGTGGATTCTGAATTGTTGGATTTTTGTTCCCCACTGAGCTGTCTGCTTTCAATTGTGATATCAATGTTTTGACCTTTTTTTATTTCATTGAGATGATGTAATCACATATGGTACAAATTGCACTCCCAAATAATCCTATTTAGAAGCCAACAGCTTTTATGAGAGGAAGAGAGAGAGAATGCATGTGGAACATTTTTAAAGATTATACCATATTAGCCCTATTTACAATGGCAACTGGAGACATGTCTGTATAATTTGCACCAGGTAACAACAAAAACAATTTAAACCTGCTCCTTTTACTTCATTCTATATAGCAATAGTGCCTTATGAAGTGCAATCAGGCGCAACTTGCATTATGTTTTATGGGTAATTGTTCTGGCTCTAACCTGTTTTCCACTGTAGATTGAATTTATCTTTCTCCAAGTTCAGTTTCACTAATTAATGATTTTATAACCTAGGATGAAAAAATTCTTCCTGCCAGTGGCCAAACAAGAAATTAAAGGATTTGGCTAGTTTTACAACATTCTTCTCTTAAATTCTCTCCGTGTCTGCGTGGGTTTCTTCTGTGTGCTCCGATTTCTTCCCACAATATTAAGATGTGCAGGTTCAGGTGGATTAGCCGTGCAAAATTGCCCCTTAGTGTCCCAGGATGTGTACTTTAGGGGGATTAGTGGGGTAAATATGTTGGGTTGAGGGGATAGAGCCTGGGTAAGATGCACTGTCGGAGAGTTGGTGCAGCCTTGATGGGCTAAATGGTCCCCATCTGCACTGTAGCAGTTCTTTGATCAAATTAACTTTTTCTTTCAAGATTGATTGTAAGGAATCATAGAATCTCCACAGTGCAGAAGGAGACCATTTGACCCATTGAGTCTGCACCAGCTCTGACAGAGCATCTTACCCAGGCCCACCCCACCTCATCTCTGTAACCCCATGCATTTACTCCACTAATCCCTCTAACCTATACATCTTTGGACAGCATGGGGCAATTTAGCATGGCCAATCCACCTAACCTGCATATCTTTGGACTGTGGGAGGAAACCGGAATACCTGGAGGAAACCTGTGCAGACACAGGAAGAATCTGCAAACTCCACACAGTCACCCAAGATTGGAATTGACCCCGGTCTCTGGCGCTGTGAGATAGCAGTGTTAGCCACTGGGCCACCGTGCTGTTTAATCTGATTGCCAACATGTATTGAGCTTTCCATTTTGCAAGTTCAGTGTGAATAATTTATGGCCTGGATTTTGTGATCACTTTTCATTACACAAGCTTTCTATGTGCTCCTGTGCTGGAGCTTGCAGTAATTAGAAATCCATTCAGCGCGACGCCCTCTACAGTGGAACAGATCTGTGTGAAAAGGGCAGGCAACTGTTTTTCTCCACTAATCTGATTGAAGAATCCTTACTAAGGCTTCCTGAATTCAGTGTTCATGGTGCTCATTACTTTTATATTCAAAATCTCTAGTTTAATGTTTATATTTATGGCCTACTCCTGCTTTAATTTTATAAGTTTTGGCCCAAATTAAATAAATTATTTTTTGCGGTCCACTGATTCCCCATAACTTTGATCCCAGATTCATCCTTGTAATTTTTTCCCTTTTACGAGTTATTTTCCAAAAAAATGTGCAATATTACACAAGATCCACTTAAGTTTCAGATTCAAGCCTAGTTTTCTTAATCTTGCATTCTGGTTATTAATCATTTTTAAATGATCTCCAGTGTGCTAGTGTTCTACATAATTATTAATTGTACCATTTTAAATAGGTGGTGCTACTTACAGAGGGACTGAGTTCAAGAGCTGCTCAAATGCTGGAGATAGAGAATGCCTTCGAACTTTTAAATGGCCGATTCAGGTAAACACAATGCAGAAAGTATTATATAAGATATTTCTTGGGAGAAACTGGGCTTTTTTCAATCAAAATGTAAATTGTGCTATGGAGTTATCAGGAAATGGAGTCCTGATGGACATGGCCATCTCTTTATTTTGGATACTTGTTCCTTTGTTGAAGAATCTTGTTACTTTGTTGGGAACAAAAGCATTTCAACCCTGGGGAAAAAGATGGGCACTATGAAGGAGAGACAGAGCAGCACCAGGATGAGAAAGTTCGTTTCTGGGAGTTTATTTTATCGCCTAGTATGGAATTGTTTTGAAATTTTGCTTGTGTCTGAAAGTTTTATATTGGCTGCGATTTTGTTGGCATACCATAAGTCATGACAAATCTGGCCTCTTGAGTCTGCATGACAAACAGTGGGATCACGGTAGCAACTTTAACAGCAATGGCCAATTAGAATTTTGCTACTGGGGTAACTATCACATTAAGGATAGTGGCCTACCTCTTTGGCCAGAAGTACTGCAGCCTTGGCCTCCTGTTGTCTTTCACCACCTTTCACTAGCCCCCCTACAGTCCAGCCCATCTCCAAAGGACTTAAAATTTTGGTTGTTGTTTTAGACACATTAACGTATTTACTCTTTTCGTATCCTTATGGAGCTTGGGTGTATTTTTAGTGCTTTTGCTTCTTAGAAATGGCATTTATTTAGTGTTGGCCATGTGCTCAGGGTCAAATCGCAAGTCATAGATAGTTGTACACTGTTGTAATGTAGGAAAATGTGGCGCCAATTAGTGCACTGTTACAAAACTGGTGGGGATCTGTAAACGAAAAGAAACCAAATTTACTGAACAACCCACCAAATGCAGAAATTACTAACAAGATTTCACTTTTCGTAACTTTTACTTTAATGCAAGTCAGAATCAACATAGATTAAACATAAATTAACAAACAAATCACACTTGGTACGAACAAGAAATTCCACAGGGAATAGCACATACAACAGAGGCTATCTCACTGATCTAGTAGACAGTCCACTCTGCCTGTATGTCTCCATTTCAGTGACACGTGCAGAATTTCAGTTTTCTTCGAGGATTTAGCTGATTCTCCATAGGCAGCAGATTCTACACACACAGTTTTGCCCTATGTGTGCAATCCTTTCTGTATGGTGCACAGCCATTCAAAACAATCTGAACTCTTCTCCTGCACTTCTGCTTCTCTTTCTGTCTTCCATATTTCATCTTCCTTCCTTCAAACTCTTCGAAGTCCTTTCAAACTATTTGTAAAAAAAGTTACAGATTCACCAAACATTTACAAAGAATTACAATTGTTCCTTAGTGTTACTGTTTCTGTGTCAAAGGCTACCACAAATAATAATAAGATAAACAATCTGTTTTAATTATGTTGTTGAAGCATAAACATTGACCAGGAAACTCCTTTGATTTTTCTGTATGATCCTTTCCATTCACTGAGGGGATAAACAAATCTCAGTTTAACATCTCAGCTGAGAGCATCTCTGATCATTCAGTACTCACTTAGTTCACTAAGTGTCAGCCTAGATTTTGTCCTTAATGCTCTGGAGTGGGGCTTGAACCCACAGCTTTTTGACTCATTAGTGAGAGGCTACCAGTGAACCAACGCTGTTACTTAGGCCGGGATTGTCTGCTCCTGCTTTTTCCAGGCGAGAATGGCAATTGGAGTGGAAAATCACGTAAGAGGCCCACATCGCATTTTATGTTGGCAGGAAATCTTGGCATGATTCCGCATGACTGGTGTTTGTTCCTGCAGATGCACAAGAAACAATGTCAGTGAAGACTTTGCCCATCAAGCTGATTCACTTATGCACCTTTCTGCCAGAGTTGGTGCCATGGAACTTGGAGGGCATCCATTGCCTGTGGCTTTGAAAATCACAGCTGCCATTAATTTTTATGTGACTGGCTCCTTCCAGGATCTCACAGACAACCTTTATGGCATCTCACAAACCTCTGCACATAGGTTTTTAAAGTTTATTTATTAGTCACAAGTAAAACTTACATTGCAATGAAGTTACTGTGAAATTCCCCTAGTCGCCACAGTCTGGCGCCTGTTTGGGCCAATGCCCCTAACCAGCTCGTCTTTCAGAATGTGTGGGAGGAAACCAGAGCACCCGGAAGAAACCCACGCAGACACGGGGAGAAAGTGCAAACTCCACGCAGACACTGAGCCAAGCTGGGAATCGGACCTGGGTCCCTGGTGCTGTGAAGCAGCAGTGCTAACCACTGTGCTACCATGCCGCCCAAGGAGGTGCACCAAGGAGGTGATGGATGTATTTTTTTCAAGAGTATACTATATCAGTTTTGACCAGAATCAGGCTATCCAGGATGGAGGAACTATGGGATTCACCTAGATTTCACTCTTTCCACAGGTGCTGGGTGCCATTGACTGCACCCAAATTGCTCTGTAACCCCTGTGGCATCAAGGAATGTAGCTGACATCCCTTCCTGTTGTTCCTGACTTTTCTGATGAATGTGTTCTTGAGGCATGACCGCACCCAGAGGCATGTCATCTGATAGGGCTTCATCAAATTCCTGGCCCCCAGCAATTCTCCAAGTGCTGGAGCCTTGAATGTCCTACTTCCACGTACTGTGGATCAGAGAGAGTGAAGTGCTCACTAGATTGTGACCCCGAGACCTCTTTAATATCAAGTCGAGGTATGTCTCAGCACTGGTTGAGAGTGTGGGTGAAGGCTGTGACAGCTCTTCAATCTCCACTTCCAAGAAATCCTCATCACTGGTCTCTGAGTGGAGTCTTGTGTCTGGTTGGTGGAGGTCCTTGGCTGCTCCCATTTCATGCCTGCAGGAAAAGGGAGATTTTATTCATTCATGGCAGGGGCCTTCAAATACAGGGGACATGACTCATGTCAATTTGGTGTGCTGGATGATGCTGTACTGGATCCTCACTTGGTTTATCACCGCCCAGCTTACCTCCTGAGCAGGAATGGTTGCATTCCTCTTCGGGCAGCTGGTGGATCTCTCCTTGAATTGAGTGAACACTTTAAACTTGGGCATTCATCCGCCTGTCCGGGAACTTTTTAAAAAATGTTGTGCCTACTTGTCTTGCATGAAGACGAAGAGCACCTGCCAGGGCAGATGGTCAGGATGCCTGGCATATGAGAATGGTGAATGGGAGCAGCAAGGTGATGAGGATATGACCTGTTGGAGAGATGAAAATGTGTGTGGGATAGCAAGTTTCTCTTGAGCTATCAGTGAATGAGCTCTCTGTAGGTATTTGATGGGTGTGTGAGTGTCTGAGTTGAGAGTAATGAGATGAGTGACTTATCCTGGCGGAACAAAGGAAATAATTCATACTTTTCTGGCACTGGATGCCAGTTCTCCTTTGTGAGGAATTGGCACTGACCAGGGTTGCCAGCACTTGCCATGCTGTTTAAGTGTCCCTGCTAGCTGGACATCATGACGTGCCTCCATGGCATTGAGCATTCTGGTAAGGGAGGCCTCTGAGAATCAGGGCACTGACTTCCTTGCTGCCATCCTGTACCTTGGACCTAGAAGAAGTGGCTAGGAAATGCCAAGGCAGCCTTTAAATGGAGCGGCCCACTGATTAAAGCATTCAACTGATAGCGGGGCAGATGAACCAGAGGCTGTCTGCCACAGAGGCGGTGTGAAACCAATGCTGAAATTTTTTTTCTCCATGTCGCTGAAAAGCCATTGCGAAAACTCACCATCGCAGCCAGTGGGCTGAACGCTGCTTTTCCTGCCGACCATTGCACTCTGCTAAATTTGGGAAAATTCCATCCTTAGTGTTTATAATCTTAAATGTTAGCATGCTTAATTTTTTTATCTGCTCTTTTTGGTTTACACTAAGAATACAGTAAAATATACATTTGCCTTCAAAAATGGATAACTGGGTTAGAAATTAACATGGTTTAGCCTAACTGATATAGACCTATTTGTATTTGGTTAACTTCTTAATGTGGTGTTTTGTAATAATAATTAACAGGATCACAAATAACTTAATTATTTTCTGTAGAATAGAAAACAAAATTTTGTTGAAATTTCTCATCTGATTAGATGCATGAATAAATATAAATATTTTTACATGCTGTAAAGGTGAATATAATCTCATGGTGTCAAAATAATGTAGTGAATGTAAATTTTTATCATAATGCATTTATTGTAGAAATGTTCTCTAACAGTTAGATATGTTTTCATAACACAGTATATTAATGTTTGACCTCTCCATAGATCCTTATTAAGATTTGAAAGTCCCACATCTGAAGTACCAGTTTCACGCACTGAACTGATGCAGCTTATTGGAACATGTCAAGCACTTCAAAAAAGACTGCAAAAATGGCAAACGGTAGGTTGAAAGCCAAACAAGATTTGGAGTATTGATTTATTTATTCAATTGCACAAGTAGCAAAATAAGTGATCAACTTCAGGATAGAATCCCTGTAGTGCAGAAGGAGGCTATTCGGCCCATTGAGTCTACACCGACTCTCCGAAAGAGCATCTGGCCCAAGCTCACACCATGCCCTATCCACGTAACTCTGCACATTACAATGGCTAATCCACCTAATTTACACATCTTTGGACACTAAGGGGGAATTTAGCATGGCCAATCCACTTAACTTGCACAGGAAATCAGAGCACTCGGAGAGAACCAACACAGACATGGGGAGAACGTATAAACTTCGCAGTCACCAAAGGCCAGAATTGAACCCGAGTCCCTGGCATTGTGAGACAGCAGTGCTAACCACTCTGCCATCCATAATTTGAAGATGACACAAAAACATGATATCAATTATATGACTAAGTAGCTGGGCTAAGTACAGTGATTGGCTATAATGACTTCCTTATTTAATTTCCTGTGGATATTACACTTGATCATGTAATGGTCTAAATGGTAATATAAATTGATTATAACTAAAGAATACATAATGAATAACAAAGCAAACATTAATATTATCACACATGAAAAATAACTTATTAGTAATTATGTCAGTGATGCTAAATTACAGGTGAATTGTAAAATTCTCTTCAACATGGAATGGATTGACTATTCCACTTTTCTCCTGTACATATTATAAAGTACAGGTTGAAAAAATAACAATGTTATTTAAGTCAGAGATTAGTAATGGGTGACACTTTCTATTTGAGTCTCTGAATGGGTGGGATGTCAGCAGTGCTCTAGTAGTTTCTTCCCAGCAAGGTGGGTGGCTAGTCTGAACCTTGGGACATCCTAACGAGGAAGATTGCCTGGTTGTCACACGCAGCAGCTTGGCAGGTAAGGGTGGGGGCGGGGGGGGGGGGGGCGGGGGCACAGATGCTGGGTTTGGGGGCAATAATGGATTGGCAGCTCACCAGAGGATTTTTGTGGAGTTTAGAGGAACACACCCCCAAAAATCTTCAAAAACCCTCTCAAAAAATTGTCTGTTGTTAGATGCCTCCAGTGATCCCTTTTAAGGATCATTAGCTAAGCCTCTCAACATTAATTGAATGTGCCATTGACATCAACCATTGTCAAGTGTCCTTTATCAGGACCCAGTTTTCTCAGAACAGGCTACATATCTGATTCAGTGTTGAATGCTATTTGAGGAAGAGAAGAGAAAATACCGTGTCCGGACAAACATTAATTCCTCAATTAACTCCACCAAAACAAAGTAACTGCTGATCTAACTCTGCTATTTATAGGAACATGGTTTATGTAAATTGGCTGTTGCATTTGCCCAAATAACAAACTGATTACGTTACAAAAGGTAATTCATTAGCTATATTATGAAAATGTGAAAGACACCATTTTTAATGCAAATGCTTTCTTTTGTCTGCTGAGAGAAGGCTTAATTAAAAATGTGAAAGAACAGAAAACAAAATAATGCTAACAATGTTGCATATCTCATTTTAAACATTTGCACAAATGTGGGTTAATGAAGGAAAGCTAGCACAGATTTGTTAAGAACAATTAGTGTTTAACTAATTTTGAATTTTTTGATTAGCTAAGAGAGGGTCAACGAGGGTCATGCATACAAGTGACAGATAAAATTTAATGTGGAGTAGTGCAAAGTGATTTATTTTGTAGGAAAAACTAGGCAACGTAATATAAAATAGTGTGCAATTCCAAAAGGGGTGCAGGCGCAGAGGGACCGGGAATATATGTGTACAAACCGTTGAAAGTGGCAAGGTGAGTTGACAAAGCGGTTAATAAAACATATGCAATACTTGGCTTTATAAATAGGAGCATATAGCACAAAAGGAAGGAAGTTATAAGGAAACTGTATTAAGCCCTGGTTCAGTCTCAACTGGAGTATTGTGATCAAGTCTGGCACCACATTTTAGGCTAGATGTGAATGCATTAGAGGAGCTTCAGCAGTGTGGATAGATTATAAAAGCTGAGGCTGATCTCCTTGGCGAAGAGAAGATTAAGAGTTGATTTGATAGAGCTCGTCCAAATCATGAGGGCCTGGACAGAGTAGAGGGGGAAAAATCTATTCCCATTGGAGAGAATCAGAGGACATGTTTTAAGGTGATTGTAAAAGAAGCAGTGTTAACACGAGGTAAAACATCATTACGTAGCCTGTGGTTAGGACCTGGAATGCTCTGCCTGAGAGCATGGTGGAGGCAGATGTAGGTGTGATAGAAGCAGTTCAGAGAAGGTTTACAAGACCGATTCCAGGGATGGGCGGGTTATCTTATGAGGAAAAGTGGGAGAAGTTAGATTTGCAGAGTTTAGAAGAAAAGGGGCGACTTGATCGAAACCTTTAAGATCCTGAGGAATGTTAACAGGGTTGATGTGGAGAGGATGTTTCCTTTTGTAAGAGAATCTAGAATGAGGGGTCACTGTTTGAAATAAGGGGTTGTTCACTTAAGACCGAGATGAGGAGAAATGTTTTTTCTTAGGGTTGTGAGACTCTGAGACTCTCTACCTCAAAAGGCAGTAGAAGCAGAGTCTTTGAATATTTTTAAGGCAGAGCTGGGTAGATTTTCAATTAGCAAGGGGGTAAATGGTCATCAGTTGTCAGGAATGTGGTGTTGAAGTTACAATCTCAGCCATGATATGAATGGCAAAGCAGACTCAAGTGGCTGAGTGGCCTACTCCTAATTTGTATGTGTGTATGTATCTGAAACAAAAACATTTGTAGGGCTATGGGGAAAATATGGGCGACTTGGTCCAGGTGAGTCTCTTTTCTAGAGAGCCAGGATGGGCTGTAACTATTCTATGATTCTGTTATAAAAATGTGGAATAAAAACATGCCTTTAACTGAGGTACAGAATCAAGTTAGCTATTTCAAAGCTAGCAGACTCGAGCTTTCTCTTTTAGACTGCTTTGCTTTATTTGCCTTTTATATGAAAATTTGTCATGTGCTTGTTGGAAATCAATAATCTTGGACTTGTACTTTAATGACCTGATGATCAGGTACTTTTAGTTTTAGAATTCAGCATCAATGGGTATCCTTTTATTGAAGTGGTAGGGATCTAGAGAATAGCTTAGAAATGAGCTAGAAAGGTATAAGAATGAAGACTAGTAATGAACATAAATGAAATAGCAAATTTAAAAAAAAAATATTCTTTGGATATGGGTGTTTCTAGCAAGGCTAGCATTTATTGCCCATTTCTTGAAGTTGGTGAATTATTGCTTTTATAAGAATACAAAAACTAAAAGGATGGTCAAACAAATGGTGAGACTGTTGAATATGAAGATATCCATTTTTGGAGTAGAGTTAAGAAATGACAGGATTCTTTAGCATCGGTTTTGTATAGAAAACTGCAAAATGAGTGTAGGAATATATGAGAGGAATGTGAAAGAGCAATTGTTTTGCCCTGGATGATACTGAAATTCTTGGAAGTTGCTGCACCTGCACTCATCCATGCAAGTAGGGAATCACACTCCTGAGTTGCGTCTTGTAGATGACGGTTCAGATTTGGGGAGCAGGAGATAAAGGCCTTCACAATCGCACCGGAAATCGGTGGGGACAGACATTCAGAAGAACAGTTTTCTTGTTTTCAAAACGGTATGGCCGAAATTCTCCCAAAAACATCCTCAGTGTCGAATCCACCTGAAAATTGGAGTAAATCACGCTGTTTTTTTCAGTGGGACTTCAGAGAAGAATCTTCCACATACTGCGCACTGCAGAGTGCGCAAGCGTGATTCACTCCAGAATTTAGGGAGCCTATCCCCGCCCAGGAGGTCGGCAGCATGGCAAATGCCCCGCACTGCCGCCTCCTGATTACAGGCTAGCTCGATCACTGCCCCCCCCCCCCCAACCATGTCCGGCCCAGCCACTCCCCCCAGCAGGCTGACCACCCCCGCCCCCCCCCCCCCCCCCTTGCCCCAATCGCTGGCCTCGCTCCCCCTCCCACAGATCCCTATGCAGAGTGACAGCGGGACCCCCTGCACCCATAGGTCCCATGGCAGTGCTAGGGGGCACAGGCTGGCACTGCCAAGGTGCCAAAGCACAGGGGACACCATCCCTCCAGCGCCCAACCCTCTGGGGGGGCCTCAATTGCTCCTCACTTCAGTCCAGCGGCGTTGGGCCACCAGCTCCCCGAAAGTGGGGAGCTATAGTAATCCTTGTTGGAGTGAACCACTCTGGCTGGGGGTGGAGACGCTAGCCGGCACGGAGACTTTAGTCCCGGGCCCACTAATCACATTTAAAATATATAGTAATTAGTATTACCATAATTTATGCACCTCCCCACTGATTTCCGGTGCGATTGTGAAGGCCTTTATCTCCTGCTCCCCAAATCCGAACCATCATCTACAAGACGCGACTCAGGAGTGTGATTCCCTACTTGCATGGATAAGTGCAGGTGCAGCAACTTCCAAGAATTTCAGTATCATCCAGGGCAAAACGAACTACCTGTTGACAACCTTGAACTTCACTTCCTCCACCATTGGTGCACAGTGGCAGCAATGCCTTCCATCTGCTAGGATGAATTGCAACAACTCGTCAAGTTTCTTTCAGCAGTGACTTCAAAACTTGCAAACTCTACCACCTAAAAAGAAACATGGGAGCTGACACATAGGAACATCGTCACCTGCAAGTTCCACATTAAGTCAGGCACCATTCTGAGTTGGAACTATATTGCCACTGCTTCACTGTTGTTGGGTGAAGATCCTCAATGTTCCTATGCAGCACCGCCTTCAGCAGTTCAAGAAGATGGCTCCCTAATAGCTTTTTAAGGGTTGTTAGCAATGGAAAATAAATGCTCGCCTGCTTGTGGCACCCACAATCTATGAACAAGTAAAAAAAGCTGCAGATAGGATAGAACATAGAACAGTACAGCACAGTACAGGCCCTTCAGCCCTCGATGTTGTGCCGAGAAATACTACCCTGAGAAACTCTTGTAGCGACAACAATCAGAATGATTTTCTTTTGTGCTAAGTAGGAGTCAAGATTGGTGGCATAGTGGACAGTGAAGAAGGTTATGTCGGATTGAAACGGGATCTTGATCAATTGGGCCAGTGGGCTGTTGAATGGCAGATGGAGTTTAATTTAGATAAATGCGAGATGATTTATACAAAACAAAGAGACCTAGGGGTATAGGTTCATAGCTCCTTAAAAGTGGAATCACAGGTGGACAGAGTGGTGAAGAAGGCATTTGGCATGCTTGAGTTTCATTGGTCAGAACATTGAATACAGAAGTTGGGATGTCTTGTTGAAGTTGTACAAGACATTGGTAAGGCCACACTTGGAATACTGTGTACAGTTCTGGTCACCCTATTATAATAAGGATATGATTAAACTAGAAAGAGTGCAGAAAAGATTTACTAGGATGCTACTGGGACTTGATGGTTTGAGTTATAAGGATAGACTGGGACTCTTTTCCCTGGAGCGTAGGAGACTTGGGGATGATCTTATAGAGGTCTATAAAATAATGAGGGGCATAGATCAGATAGTCAACATCTTTTCCCAAAGATAGGAGAGTCTAAAACTAGAGGGCGTAGGTTTAAGGTGAGAGGGGAGAGATACAAAAGAGTCCAGAGGGGCAATTTTTTCACACAGGGTGGTGTGCATCTCGAACAAGCTGCCAGAGGTAGTAGTCGAGGTGGGTACAATTTTGTCTTTTAAAAAGCATTTAGACAGTTACATGGGTATAGAGGGGTATGGGCCAAACGCGGGCAATTGGGACTAGCTTAGTGGTTTAAAAAAAAAGGGTGGCATGGACAAGTTGGGCCGAAGGGCCTGTTTCCATGCTGTAAACCTTTATGACTCTAACTAGTGGAGAGCTTTCATGCTGATTTCTAGTAACTTCAATTTTGCTCGGTCTCTTTTTGTTATAACAGTCAGTCAACTGCTGCCGTGATGTCAAGATGAGTCACTCTTACCTTACCTCAGTTGTTTAATCTTGATTACATTCAATGGGCTCAAATAACCAGCAGCTGCACACTGACTCGCTGTGTTGCCATAAAGTGCTGTAGGGCTAATTAACGAAGGTGGAATGGGACAGAGGTGTTACCTTTTGTAGCAGCTGGTCAATCCGATTGGCTGTCAGCTCTAATAGCCCCAGCAGCAGCCACTGAAACTGTCTTGGTATGCCACAGGAATCAGCACTGGGGGTCTCAACTTTTACAATTAATATAAATGTTTTAGATGAGAGGGCCGATGGTATGGTTGCTGAATTTACTGATGCCACAAAGATAGGTAGGGAAATAAGTTGTGAAGTGGACATAAGGAGGCTACGAAGGGATATAGATCGGGTAAGTGAGTGGGCAAAGATCTGGCCAATGGAGTATAATGTGGAAAAATGTGAAATTATCTATTTCGGTGGAAAGAATAAAAGAGCAGCATATTATCTAAATGATGAGAGATTGCAGAGCTCTGAAAAGGAGAGGGATATAGATGTCCGTGTGCATGAATTGCAAAAGGTACAGCAAGTAATTAAGAAAGCTAATAAAACATTGTTTTTTGCGAGAGGAATTGAATACAGAAGTAAGAAGGTTATGCTTCAGTTATACAGGGCATTGATGAGATCACGTCTGAAGTGCTGTGAACAATACTGGTCTCCTTATTTAAGGAAGGATGTAAATATGTTGGAAGCAGTTCAGAGAAGGTTTACGAGACTAAGGTCTAGAATGGGTGAGTTATCTTGTGAAGATGGGTTGGACAGGTTACGCGTGTAACCACTAAAGTTGAGAAGAGTAAGAAGCGACTTGATTGAAACAGATAAGATCTTGGGTCTTGACAGTGTTGATATGGAAAGGAGGTTTCCTTGTGTGGGAGAACCTAGAACTAGGGGTGACCATTCAAAAGTAAGGAGTTGCCCATTTAAGACAAAGATAAAAATAATTTTTTTTCTCTTGAGGAAGAAACTACCTATAAAGCCTGCTTTGTTCAAATTTATGCCCTACTCTAGTACTTAAATGAATCACTCTCAAAATCAATCCAAAATTCTGTCCTATTGTGATTTATTTTTCCTTGAGGCTCCTTTACTATAAGGCTATTAATTGACACTCTTTTTCATCTCCTCCCCAACTGATCTAGAAAACTATCCGTGTACATTCTTATATGCATTCCATTAACTTGTCCTCACTATTATTGTAGATCTGGCTTTCCCGGTTTATACAAAGGTAAAAGTCTTCTATAATTGTTTTACACTTGTTACATGCACCTTTTAATTTTCAGATTTATACTCTGACATTGCAACTACTTTTATGAGGCATATAAACTATTCCCACAAGTGTTTTTGTTCTTTTTTTATTATTTAGCTCCTCTGAAACTGATTCTACATTTTGATGTTCTGAGCTAAGATCCTTTCTCTAATAAGCAGACTGTCACATCTTCTGCGAACCAAAATGTCCCCTACTTACCCACAATCTTATTCAATTATACCACAAGTTGTCTTCAGTAGGAAGAAGAATATGTGTTCTGTCACTGTATCAGACTAGATCTCAATCTATACTACTAAACAAGCCTGTGTACCATGCTCAGGAGAAACAGTGTATTTAAATGAAACTTTACTAAAATAACAAAGATGTGTTTCTGCTTTCTGACCCTCAACATTAAGTTAACCATATTTTCATGCCCAGTACAGATATCATATTCTTAACTTTAAGAAACATACTTTATTCAAAGTGGGCTTTTTGAAATCAATTTTTAAAAGTGGACATCATGCTGCATGATGACCACCATAGATTAAGTGACATTTTATGATTTTTGCTCGAAGAATTACTCAGGACTCTGGAAAGTTCTTAAAATGTAAATGACCATAGGTGAGCCCTCCTTGTAAAGACATTAAAAATGTGAAAGCATTTGTGAATTTACACCTACTACTGATTGGTTATTTACAGAAATTCAAAATGGTGCCCTAGACTTTGCTGGCTTGGCATTTAACCAAGAGAGGTGTGGAGAACTCAGTTTATCACAAGCAGGTGGTGTGGGCACAAACAAGAGGGAAAAACATACTTGACATCATCATCATCAACCTGCCTGCTGGAGGCCCATGACAGTACCCGTAGAAGTGACCACCGCAAAATCTTTGTGGAGGCAAAGTCTCCTCTACACATTGAGGATATCCTCCATCATGTTGTATGGTACTGCCACCATGCTAAATGAGATAGATTGTGAACAGATGTAGTAACTCAAAAGTGGGCAACCATGATGCGCTGTGGGCTATCAGTAGCAGCAACAGAATTGTACTCAACCACTGTAACCACATGGCTCAGTATATCCAGCACCATGACCACCAAGCCAAGGGATCAAGCCTGGTTCAATGAAAAGTGCAGGAGGGCATTCCAGGAGCAACACCAGGCATACCTAAAAATGAGGTGTCAACCTGGTGAAGCTACAGCCTAGAACTACTCACGTGCCAAACAGCATAAGTGGTATGTAATAGGTAGAGCCAGGCAATTGCACAACCAGTGAATCAGATTTGAACTCTGCTATTATGGATACCGTTGATGTTATATGTGAATGTGTTCCAACATGAAACACTGGTTCATTAAGATGTATATTTGTCTGGATTAATGTGAGGAGCCACTTTTAACCCAGTGAGAAAACAATCCAGTCCTTCTGTGAACAATTAAGAAAGAGTATTTATTAAAGTAAAAGAAAAGGAAAATACACAATAAGAAATACTATGATACACTATCAAACTTAAGTACAGGAATGATTAAACACACACTGTTTCTCTGCGATTACCTCTCATTCCCAAACTATTATCCATGTTCCTGAACTCACTTGGCACACACTCAAACAACAACCAATTTTGTAACTCTATAAGTCAAATCCAGCTCATTGTTACCACACAATATAGCTTGTGACCAGGTTTGGGAAACCATCTCTTGTTGGTTCAGCAAAGGTACAAAACTACGTCTTATAGAGGAGAATATCTGCAACCTGCTGTGGGTCTAAATGTTAGTTGGAACAGGCTTCTCGGGCTGTTGAATGTAAATATCTTCTCAGACTGTCGAATGTACTGGCCTGCTTTTCTGAGGGCGCTGGCAATTATACCATTTAGCCTCTTTGATGTTTAATTCTGTGGATTTGGCTGTCTGCATCTCTTGAATTCCTTGACTCAAGAAATTTGCATGTGTAAATCTTCACTCCGTTGTCTAGGTAAACTGTTTCACAGCCTCAAAATAAAGGGGGGTCGGTTTAAGACAGAGTTGAGGAGGAACTTCTTCTCCCAGAGGATGGTGAATCTCTGGAATTCTCTGCCCACTGAGGTGGTGGAGGCTACCTCGCTGAATATGTTTAAAGCGCGGATGGATGGATTCCTGATCGGTAAGGGAATTAAGGGTTATGGGGATCAGGTGGGTAAGTGGTACTGATCCACGTCAGATCAGCCATGATCTTATTGAATGGCGGGGCAGGCTCGAGGGGCTAGATGGCCTACTCCTGCTCCTATTTCTTATGTTCTTATGTTTCGTCTATAGGACAATTTACACCTTATTCTGTCTAGATGCCTGCTAACCTTGTTACTGGACAAATTGCATCTCATTGTGCATTCGACACAGCTGTTGTTAAGCAGATTTCTACCTGTTTCTGAGCAAATCACATCCTATCATACCTTTTAAAATTCTTGTTACTCCTGTTGCTAGGCAGATCCCTGACACTCCAGTTCTGCCACATCCAGCTGTGAGTGGTTGTGGCCAATTAAATAACTCTCATTGAAGGAGAAGGCTCCACAGTTCGATTCACTCTGCGTGCTAAAGGCATTGGATATTACAAAGGCTACGGGCCTTGACAACATTGCAGCAATAGTACTCCAGAACTTGCAATGCCTGTAGCCAAGCTGTTCCAGTACAGCTACAGCATTGACATCTACCTGGAAATGTGGAAAACTAACCCAGTATGTCCTGTACACTAGATACAGGACAAATCCAACTCGACCATTACCATCCCATTGTTCTATTCTTCATCAGTGAAGTGAGGAAAGGGGTGATCAATAGGACTTTCTCAACAATAACCTGCTCACTGATGCTCAGTTTGGATTCTATCAGGATCATTCAGTTCCTGATCACATTAAAGCCTTGGTTCAAACATGGACAAAAGAGTTGAATTTCAGAGGTGAAGTGAGAGTGATTGCCCTTGACATCAAAGAAGCATTTGACCGATTGTGGCATCAAGGAGCCCGAGCAAAACTGGAGTCAGTGGATAAAGCCTCTGCTGGTTGGAGTCATACCTGCCACAAAGGAAAGTGGTTGGAGATCAGTCATCTCAGCTCCAGGACATCACTTGGAATTCTTCAAGGTACTGTCCTCGGTCTAAACGTGTTTCATCAATGACCTTCCTTCCATCATAGGGTCAGAAGTGGGGGTGTTCACTGATAACTGCACAATGTTCGGCACCATTTGCGACTCCTCAGATACTCGAACAGTTCATGTTCAAATGTAGCAAGACAATATCCAGGTTTGGGCTGACAAGTAACATTCGCACCAGACAAGTGACCATCTTCAACAAGACAGCATCTAACCATTGCTCCTTGACATTCATCAGCATATACATTCTCCCACTATCAACATCCTCGGAGTTGCCGTTGATCAGAAACTGAACTGGATTAGCCATATAAATACCATGGCCACAAGAGCAGGTCAGAGGCTAGGAATCCTGTGGTAAGTTACTCACCTAACTCGCAAAAGCTTGTCCGCCATCTACAGGGTATAATCAGGAATGTGATGGAATATTCTCCTCAAGCCTGAATGAGTGCAGCTCCAATAACTCTGAAGAAGCTCAACACTATCCTGGACAAATCAGATTGTTTGATTGGGATCCCTTCCACAAACATTCACTGCCCCCACCACTGATGAACAGTGAGCCCCATCTACAAGATGCATTGCAGGACTTCACCAAAGCTCCTTTGAGCATCTTTCAAACCCACAACCACTGCCATCTAGAAAGACAAGCACAGCAGATACCTGGGAAAACCAGCACCTGGAGGTTCCCCTTCAAGTCACTCATGGTCCTGACTTGAAAATATATTGCCATTTCTTCACCATCGCAGGGTCAAAAGCCTGGAACACCATCCCTAACAGCACATTGGGTGCACCCACACCACATGGACTTAGCTCACCACTACCTTCTCAAGGGCATCTTGGTATGGGCATTCAATGCTGGCCAAGCCAGCGATGTCCTCATCCTTAAAAATGGATTAGAGAAAAGATATGCTGTCTCTAAGCAAACTGGACAAGAGCACCATTCCTTTAATAAGAAGAATAGAATTCTGCCAGAACAACCTATCAAACCTAGAGAGTGAAAGTAATTTATCTTTACATGCAAAGATTTGTCTCTATGGAAACGCAACCATGGCTTTGGCTGGAAACTCAGTGGCTTCCAACTTCCATTCATCCAAGGAACTTTGAGAGAGAATGCATCCAGACCTTCAAGGTGTGTATCTTAAAAATGAAACATGTGATTTGCTTTTCATGCAGTATTTCTGCGAATAATCTAAATGCATGCCTTGTCTCCAAAATTCATCTTTCCATGTATGTGTGTTTTTGTGTGCGTGAGGAAGTATTTTTTTGTGGATTTACATTTTGGGATGTTATGTGAATGAACATTATCTTTTCTTCTGAGATGAACGTGTGCAAAAATCTGCTATTCTATTTCTAAAAGTCACAACAGTAAAAGGGTTGTAAAACTTTCCAAAATGCATTTCTTGTTGCGGCCAGCCAAGAAGTGAGGGGGACTGGGAAACATTATCTCACTATCTCTCTTGCACTTGTAACGATATTATTAACCATATTACATGGCTATTTTGCGAACTTAGGTTTTTCAGACTGGACTTTTATCCCTGGCATTAGTCTGACCAGTGAAAATCAGATACTGGCTGTAAAGTTGCCCATCTGATGGGCTACAAAGTATCAATACTCTGCTTCTCTCTCAAAACTATTTCATACCTTCATCTCCGATTGGCTATTAAACAAACCTATATTTTAAAAAAAGATCACCAGGTTGACAGCCACATGGACTGTTAGAATTAAATAGCTTAACCCCTTCCTGAAAAGTCCATGAAACTGTTACAATTACATTGTATTTGGTCAGAGCACTCAAAGACGCTGTTGGACAGAATGGTATTCTTAGCACTGCACTTGCTAGGCATTAGCATATTTAACTATAATTTCTTCCACTGGATTAACCTATAAATATGAATCTAACGTTTATATATGAGACTATAATGCATATTCTTTGTAGCTCACATAATAAATAGCAAGCAGTTTCCAAATTTAAACCTCTTGGGTGCTGTGATCAGCAAGAAAAATAAAATTACTAATTGTTGATACATACAAATGTTCAATCGCAATGGAGAGTGGTGAGTAAGCAATCCAATACTGACAGCATTGTTCCAGGAACCTGGAAACAATGCTGGAAGAAATTTAATGATGTCACCAGAACTGCTAACGTAAGATTTCCTTTCATGCTGCATAAGATAAAGGTGCACGGTGTTACGGGTAATGTATTAGCATGGATAGAGGATTGGCTAACTAACAGAAAGCAAAGAGTGGGGGTAAATGGGTGTTTTTCTGGTTGGCGATCAGTGACTAGTGGTGTGCCTCAGGGATCAGTGTTGGGACTGCAATTGTTTACAATTTATATAGATGATTTGGAGTTGGGGACCAAGTGTAGTGTGTCAAAATTCGCAGATGACACAAGGTGAGTGGCAGAGCAAAATGTGCAGAGGACGCTGAAAGTCTGCAAAGGGATATAGATAGTCTAAGTGAGTGGGCAAGAGTCTGGGAGATGGAGAACAATGTTGGAAAATGTGAGGTCATCCATTTTGGTAGGAATAACAGCAAAATGGACTATTATTTAAATGGTAAAAAATTGCAGCATGCTGTTGCGTAGAGGGACCTGGGTGACCTTGTGCATGAATCACAAAAAGTTGGTTTGCAGGTGCAGCAGGTAATTAAGAAGGCACATGGAATTTTGTCCTTCATTGCTAGAGGGATGGAGTTTTAAAAACAGCGAGGTTATGTTGCAGCTGTGTAAGGTGCTGGTGAGGCCACATCTGGAGTACTGTGTACAGTTTTAGTCTCCTTACTTTAGGAAGGATATACTGGCACTGGAGGGGGTGCAGAGGAGATTCATTTGGTTGATTCCAGAGTTGAGAGGGTTGGCTTATGAGGTGAGACTGAGTAGACTCTTTGGAATTCAGAAGAATGAGGGGAGATCTTATAGAAACATGGAACATTATGAAGGGAATCGGTAAGATAGAAGCAGGGAAGTTGTTTCCACTGGCAGGTGAAACTAGAACGAGATGGCATGGCCTCAAAATAAGGGGGAGCAGTTTTACGACTGAGTTGAGGAGGAACCTCTTCACCCAAAGGGTTGTGAATCTGCGGAATTCCCTGCCCAGTGAAGCAATTGAGGTTACCTCATTGAATGTTTTTAAGGCAAGGATAGATAAATTTTTGAACAGTAAAGGAATTAAGGGTTATGGTGAACGGGTGGGTAAGTGGAGCTGAGTCTACAAAAAGATCAGCCATAATCTTATTGAATGATGGAGCAGACTTAAAGGGCCAAATGGCATGGTTCTTGGGGCCGTTTTTACCAAATCGGGACTAAGTGCCGGGTGTGGCCGTAAATCAGACCCGCGCCTGGAAGCCGCGCTCCAGCACCCCCATATGCCTTTTTTTGGCACGGGTCTAGTGAGCGGGGCCTCGCGCATTTGCATCTGTCGGAGCGCCGAACAGCAAAATGGACTATTATTTAAATGGTAAAAAATTGCAGCATGCTGTTGCGCAGAGGGACCTGGGTGACCTTGTGCATGAATCAGGGGGCTGTACTGGAGGGCCCCTCCGGATCGGTCCGGGCACCGAAACCGCATCTTTAGGAGCCCAATGCACCTCTCCACTGTCGCGCGGGTGGCTACATGGGCCTCATTATAGCGGGTCTCCGCCTCCGTCACAGGCCTCCGCACAGGCGTCATCTGCCATGTGCAGAGCGGGTAACCCTTATCACCCAGTAGCCACCCCCGCAGCCTGGGCTTCTCCTCAAATACCTGAGGGATGTCGGACATCCTTACAATGTAGCTATCATGCACACTACTTGGATATCTGGCGCAGACGTGCATGATGGTCATGTTGTGGTCACAGACGATTTGCACATTCAGGGAGTGGAACCCCTTCCTATTGACGAATCATCGTGGATCCTGTAGGGGGGCCCTGAGGGTGACATGGGTACAGTTGACCAGCCCCTGCACATTTGGCATCCCCGCAATTGCCACGAACCCCGCAGCCCGGGCTTTCTGATGGGCATGGTCCAATTCGAATTTGATAAACTGCCCAGCTCGGGCATACAGGGCCTCGGTGACCTGCTTGACACACGTGTGGACTGCAGACTGGGAGATGCCACAGACATCTCTGCTCGGGCTCTGGAAAGAGCCGGTGGCGTAAAAGTTCAGGGCTGCCATCAATCCGACAGCCACTGAGAGTGGGTGTCCCCCCTCCTGCCCCTCGGCGCCAGGTCCTGCAGCAGGTCACATAGGTGTCGCACGGTCTCCTTTCAGAGTCTGAGACATAGAACATAGAACATAGAAAGCCACAGCACAAACAGGCCCTTCGGCCCACAAGTTGCGCCGATCACATCCCCACCTCTAGGCCTATCTCTTGCCCTCAATCCCATTAAATCCCATGTACTCATCCAGAAGTCTCTTAAAAGACCCCAACGAGTTTGCCTCCACCACCACCGACGTCAGCCGATTCCACTCACCCACCACCCTCTGAGTGAAAAACTTACCCCTGACATCTCCTCTGTACCTACCCCCCAGCACCTTAAACCTGTGTCCTCTCGTAGCAACCATTTCAGCCCTTGGAAATAGCCTCTGAGAGTCTACCCTATCCAGACCTCTCAACATCTTGTAAACCTCTATCAGGTCACCTCTCATCCTTCGTCTCTCCAGGGAGAAGAGACCAAGCTCCCTCAACCTATCCTCATAAGGCATGCCCCCCAATCCAGGCAACATCCTTGTAAATCTCCTCTGCACCCTTTCAATGGCTTCAACATCTTTCCTGTAATGAGGTGACCAGAACTGCGCGCAGAACATCGGCGGCATACGGTGTCCGACATCTCCTCGAAGGAGACTCGTGCACGGAAGTGCCGGGGTCTCTGTTCCCTCCTTCTCAGAAGCCCCCGCGCTGGGAGAATGTCGGCCACCTCCTGCCTCTGATGGTTGTCTCCCTCCAGCCCTGTAGGTGGTATGGCCCGGGCCTCCTGGGCCCACAGTTCTTCCTCCAGTTCCTCCTCCTCGGCTCCAGCAGCAATCAATAGTACAGCCACATCAATTGGTTGCATTCCAAACGCCATCTCGCCACTCTGAAAGCGGGGTGGGGGTAAGGGGAGGGGGGGGGGCAGGGGAGGTGGATTGGGAGGGGGGGGGGCGGGGAAGAGCAGATGTTGGAGTCATGCAATGCTGCTTGCCCCTAGCACATTGACAGCCACAGCCCCCCCATTACTCTCAATCCCCCCAGCCCCAGGCTGCACACAGCCAAGCCCCCCCATTACCCCCAATCCCCCCAGCCCCAGGCTGCACACAGCCACAGCCTCCCCATTACCCCCAATCCCCCCAGCCTGCACACAGCCACAGTCCCTGGTTGCTTTGGCAGGCTGCTGCAGTGCTATGTGCACTCTGTGCACATCTTCAGCCTGCAGTGAGCTGTGGTGCTAGGACCCATCTGCACTGCAGGGCTCAGTGTTGTGCAGAGCAGCAGCCGCCCCCCCCCCCCCCACAGTCCCTGAGGCGCCACCCACCCGGGACAGCGGAATGGCCGCGACTTCCAACGCACGTAAGTACCATGGAGCCTCCGATCGCAACGCGCCTACCTCCTCTCACACCCTTGCTGTGGAGACGCCTGCTCCCGACTTTCATTTGGCAGGTTGGTAATTGCGCGGGTGCAGATTGGGGCGGAGGATGGTAAAGTGGGAAACTTCGGTAAAGTTGGGTGCGGGCTTCATTAGGCCGATTTAAATGCATGCAAATGCATTTAAATCGGCCCGCCGGCCGATCTGGGCGTGCGCCGTATTGGCGCCTGGATCGGCCGTTGGTAAAGGCGTGATTGGCCTTGGGTCGGGTCTGGACCACGTTTTAGGCCCGACGCCCAACTTTACCACGATTTCGTGCCCGAAAACAGGCGCGAAAGTTTGGTTAAAATCGGGCCCCTTATGTTCTTAAACTGTTTTACTCTCTGTAAGGCACTGAACTACCCTACTTTGCCTCTTCCAACCCCAACATCCATGCATTTCATTCAATTATAATGGCTCACTGTCTTATTTTGGATTCACATGCTCAACACCCAATACTGCCTTCATACTATCTCTTTTACTCATACTTGCTGCAGTGACCTTATTCATGAAATCCGCTTCACACATCTTCTGAACTCTTTAACTGGGCACATTGGATACATGTTACTCGAGTGCTACTGTTCTTGCAGGAATAGCTGATGCACAGCAAATGAGAGAACAATTATAGGATGAGATCCTGCCACCTTGTAAACTTTGACACAAGTGGAAAATACAACCATTGACAACATTATCATAGAGAGAGGATGCAGCATTATAGATGGCCAAGCTGAAGATATATACAACTACATGTTTGGATAATTGCCCTTTTTTCTCTTTCCTCTTCCTACTTAACATACTTGCATTCTTGGCATGACAACGTGGTGCATCTTGTGCAATTCATCTGTTACAGCTTATATTTGTAACATCATACTAGCCTTTCTTGCTCCACGTTTTTCTAAATCCTTCAGAAAATATGGGTTCTGCAAGCATTGATGGGATGAACCCTGCTGAAGGGGAACCATCACGTGTTCTCAGCCTTTCAGGCACAAAACTCAAATCCTGCTTGATGCTGATATTGAGCTAGTGAAGTCTCTGCTGAGTGATTGATTGACTCCAGGGAAGACCGGTTTGCATTCTAACTCTGAAGAAGACAGAGCTTCAGGCTTTAGGGTCATGTCTTTAAAAGAAAGATTCTTTCTACGTATGAGCAATTGCTGAATTGACTGCTTGCTGGGAACATTTCATGAAAGTTTGGGAACCCATCATTCAAACAATTGTCAATTTTTTTTGAATGGAAATTTATTTAAATATTATAACCACTAATCTTCCTCTTCAGATCAGGATACTTTGCCAACTCAAATTCACCATGGTTAAATTGGAAGTTGGTGAGTATCCAGCTGGCTGAGATTGGGATTCACATTTTTACCAATTTAACACTTCTGACCTGATCCCATCCATTGTGAGTGGGTTAAAATTACCCTCAATGTTTCAGGTTAGTTTTTAATTTGATTCCTTTCAAGCTGTGCACTTTGGTATTTCTGTTTTAGACATGATCTTCCTTCCATCATAAGGTCAAAAGTGGAGATATCCAGTATTTAGACTTGGGCTGATCAGTGACAAGTAACAGTTGTGCCACACAAATGCCAGGCAATGACCATCTCCAACTTGAGCGGACCTGATCATTGCCCCTTCAGTGACATTACCATCACTCAGTCCTCCAATATCAACATCCTGGGGCTATCATTGACCAGAAACTGAACTAGACCAGCCCTATAAATATTGTGGTTACCAGAACAGATCAAAGGCTAAGAATCCTGTGGTGAGGAACTCACCTTCTGACTGCCCAAAGCCTGTCCCACATCTACAAGGCACAAGTCAGGAGTGTAATGGAATATTTTCCACTTGCCTGGATGAGTGCAGCTCTAACAACACTCAAGAAACTTGACACCATCTAGGACAAAGCAGCTTGCTTGATTGCTAGCCCTTCCACAAACATTCAATCCCACTACCATTGATGGGCAGTGGCAACCTTATGTACCATCTACAAGATGCACTGCAGGAACTCAATAAGGTTATTTCGGCAGCACCTTTCAAACCACTGATCACTACCGATTGAGAAGGGCAACAGAAGCATGGGAACACCACCACCTGGAAGTTCCTTTCATCATCCTGACTTGGAATTTTATCACTGTTTCTTCACTCTCGCCTGGTCAAAATCCTGGAATTCCCTCCCTAATAGCACTATGAGTTTAACCTCAGGGACTGCAGTGGTTCAACAAGGCAGCTCACCACCATCTTCTGAAGGGCAACTAGAGATGGGCAATAACTGTTGGCCTAGCCAGTGATGCCTACATCCCATAGTTAATTTTTAAAAACATTATTATGGTCCACATCAGTGGTCTCCAACCTTTTTTAGGCACAAGATCACTTTTAGTATCAAATTGCAGCAGGAAATCTGCTCTTAAAAAATCAACTTTACTAAAATCCCCCCCAAAATAATGTAACACACTACAATTTTCAGATAACAATTCTGTCTTCTAGATATTGCTAAAGCTCTTGATGGCTGTCATAATTTCATCTTTGTTTTTAAGGTCTTTGAACAAGGTGTTGGCAGCAACCACTGTAGCCTCCTTGATAACTTCACCATCGGTGAATGGTTTCTTATACTTTGCCAGCAGATGGCTAATGCAAAATGACACTGCTTTGCTATGTCTTTGGCCGCAGGTTTTGAAGAGTGACTGTTGAGCTTGCATCATTCCCTTTAACTCCCCAGCTTTTTCTGTCTGAACCGTGCTGTTTAAATAGAAATTTTCTTGACATTTTGCATGTATTGTCTTGTGGTGCTGTTCCAAATTATCTCTTTTACTCAAGACTGCATTCTGTTGACAAATGAGACAAATGCCTCTGACATTTGTAAAAAGCAATTCACTTTCCCATTCCTGGTGGAAATGGTAGGTTTTTGCCCTAGGTCCCTGGCTCCTCGCTCATCGTTTTGTCTTCAACCATGTTCTTGCACCTGCAATTCGGCTGTCACTAAGCTGATTCGCTCATCATCATGTGAAGCCGGAGTCCTGCTCATTTTTGGCAGCTGTTCAGTAGCCAATGAACTGATTTGCTCATCATCGCAAGAAGTCCGAGTCCTGCGTATTTTTGACAGTATTTTGGCAGCCAATGAGCTGATTCATTCATGATCACGAGAAGCTCGTTTTCAGCAGCGTGTTGGCAGCCAATGACGATTGACTTTTCGAGACTCCAGGATCGACCTGTCGATCGTGATCAATTATTTGGAGGCCACTGGTCTATGTTATATGCACAATTTGCATAATCACTCCTCATAATACAATCCCTCTATCCCTTCAATCATTCTCGTTGCCTTTTTATCCTGTGGTGACCAGAAATATATGTGATTTTTCTAACTATGTTCACAATGATGAGTTGCTAAGTTGTTGGATTACCTCATCATTTTGACTCAATATTGATCTTTTATTACATCCACAAACCCATTTTCCTTTATTCGATACCACTGAGCATTGATTGTGATGGCTTTAATTAGTTATCAGTTGTGTCCCATAGATCTCTTTCATGTTTCATAAACATTATACTCTTTCATTGTAACTTAGTTCCCACCAAGAGGCCAGGTTTTTCCACTTCTGTTAAGGTGGGCAGGTTCGAGAACGGGAGAAAATACTGCGAGAACTGCAAAGTCACGTTTTACATCGGCATGAATGCAGGACATGATTGTCCCCTCCCCTGATAATCAATGGGCATTTCCTGATGTTCAATGTCAGTAACATCATTATGATAAATTAACAGCATTATCAGGCCTGAACGCCTGAATCATCATCCTCATTAACAAGTCCATCCACAGTGGCACGATAGCAGAATGGTGTGAAGCACGACTGGTCTCCAAAGACATTCACCTGGCGAGCAGACTTCCCAGGAGTGCTCAGGTGAATGCAGAGCTTGGCAGGGGTGGGGGGCAGGAGGAGAATCATGCCCAGGTTGTGCTAACTTGATGCCCAGGCAGTGCCCTGGCACTACACTTGCCTCATTTGGCACTACCTGGGAATTGCCCTGGCAGTGCCTACTTGATGCCTGGGGTCTGCTAGATGCCTGTCAGTGGGTGCATCTGAGTGAACTGGTCTGCTTGTTTTAAAAATTGTGCTCCAGAGCATTTAGTGTCTAAGGTGATGGCAGGGCAGGCAGATCAGATGTGCCCATCAGCAATGCATCGTGGGACCTGTGACTTGAGGTTTTTTCTTGAAAGTTTCGCACTACATGGTGGACAAAGCCACCATAGCTGTTGCTTTTCCTGCCTGATATCGAGGAAGATCCCAACCAGAAATTCTGTCCGTAGGTGGAACATAGTTCATTCTCCTACACTGAATTTCACTTGCCATCTGTCTTCCCTGTTCTCAAGTATGTTCAATTCTTCTGTAACTTATGCTGTTTGGCTTAATAGTCTGTCACTTTCATTAGCTGTGAATTCATGCACATTTAGCCATCTGCATTTGTGAATCCTAAATCTAAATGATTTATATTGAATGCAAAAGATCGCAAAATAAACTCCTGCAGTATCCTACTGGTAAGATTTTCCCTAACTGATGGCAGACACTGCAAATTCACCATCTTAGTTCTACTGGTTGTCCAATTACAGCTCTATAATAAAATGTTTCCACTGATTTACACTTTGTATTTTTCCAATTCTACCTTTTCAGAGAAACTAAAACAGCCTTTATTGAATATTATGGCATGATATCCATTGTCATACACCATCAAACTCCTTTGCTACACTTTCAAAAATATTAATAAATTAAATAGGTGAAACTACCACTTTGATTTAAACTATTATGTCCAGTGTACCATAATTTACCAACAAATCCCTCTTATTAAACAACTTTTGCTTTTAAATACAAAGAATAATCCATTTGGATTAGAACTAATAATATATAAATTTAACTTGTTGCTTTTGCATTGTTTAATGTAGTCTTGTTTGCATTGTGCTCTTTGCTATTTACTACACTTCCACTAGATGGCTACTGAGACCTCATTTCTTTGTGTAGTTCAACATTCTCGAAGGATGCAGCTATAACTTTGGAATAAATGTTAACCATGATTTCTTCAATAAAATGTTCTTTGGAACATATTTATTGTAAACTGCTCTATTTTCACATTTCTGTATTGTATATTGAGTATATACATTGTATATTAATTTGCAAAGTAACAAGGGGTTGAATTTTCCCCCCAAATTTCCAAATATCATCGTGAGAAAACAGGAGTTTTCTGCACTGGCCTCTTCGGCATGCTCTGCATCACAATCTTTCAATGCTCAGTGCAATGAAAGAGCCTCCATGCAAATCAACCCGGCATGGAGGATTCAGCCGTGTGAGTTGTCCGAAGTGGCCACAGCTATTATACACTGTTAACCAGGGGAGCTGCATTTAAACACTTAACAATGCACTCAGTCACACCAGGAAGTTGGCACCTCGTAGACCAGCTCCATGGTTTTTGGAGGGGGAGTTGGGACGTGGAGGAGAGGAAGGCCAACCTCTTTCCCCCAAGGCGATTGTCAACCCAGGGGTTGGGCCGGCAATGTGGCCTGAGAAGCAGTGGCAGCAGCTGCCACTTAAACACTTGATGATCCAGGGTGCCAGTTTTAAAGACCATCCCAGCAGACAGTGAGCAAACCAGTTCAGCCAGCTGTTTCCCCAACATCTCCCCTGGCAGTGTCTTGGCATCAAGCTGACATTCAAATGCCAGGCACTCAAATAAAAGCAAAATGCTGTGGATGCTGGAAGTCTGAAATAAAAACAGAAATGGCTGTATAAACTCAGCAGGTCTGGCAGTGTCTGTGGGGAGAGAAACTGAGTTCTGTAGAAGATCATGTGGACTCAAAACATTAAATCTGTGTTTTCCTCTCTCTACAGATGTTACCAGACCTACTAAGTTTGAGAGGAATATACTTGCATTGAAAACAGTTCACAGAATATTCACTAGGTTGATTCCTGGGATGAAGATGTTGTCGTATGAAGAAAGCTGACCTGCTGGACCTATACTCATTGAAGTTTAGAAAAATGAGAGGCAATTTTATTGAAACATAAAACTCTGAGGGAGCTTGACAGGGTAGATGCTGAAAGAATGGAGAAGTGGGGGAATAATTACAAAATAAGGGGCATCCCTCATTTTCTGTTTTTACTACCCAGGCACTGCCTGGGCATCAAACTTCCAGCATGATGTATGAGCGGAGGGGACATGCACGTCACACTTTCATGTCGATGCAAAATGCGTCTGTACTTCTTGTGATATTTTTCACTCCTGGCGCCAAACTGACCCAATGCAAGTGGGAGCAGAAAGTGCCAGCCTCTTTGAAAAGCAAGGAATAGGAGCAAGAGTTGGTCATTAAGCCCTCAAGACTGTACTGCCATTTAATAAAATCATGGCTGACCTGATTATGGCCTGCTCTTTCTTTTCTGCCCCCCTATAATCCCTGACTCTCAAGATCAGAAATCTGTCTAACTCTGCCTTGAATATATTCAATTACTCAATCCCCAGTGCTCTCGGGGGTAGAGATTTGCCAACGTTACCAACTATTTGAGGGAAGAAATTCCTCCTGACCTCTGTCCGAAATGAGATAAACACAGTAAGAAGTCTCACAGGTTTATTTGGTAGCACAAGCCATTAGCTTTCGGAGCGCCGCTCCTTCATCGGGTAAGTGGGAGTTCTGTTCACAAACAGAGCATATAAAGACACAAACTCAATTTACAAAATAATGATTGGAATGCGAGTCTTTACAGGTAATCAAGTCTTAAAGGCACAGACAATGCGAGTGGAGAGAGGGTTAAGCACAGGTTAAAGAGATGTGTATTGTCTCCAGCCAGGACAGTTAGTGAGATTTTGCAAGCCCAGACAAGTCGTGGGGGTTACAGATAATGTGACATGAACCCAACATCCCGGTTGAGGCCGTCCTCATGTGTGCGGAACTTGGCTATCAGTCTCTGCTCAGCGAATCTCCACTAAATGGGATACCCCTTATTTTGTAATTGTTCCCCTACTTCTCTATTCTCTTAGCATCTACACTGTCAAGCTCCCTCAGAGTCATATGTTTCAATAAAATCACCTCTTATTTTTCTAAACTCCAATGAGTATAGCCCCAACCAGGTCAGCTTTCTTCAAACGACAACACTTCAGCCCAGGAATCAACCTAGTGAATGTTCTCTGAATTGTTTTTAATGCAACTATATTCCTTTCAAGTAAGGAGATGTAAACTGCACATAGCACTCGAGCTGTGATCTCACCAATGCCCTGTGCAGTTGTAACTCACACTTCCCATTTTTATACTCCATCCCCTATGCAATGAAGGCTACCATTCAATTTGCTTCTCTAATTTCATCGAGAAAATCCTAAATTGAAGAAAAAACATTGTGGGCCTTCGCACTTTGAATATTAGAAGACTGGGAAGAAGCAACCACAGGATTGAAGATTAAAATGCCAGTAAGGCAAAGACCAAGCAAGAGGAAAAAGCTTTGTGTAGTTTTAAGAGGGGATTTTTCTGATCAGAGAAGGATGAGATTCCAGGTAGTATCTGGTATATTTGAAAAGAGGAATGTTTTGTTGTACGGCTGGGGTCATTTGGAAAAAAAACAGCAAATCAACGGTCTCCAGGGTAAAAAGGGGAATACCGGGAAAACAGTAAAAAAAATACTGAACAGTCTCGAGTCACATGTGCCTGAAAGGGAAATGGCAGGTTAATTAGGATCCATAGGCCCTTTCAATTAAGAAAATTAATACTGGAGTTCCTATGCTGAGTGGTTTCCATACTTTGTAGAAGTGGATAAAATAGCAAATGAGTTGTTTGTGCCAGCTTTTCTTTGTACAATAGGAAGTAAAACCTTCAATATGCTCTGGAACTTAGTTCAACCAGCAAAGCCAGGAACCAAAACTTACAATAGTTTGACAAAGATCCTTGAAGAGAACTACTCTCCAAAGCCATTGATCATTGTAAATGGTTCAGGTTCCACCTAAGGAATCAAGTGGAAGGTGAAATCATTGCTCGGCTTGTGACAACCTTTAAAAGCCTGCCACAACATTGTGGGTTTGCTGAATCATTAGAAGATACTCTTTGAGACTGTCCAGTTTGTGATCTCTAAAATGAGGTTATCCAAAGAAGATTGCTTACCGAACATGCTTTGACTTTAAAGACCACAGTAGAAATCAATGTGTCAATGGAACTGGCAGCAGCCTCACAAGTTGGTGCAGAAATGAAGATCCACAAGTTGTAAACTCCTCACAAGAAGTCAAAACAGCAACAAGCATGTCACAGATGTGTCAAAATGGGCCATTCAGTGAGTGAATGTTGGAGCAAGGATAGTTACTGCAGGAATTGTGGCAAAATGGGGTGGAATTCACCACCACAGAAAGTAGTTGAGGCCAAAACGTTGTGTGATTTCGAGAAAAAAAATTAGATCTACCTCTTGGGGCTAAAGAGATCAAGGGATATGGAGGGGAAGGGGGATCAGGACATTGAATTTGATGATCAACCATGATCATAATGAATGGAGGAGCAGGCTCAAAGGGCCAAATGGCCTACTCCTGCTTCTAGTTCCTATTATATGGTTGTCATTTCACATTCCTTTAACAATGATTTTTGTACCATATAAAGGCATACCATCGTTAGCTACTAGCCACTGCAAAAATGGTCACTGAACTTATCCACAGACTCTTGCATTATAAAATATTGTCAGTCAGAAGTGCCATGCTAATGCTGATGCATTACCAACTAGTTTTGCTAATATTCTTTATTTTCCACTAGTAAATCATTTGCCTGTGACAGTTTCTCAAGTTCAGAGACATAGCAGAATTGGTCCCATGATGGGGAAGGTGATGGATATGGTACCGAAAGGAACTATGACTGTAATGTATTGTCCACATCCTGATTTGAAACCATATGTGTCAAGAAGGTTGGAGTTGACCATTCAAGGTGGATGTCTATTGTGGGGAATCCGAGTGATCATTCCTCCTAGACTGTGTGGAAGAGTTCTTGAACAACTCGATGAAGGACATTGTGGTATAGTCTGGATGTTCAGATAGAATAAAAGGTGAGACTGTGTCAATCCTGTATACGAATAAGAAATACACCACTGTTGTCTTCTTTACACCCTGTGGAGTGGCCTAAAATGCCATGGTATCAATTACATGTTGATTTTGCGGATCTGTTTGAGGGTTACATGTTCTTAGTCATAATTGGCACACACCCAAAGTGGCCAAAAGTTTGTTAGCATGAGATCTTCTACAACTGAAGCAAATATTGGAAAACTTGATGAAAGTTTTGCAAGATTTGGTAAACAGGAACAGATTGTTAGAGATAATGGTTCACAGTTTGCTTCACAAGAGTTTGATGATTATCTCAAAGTAAATGGTATTCAGCATATAAAATCCACACCCAATGGACTAGCTGAAAGATTCATTCAAGCCTTGAAACATTCTATTAAACCTTCAAGAGAGCAGGGTTCATTATCACGTTGTGTGAATAGCTTTTTCAGAATCATCTTTTTCTCAGAATCGTCTCCAGAAGTACCAACTTCTTTAATCCTTAGTGTTGTGAATGCTACTGTGGAAGGCTTAGTTGAAGCTGAGTTTCCTGATGATTGTGTTTTTGTTACTATACAACGTGGAAATGATGTTCAAAGTTAGTTCAAAGATAAGTGTCTACTGAAGTTCCAAATCATACTTCTAGGATCAAGGACAGCCAAATTCCAAGATGTCATATACAACCAATGAAGAATTATCCAATGCATAACATTGTAGTAATTTGTTGTTATGACCACAGAAGTAAAGGGGAAGGGATGTTATATATTTAGGACGGTTGCATGCTTGCTTTAAGAGCTTTTAAGTTTCTATTCTGTACAGGCAAAAGCTCCTAGAATAAATCTGTTGTTCTAAGTTTGAATCTATGAATGCAAACCACATCTTTTCTTTTTGTTTAAAACCCACAACACCTAATGTAGTTAGGACTTTACAATTATGAAAGGGGTGGAAATGGGGCAAAAGTTCTAAAATGGTCTATGCTGTTATTGCAGCTGAGGTGATTATATTCAGCTTTGGGTCAATGTTACAAGTTCATGGGTCTGCACTAAATATTTTCTTAAGTTAAATGGTATAAGTCATTCCTGTTAGTAATTTCTAAGTTAGTGGTAATGGAATTGATGTTTTTAACACCATTTGATAATGCTACAGTGTGTATTCTGTATTTTCAGAAGGCAGAGTGAAAAGCATTCTTGAAGAGATGAGGCCATTTGTGAACCAATCAACCGGTTTACTTTACATGAATTATATAAATGAACAGATTATATCTAGTGTTAGCCATGACTCAGTTGATAGCATGAGTGGGTTTAGATCCCATTCCAGGGACTTGAGCATAACAATCTGGACTAACACTGTATGAGATCAAAGACTACAGAGTAGTATCTTCATCATAGAAATCATCATAGAAACCCTACAGTGCAGAAAGAGGCCATTTGGCCCATCGAGTCTGCACCGACCACAATCCCACCCAGGCCCTTTCCCCATATCCCTACATATTTACCCGCTAATCCCTCTAACCTACGCATCTCAGGACACTAAGGGGCAATTTTAGCACTGCCAATCAACCTAACCCACACATCTTTGGACTGTGGGAGGAAACCGGAGCACCCGGAGGAAACCCACACAGACACGAGGAGAATGTGCAAACTCCACACAGACAGTGACCCGAGCTGGGAATCGAACCCAGGTCGCTGGAGCTGTGAAGCAGCAGTGCTAACCACTGTGCTACCGTGCCGTGTAAAGTAAATCTTCATTGAACTGAATACAAGTTGGCTGCCTACAGAAGTCTCTTATGGCAGTGGTCAGGTGATGACAGCAAGCCAGGTAGGATATGCAGTAATGATTGCATTTCAAAACCCAAACATTCCTCCTTTTCATAATGAACAATAGATACACTTCTATGCGCTATCCTGCGTAACTGTGAGTTATCACGACACATTAACTGTTCTCATGCGTTAACAAACTGTTATTTTTGTTCGTCTCTGCAAATGCACTACATATGTAGTCGTTAAATCTTACAGGTTCCTTAATAGTATGTATGCACGTTGTCATTGGCTGTCTGTCTGGATCATATTCCTTTTCTGGCAGTGTTGTTCTCATGGTACATGTTGCCATGGTAACTGTTCTTCCATTTCTGTTGTTGGGACTGGTGGACCCTGGAATTGATAGAACATAGAACATAGAACATAGAACATTACAGCGCAGAACAGGCCCTTCGGCCCACGATGTTGCACCGACCAGTTAAAAAAAAAACAAACTGTGACCCTCCAACCTAAACCAATTTCTTTTCGTCCATGAACCTATCTACGGATCTCTTAAACGCCCCCAAACTAGGCGCATTTACTACTGATGCTGGCAGGGCATTCCAATCCCTCACCACCCTCTGGGTAAAGAACCTACCCCTGACATCGGTTCTATAACTACCCCCCCTCAATTTAAAGCCATGCCCCCTCGTGCTGGATTTCTCCATCAGAGGAAAAAGGCTATCACTATCCACCCTATCTAAACCTCTAATCATCTTATATGTTTCAATAAGATCCCCTCTTAGCCGCCGCCTTTCCAGCGAAAACAATCCCAAATCCCTCAGCCTCTCCTCATAGGATCTCCCCTCCATACCAGGCAACATCCTGGTAAACCTCCTCTGCACCCTCTCCAAAGCCTCCACATCCTTCCTGTAATGTGGGGACCAGAACTGCACACAGTACTCCAAGTGCGGCCGCACCAGAGTTGTGTACAGTTGCAACATAACGCTACGACTCCTAAATTCAATCCCCCTACCAATAAACGCCAAGACACCATATGCCTTCTTAACAACCTTATCTACTTGATTCCCAACTTTCAGGGATCTATGCACACATACACCTAGATCCCTCTGCTCCTCCACACTATTCAAAGTCCTCCCGTTAGCCCTATACTCAACACATCTGTTATTCCTACCAAAGTGAATTACCTCACACTTCTCCGCATTAAACTCCATCCGCCACCTCTCGGCCCAACTTTGCAACCTGTCTAAGTCTTCCTGCAAACTACGACACCCTTCCTCACTGTCTACCACACCACCGACTTTGGTGTCATCAGCAAATTTGCTAATCCACCCAACTATACCCTCATCCAGATCATTAATAAATATTACAAACAGCAGTGGCCCCAAAACAGATCCCTGAGGTACACCACTTGTAACCGCACTCCATGATGAATATTTACTATCAACCACCACCCTCTGTTTCCTATCCGCTAGCCAATTCCTGATCCAATTTCCTAGATCACCCCCAATCCCATACATCTGCATTTTCTGCAGAAGCCTACCATGGTGAACCTTATCAAACGCCTTACTAAAATCCATATATACCACGTCCACTGCCTTGCCCCCATCCACCTCCTTGGTCACTTTCTCAAAAAACTCAATAAGGTTAGTAAGGCACGACCTACCTGCCACAAAACCATGCTGACTATCACCTATCAATTCATTACTCTCCAAATAACTATAAATCCTATCCCTTATAATTTTTTCCAACATCTTGCCGACAACAGAAGTGAGACTCACCGGTCTATAATTCCCGGGGAAGTCTCTGTTCCCCTTCTTAAACAATGGGACAACATTCGCTAACCTCCAATCTTCTGGTACTATACCAGAGGCCAACGACGACCTGAAGATCAGAGCCAGAGGCTCTGCAATCACTTCTCTTGCCTCCCAGAGAATCCTTGGATAAATCCCATCCGGACCAGGGGATTTATCTATTTTCAGACCCTCCAGAATATCCTGCACATCCTCCTTATCAACTGTAATACTGTCTATTCTACTCCCTTGCAACCCAGTGTCCTCCTCAGCTATATTCATGTCCCCTTGCGTGAACACCGAAGAGAAATATTGGTTCAATGCTTCACCAATCTCCTCCGGTTCCACACATAACTTCCCTCTGCCATCTATAACTGGCCCTAAACTTGCCCTAACCAACCTTCTGTTCTTGACATACCTATAGAACGCCTTAGGATTCTCTTTAACCCTATCCGCCAAAGTCTTCTCATGTCCCCTTTTAGCCCTTCTAAGCTCGCTCTTCAACTCCCTCTTAGCCAATCTAAAGCTTTCTAGTGCACTACCCGAGTGCTCACGTCTCATCCGAACATAAGCCTCCTTTTTCTTTTTAACCAACAAAGAAACTTTTTTGGTGCACCACGGTTCCCTAGCCCTACCAATTCCTCCTTGCCTGACAGGGACATACCTATCACAGACTCGCAGTAGCTGCTCCTTGAAAAAACTCCACATGTCGGACGTTCCCAGTCCCTGTAATCTCCTAGTCCAACCTATGTTTCCTAATTCTCTCCTAATAGCCTCATAATTACCCTTCCCCCAGCTAAAACCATTGGCCCGAGGTTCATGCCTATCCCTTTCCATCACTAAGGTGAACGTAACCGAATTGTGGTCACTATCACCAAAATGCACACCAACTTCCAAGTCTAGCACCTGGTCTGGCTCATTTCCCAGCACCAGATCCAATATAGCCTCACCTCTAGTTGGCCTGTCTACATACTGAGTCAAAAAACCTTCCTGCACGCTTTGAACAAAAACTGACCCCTCTAACGAGCTAGAGCTATAACAATTCCAGTCAATATTAGTCAAGTTAAAATCCCCCATAACAATTGCCCTATTACTTTCACTCCTAAGCAGGATTGACTCCGCAATCCTTTCCTCAACCTCTCTAGAACTTTTAGGAGGTCTATAAAAGACTCCCAACAGGGTGACCTTTCCTCTCCTATTTCTAATCTCCGCCCATACTACCTCAACAGATAAGTCCTCATCAAACCTCCTCTCTGACACTGTGATACAATCTCTGACCAATAATGCTACCCCTCCCCCTCTTCTACCTCCTTCCCTACTTCGACTAAAACATTTGAACCCCGGGACCTGCAGCATCCATTCCTGCCCCTGCTCCATCCATGTCTCTGAAATAGCCACAACATCGAAGTCCCAGGTACTGATCCACGCTGCAAGTTCACCCACTTTATTGCGAATACTCCTGGCATTGAAGTATACACATTTCAAACCCTGCTCCACCCCACCTCTGCAATGCCGTGCATTGCAGTCCCCATCCATGCATCCCTCACTTTCAGCCCCACTACTCAGGATCCCTCCCCCCCCCGAATCAGTTTAAACCTCCCTGCATGGCCTTAGCAAATTTACCCCCCAGGATATTGGTCCCCTTCTGATTAAGGTGTAGACCATCCTTCTCATAGAGGTCACACCTTCCCCAGTACGAGCCCCAATTGCTTAAGTACCTGAACCCCTCCCTCCTGCACCATCCCCTCAGCCATGAATTCAAACCTTCCCTCTCCCTATTCCTCTCTAAACTATCCCGTGGTACAGGCAAGAGTCCAGAGATAACCACTCTGTCAGTCTTGGCCTTTAGTTTCCACCCCAACTCCATAAATCCCTGCCTAATATCCCCTTCCCCTATCCTCCCTATGTCGTGTGTCCCCACATGTACAATAACTTGTGGTTTATCTCCCTCCCCCCTAAGAGTCCTGAATACCCTGTCAGACACATCCCGGACCCCAGCCCCTGGTAGGCAACACACCAACCCTGAGTCCCTACCTTTAGTTCCGACCCTCCTATCTGTCTCCTTAATTGTGGAGTCCCCAATCACAAGGCCCAGTCTTTTACAGCCATTGTGTACTCTGTGCAGATGGTGAGATTCCAGCTTTCTGATTCCCCACCTGTGGTGAAGGAACAGTTTCTGTTGTTGTTTATTTGTGCCTCTGGTTGTACAGATATCTTTGGTTATTCACTTCCACTGCATTCTATCAGGATGACAACTGCTCTGCACATATCCCAAGTTGCCATGTGTGCTGACTACTGTTAAGAACATTGAAGGTTTGTACCCTGACTGGCTCTCCAATGCTCATCTCTGATAATAGTTTGGCAGTCTTGTCAAAATTAATTTGGCTTTCTGCTGCTTCACCTTGATTTTTTCATTCATGTCTGTTACTACTTCTGGCTTCAGTATAGGTTTTGCTTAGAAATCATAGAAACCCTACAGTACAGAAAGAGGCCATTCGGCCCATCAAGTCTGCACCGACCACAATCCCACCCAGGCCCTTCCCCCATATCCCTACGTATTTTACCCGCTAATCCACACATCCCAGGACACTAAGGGGCAATTTTAGCATGGCCAATCAACCTAACCCGCACATCTTTGGACTGTGGGAAGAAACCGGAGCACCCGGAGGAAACCCACGCAGACACGAGGAGAATGTGCAAACTCCACACAGACAGTGACCCAAGCCGGGAATCGAACCCAGGACCCTGGAGCTGTGAAGCAGCAGTGCTAACCACTGTGCTACCGTGCCGCCTGGAAGAGTAGTTTGTGTGCAACGTGACATTAGTCTTTGGACTGAACTATTCTGCGTTCCTTCAAGTTAGTGTGTCTCTCCACTTGAGGATTGCTTTTTATATATCCTGCTAGATTTGCCTGATTTCTTGATTCCTATGGTGATATTCACTGCTGCTTCAGCCTTCCCATTCAACTAATGCTAGTGCGATGATGGTGTATAGTGTTGAATTTCCTAAGCCTTTGTTAAACAGCTGAGTTTTTCACTTGTGAATTGAGGGTCATTGTCACTCATCACAATGTCTGGAATGCCGTAAAGACTGAATTGTACTTTCAAACATTCTATTATCTCTCTCATTGTTGAAGGAAGCTGGTCTACCTCCCAATATTCAGAGTAGTAGTCTAGAGAAGAAAATATAATCAAGTTCTACTATAGTAAACTGATCTGCTCCCAGCTTCATCCATGTCTGTCTAGGGTGTCATGCATCATCAATGGTTCTCGAGCTTTTTCAGTTAGCTTCTCATTACAAGCATCGCACTGGTCAATGTGATCCTTAATTTCATTCCTCATGTTTGGCCAGTGGAGCACTTGCTTCTCTCAGACTCTATTCAATTCCTTTGTCTCTTGCATAAATGCACTTCAGCATTTCTCCTCTCATCGATGGTGACTATTTCCTTTGCAGAAGATGCCATCTTGGGCTGTTAATTCATATGCTCTTGTGACCACTGGTATGTCCTGGAATCTCTTAGGCCATACTTTTATCACTACTTCTTGCAGCACTTGGATCTTGTTGATAGTTCAATTGATTTGAGCAATGCACTTGACTGTCAGACTCAATGGGGCCGATCTTACCAAAAACACTCCATGTCCCGAATGAACATGAAAACGGGAGTTTCAGATCTGTTTTTTTGGTGAGGCCATGAGTCCAATCTTATGCCGCTCTGTGCAAAAATGAAGATTGATCTGTTTCCCACCAGTCGGAGGAGGAGAGGGACCTAAGCACGCCGGAAAGCTGGCAGCTCAGTGTAAAGGGTGCAATTGTGCATGTGCAGGTCTCTCTATTCTGTGCAACCTTTGCCACCCAGCCCAGTCGATTGCCGCCCTGGCCAATAGCCAGTTGCAGAGGCTGATCTCACTGGAAATCTGGGCCCTGTAAGATCGCGAGAGGCGAGAAATCTGGTGCGAACCTGATTTTTCGGCTCTTCTGCGATCTTACTGATTCACCCCACCCATCGACTGGCCTGGCGAGAAGGTAAGATTGCCCCCAGTGTCTCTGCTGGGTTGATGACTTCCAGCGCACGTCAAGCTGCTGCTTCATGTTGAATCTGAAAGATTTCACAATGTTGTGTGTCATCCTCAGCTTTCTTCGTGGTAGTGATGTTCTCGACATCATGTCAGCGATATACATCTGTTACAGCTCTCGCCTTGTCAGGATCCAGATGAAGACCTTTGGTGGTGAGGGATAGAACAAAAGCAGTGTTCACTAAAATCAGACTACTAGGGATGACAGTGCGATGCTGAAGTACTGTGATGGCTGTCATGTCCAGATGATATCTCTTTAAACAAAGTAACATTTGGATCTCAAATTATATCTTTTCTTTAAAAAACGGACTGGTCCCAAACCAGCTTGTAACAAATTTGGGGTCTCTTCCAGAACTGTAATGACATTGATCCCAGACTAAACCCTAGTAAGCGTTCAGTTTATGAATAACTTATCAATTTCTAAACTGACACAAGCTACCATTTTCTTTTAACAGTTGCATGTATTTATACCTCATTATTGTGGTTTATTAATAAGTTAGTTATCTCCAATGATAATACATTCTAACATCCAGAAGGTACTGATATGCGATGTGCGTAAAATCTTCCCATATTTCAAAGTAAATAGTATAATGGCTGTCTTACTGCCCATCAGAATAGTGCATTAGAACATAGAACAGTACAGCACAGAACAGGTGCTTCGGCCCACGATGTTGTGCCGAGCTTTATCTGAAACCAAGATCAAGCTATCCCACTCCCTATCATCCTGGTGTGCTCCATGTGCCTATCCAATAACCGCTTAAATGTTCCTAAAGTGTCTGACTCCACTATCACTGCAGGCAGTCCATTCCACACCTCAACCACTCTCTGCGTAAAGAACCTACCTCTGATATCCTTCCTGTATCTCCCACCACGAACCCTATAGTTATGCCCCCTTGTAATAGCTCCATCCACCCGAGGAAATAGTCTTTGAACATTCACTCTATCTATCCCCTTCATCATTTTATTAACCTCTATTAAGTCTCCCCTCAGCCTCCTCCGCTCCAGAGAGAACAGCCCTAGCTCCCTCAACCTTTCCTCATAAGACCTACCCTCCAAACCAAGCAGCATCCTGGTAAATCTCCTCTGCACTCTTTCCAGCGCTTCCACATCCTTCTTATAGTGAGGTGACCAGAACTGCACACAATATTCCGAATGTGGTCTCACCAAGGTCCTGTACGGTTGCAGCAGAACCCCACGGCTCTTAAACTCCAACCCCCTGTTAATAAAAGCTAACACACTATAGGCATTCCTCACAGCTCTATCCACTTGAGTGGCAACCTTTAGAGATCTGTGGATATGAACCCCAAGATCTCTCTGTTCCCCCGCAGTCTTCAGAACCCTACCTTTGACCCTGTAATCCACATTTAAATTAGTCCTACCAAAATGAATCACCTCACATTTATCAGGGTTAAACTCCATTTGCCATTTTTCAGCCCAGCTTTGCATCCTATCTATGTCTCTTTGCAGCCTACAACAGCCCTCCACCTCATCCACTACTCTACCAATCTTGGTGTCATCAGCAAATTTACTGATCCACCCTTCAGCCCCCTCCTCTAAGTCATTAATAAAAATCACAAAGAGCAGAGGACCAAGCACTGATCCCTGCGGCACTCCGCTAGCAACCTGCCTCCAATCCAAAAATTTTCCATCCACCACCACCCTCTGTCTTCGATCGGACAGCCAGTTACCTATCCAATCGGCCAACTTTCCCTCTATCCCACACCTCCTCACTTTCATCATAAGCCGACCATGGGGGACCTTATCAAACGCCTTACTAAAATCCATGTATATGACATCAACTGCCCTACCTTCATCAACACACTTAGTTACCTCCTCAAAAAATTCTATCAAATTTGTGAGGCACGACTTGCCCTTCATGAATCCGTGCTGACTATCCCGGATTAATCCGCATCTCTCTAAATGGTCGTAAATCCCATCCCTAAGGACCTTTTCCATCAATTTACCAACCACCGAAGTAAGACTAACCGGTCTATAATTACCAGGGTCATTTCTATTCCCTTTCTTAAACAGAGGAACAACGTTCGCCACTCTCCAGTCCTCTGGCACCATCCCCGTGGACAGCGAGGACCCAAAGATCAAAGCCGAAGGCTCTGCAATCTCATCCCTTGCCTCCCAAAGAATCCGAGGATACATTTCATCAGGCCCAGGGGACTTATCGACCTTCAGTTTATTCAAAACTGCCAGGACATCCTCCCTCCGAACATCTATTTCCTCCAGCCCATTAGCCTGTAACACCTTCTCTTCCTCAAAAACATGGCCCCTCTCCTTGGTGAACACTGAAGAAAAGTATTCATTCATCACCTCGCCTATCTCTACTGACTCCATACACAAGTTCCCACTACTGTCCTTGACCGGCCCTAACCTCACCCTGGTCGTTCTTTTATTCCTCACATAAGAGTAAAAAGCCTTGGGGTTTTCCTTGATCCGACCCGTCAAGGACTTCTCGTGTCCCCTCCTAGCTCTCCTAAGCCCCTTTTTCAGCTCATTCCTTGCTAACTTGTAACCCTCAATCGAGCCATCTGAACCTTGTTTCCTCATCCCTACATAAGCTTCCCTCTTCCTTTTCACAAGACATTCCACCTCTTTCGTGAACCATGGTTCCCTCACTCGGCTATTTCCTCCCTGCCTGACAGGGACATACATATCAAGGACATCCAGTATTTGTTCCTTGAAAAAGTTCCACTTTTCATTAGTTCCTTTCTCTGACAGTTTCTGTTCCCAACTTATGCCTCCTAATTCTTGCCTAATCGCATCATAATTACCTCTCCCCCAATTGTAAACCTTGCCCTGCCGTACGGCCCTATCCCTCTCCATTGCAATAACAAAAGACACCAAATTGTGGTCACTATCTCCAAAGTGCTCTCCCACAACCAAATCTAACACTTGGCCCGGTTCATTTCCCAGTACCAAATCCAATGTGGCCTCACCTCTTGTCGGCCTATCCACGTATTGTGTCAGGAAACCCTCTTGCACACACTGCACAAAAACTGCCCCATCCGAACTATTTGACCTACAAAGGTTCCAATCAATATTTGGAAAGTTAAAGTCCTCCATGACAACTACCCTGTGACCCCCACACATATCCATAATCTGCTTAGCAATTTCTTCCTCCACATCTCAATTACTATTTGGGGGCCTATAGTAAACTCCTAACAAAGTGACCGCTCCTTTCCTATTTCTAACCTCCGCCCATATTACCTCAGTGTGCAGATCCCCTTCGAAGTGCCTTTCCGCAGCCGTTAAACTATCCTTGATTAACAATGCCACTCCTCCACCTCTTTTACCAGCTTCCCTACACTTAGTGAAACATCTATACCCCGGAATGTCCAACAACCATTCCTGTCCTTGTTCTACCCACGTCTCCGTAATGGCCACAACATTGTAGTCCCAAGTACCAATCCACGCCCCAAGTTCATCTACCTTGTTCCGGATGCTCCTTGCATTGAAGTAGACACACTTCAACCCACCTTCCTGTCTACCGGTACCCACCCTTGACCCTGATACCGTCCCTAATACCTCACCACCCTCACTGACTTCTGGACTACAGCTCCCTTTCCCACTCCCCTGACAAATTAGTTTAAACCCCCCTGAAGAGCCGTAACAAATTTCCCTCCTAGGATATTGGTGCCCCTCTGGTTCAAGTGCACCCCGTCCTGTTTGTACAGGTCCCACCTTACCCAGAATGTGTTCCAATTATCCACGTATCTGAAACCCTCCCTCCTATACCATCCCTGCAACCACATGTTTAACTGCACTCTCTCCCTGTTCCTCAACTCGCTATCACGTGGCACTGGCAACGTACCAGAGATGACCACATGTTTTGTCTTGGCTCTCAGCTTCCAGCCCAGCTCCAGAAATTCCTGCTTTAAATCCCCTTCCCTTCTCTTACCTATGTCATTGGTACCAATGTGTACCACGACTTGTGACTGTTTCCCCTCCCCCTTCAGAATCCGGAAAACACGGTCTGAGACGTCACGGACCCTGGCATCCGGTAGGCAACATACCATCCGTGAGTCTCTTTTGCTGCCACAGAACCTCCTATCTATCCCTCTAACTAACGAGTCCCCAATAACTATTGCCCTCCCGCTCTGCCCCTTACCCTCCCGAGCCACAGAGACGGACACAGTGCTGGAGATCCTCTCACTGCGGCTCACCACTGGTATGTCGTCCCCCTCAACCGTATCCAAAGTGGAATACTTGTTGCTAAGGTGAACGACCACCGGGGATCCCTGCACGGACTGCTTCCTCCCAGCCCCTCTCACCGTCACCCATCTGTTTTCATTCCTCGGAGTAACTGTATTCCTAAAGCTTCTGTCTATGGCCACCTCTGCGTCCCTAATGATCCTAAGTTCATCCAACTCCAGCTCCAGTTCCCTAACACGGTTTTGGAGGAGCTGCAGATGGGTGCACTTCCCACAGGTGTAATCAGCAGGGACACTGTCGTCGTCCCTCACCTCAAACATAGTGCAAGAGGAACATAGTACTGCCTGCACACCCATCCCCTCTAGATACCTTGCCAGTACCAGGTAGAAACAGCAAAAGTGAATTAAACTCACCCCTGCTCGCCCTTTCTGCCTAAGCCCTGTGAGCCAAAGCCTTATAGCTCACACTCTGCTTCCCACTCACTACACTGCCCGCTCCCGACGCTGCCCGCTCTATACTGCAGCCTACCATTTATACTTTGCGCGCTTAAAAAACCCTTCCCAGACTCCTTAGCAGCCCACTTCCAGTTTTCACTTTAAACTTAAAATACTACTGCAAAAGTAAAGGCCAAAAAAAAACACACACTAGCTGACTAATTAAATAAATAAACAATTCAATTAATCTCTCACCAGCACTGCTGCCTCCAATCACTCCCTCTCAGCTTGCTCCAGTGGAACAATGAGGATTAGGATCCTGAACTAACTTTTGACCAAAGGGAGCAAGAATTTTTGATGAACATTAAATAGAGAATTTTGCAACTCTGCAGTTAAAGCTGGATCCAACTTCATAGCAATAATATAAATTGTGAAAAATACATTCCGGACCAAATTGGTAACAGTTACAAAATGTTAGTCAGCATGAATTGTGTTGCTGATAAGGATTCTCAGTGCAATGGTGACAATAAGGACACTCTGGGTGGGATGATGCCACTGTGTGTCGGTCATGGGGGAATGAATTTTGAAGGTGCTTGATTGGGGTGCCAATCATATGGACTGCTTTGCTCTGGATGGTGTTGAGCTCCTTGTGTGTTGTTGGAGCTGCACTCATCCAGGCAAGCGGAGAGTATTCCATCACTCTTTTGACTTGTGTCATGTCGATGCTATACAGGCTTTGGGGAGCCAGGAGGTGAGTTACTCTCCACAGAATTCTCAACCTCTGACCTGCTCTTGTAGCCACAGTATTTATGTAGCTTGTCCAATTCAATTTCTGAGGAATCAAGAATGGTGCTGAACTTCAGGCTATCATCAGTGAACATTCTCATTTCTGACCTCATGATGGAGGGAGGGTCATTGATAAAACAGCTGATGTTTGGGCCTAGGACAGTGCACTGAAGAACTCTTGCTGCAATGGTTTGGGATTGAAACGACTGATCTACAATAACCACAACCATCTTCCTTTGTGCTACACCATAGACCAACTGATATGGACAAGAACCTCTACCTATTTGAAGCAAATTCTTTGCATCGAAAACCCTCACCAAGGCAAACATAAGCTTGCAATTTGGTTGGTCAGCTAACCAAGTATTGTGTGAGTTATTTCACGGAGCCTATTCATGAAAGGGTTTTCCAGCTGCTCTGTTCATAATTATAATGTTAATATTTCCATGCATCTCTAAACATCCACGCCCCAATCCCAACCCCATAGTCGGGCAGGAATTTAGTCTGCGCTCCCAGTCCTGTTCCTGTCTATTTTCCATGTTTTTGTCTACATTATTTGCCTTTATAACATAAAACTGTAGAAAGACTGAGGCCAGGATTTTTCCCAATATTGGCAAAGGCTGACATTGGGGAGGAAAAGTAGCCTTGGAGCCATTGATGGCAAAGGTGGCTTACTCCATTGTATAGTGCAGAACTTAGAAAAAAAAATTGAAGTCACAGGTTCACGGGGGGGGGGGGGGGGGATAATTTACTTGCCTCTGATTTGCCCGTCCCACCATCAAATTAGAAGCACAAGGATCAGGGCACCATTTTTGAAGGCTGCCCCAGCGCATAGTGAGCAAACCAGTTTGCCTTGGAGCCCTCTCTGGCACTACTCAGGCATCCCCTGGCACTACCTGAGCACATGGCCTGGCACTACTCAGGCACTAACCAGATACTGCCCAGGCAAAGCTGGGGTGCCTGGGCAGTGCTAGGGGCAGTACCCAGGCATGGGCAAACACTCCCCACCTCCACTCCCATGTGCTGCACTCACCTGAACTCCCCTTAGCGGTTGCACATCCATGGAGAATTGTTGTAATTCACACTGTTCAGCCATCACACCACTGTGGTTGTTTTTTTGATGGGTGGGGGTGATGATTCTGATGTAGGGCCTGATACCAATATGGTAGTTTGTAATAATGATGTTCCCGACACTCAATGCCAGGAAAAGTGCCCCATCACTGAGGGACAATCGCTTGTGCTTATGCTGATGTAAAATGCAACTTTGCAGTTCTCACGATAATTTCTACTCCCATCGCCAAACCTGCCTGACGCAAGCGGGAATGGAAATCCCCAGCCCTGAATCTTCTTGTCATGTCTATGAAACACCAAATAAAAACTTTTTTGTCCTTATCCCACATTGATGACTGCCACACATATATGAAATATTAAGTCAATCTTTTGAGCTAAACATTGCAGTACTTTCATCTATTTAAAACATAAAGATTATAGAGTTTTCTTTTCCAAAATGGAGTTTTTTTGTTAGATTTATGATTTTATTTTTCTGACTCTCTTCGATCATATCCTAATAATTTTATAACATTAATACTCATTAGTATTTTTACGCAGTCACAGCTGGACCTCAAGAAAAACTCTAAATAAATAATGAATTCACATTTTAGAATTTACTGCTGAATTTGCATGAACAATTGATTGGTTTATTATGAAGCACCCACTTCAGGGCTTTTCCATAAAAAATGTTGCATGCTTTTATGTCACTATTGGATTATATGTCCTTAGCAATTAGCAAATGCACTATTCCACGCAGTTCTTCTTGTTAATTGTGTTAATTGAGTTAAACTGTTAAAGAGAAAAATAAGCTAAAGCTAGTCACCAAATCTGCTATGCATCGATAATATAAACATGCACACCATGTTGAGGTACAAGATTTTTCAAGAGCAGTGTTACAGGCAGTGGGAAATAGGTTACTGGGGGTGGGGGAGGGAGAGGTGGTGTCAGCTCTGGGTTTTGGAAGTTGGCAATGCAGATATAATTGCCCATGTTATGCATGTAGTCTGTGAATTTATTATGAAATTTACTTTGTTGGAATAATCATAGGTTGTACATCTGTAACTGATCTTCATCGAATAGATATTAAACCTAGGTTAAATACTTTAAAATGTTAGAATGTAAACTAAGAATTCCAAATTTAATTCGGGTGTGTCTAGCAGCCCAAGCAGTTGTGTAGAAAAATAATTTCCATTGCATAACCAGGTTAAACAGGAAAATGTCTGTCACATTTATATTTTCCTTGTTCAAATAACTAATGAACTGCTCCATGTTAAATTAACCAGGTTATTTCACTAACATCGGAACTGGTACTTAAATCAAATCACTCGATTTTTTTTCCAAGTTATGAATCAGGAACTAGTGTGATCAAAAAATTGTATTCCTGAATCATTTTGCACAAAGCATTTGCTTCACTGACATTCTGTGGGGAACTCTGTATTTTTCAAAGTTCCTCACATTATCATATTGATGTTTCAAATCTGGTATACTTTGCATGCTTTTGGTATTTGTGTTCCATTACGTGGTTACTGTATTGCTTTTCTGGTGTGTATATGTGTGGTTATTTAGTAATAATGCCTGAGGGATAGTGGAAATTCACATAGAAACATAGAAAAAACCACAGCACAAAACAGGCCCTTCGGCCCCACAAGTTGTGCCGAACATATCCCTACCTTTTAGGCTTACCTATAACCCTCCATCCTATTAAGTCCCATGTACTCATCCAGGAGTCTCTTAAAAGACCCTATTGAGTTTGCCTCCACCACCACTGATGGCAGCCGATTCCACTCGCCCACCACCCTTTGTGTGAAAAACTTTCCCCTAACATCTCCCCTGTACCTACCCCCCAGCACCTTAAACCTGTGTCCTCTCGTAGCAGCCATTTCTACCCTGGGAAAAAGCCTCTGAGAGTCCACCCGATCTATGCCTCTCAACATCTTATATACCTCTATTAGGTCTCCTCTCATCCTACGTCTCTCCAAGGAGAAAAGACCGAGCTCCCTCAGCCTATCCTCATAAGGCATGCCACTCAATCCAGGCAACATCCTTGTAAATCGCCTCTGCACCCTTTCAATCTTTTCCACATCCTTCCTGTAATGAGGCGACCAGAACTGAGCACAGTACTCCAAGTGGGGTCTGTCGAGGGTCTTATATAGCTGCATCATTATCCCCGGACTCCTAAACTCAATCCCTCGATTGATAAAGGCCAGCACACCATACGCCTTCTTAACCACCTCCTCCACCTGCAGGGCCGATTTTAGAGTCCTATGGACCCGGACCCCAAGGTCCTTCTGATCCTCCACTGTACTAAGAGTCTTTCCCTTTACATTGTACTCCTTCATCCCATTTGACCTGCCAAAATGGACCACTACGCATTTATCTGGGTTGAAGTCCATCTGCCACTTCTCCGCCCAGTCTTGCATCCTACCTATGTCCCTCTGTAACTTCTGACATCCCTCCAGACTATTCATAACCCCACCAACCTTCGTGTCGTCGGCAAACTTACCAACCCATCCCTTCACTTCCTCATCCAGGTCATTTATGAAAATGACAAACAGCAAGGGTCCCAGAACAGATCCCTGGGGCACACCACTGGTGACCGACCTCCATTTAGAAAAAGACCCATCTATACCCACTCTCTGCCTCCTTTGGGCAAGCCAGTTCTGGATCCACAGAGCAGCAGCCCCTTGGATCCCATGCCCTCTCACTTTTTCTAGAAGCCTTGCATGGGGGACCTTATCGAACGCCTTGCTAAAATCCATATAAACCACATCTACCGCTTTCCCTTCGTCAATGTGTTTAGTCACATTTTGGAAGAACTCCACCAGGTTCGTAAGGAACGATCTGCCTTTGACAAAGCCATGCTGAGTATTCTTGAGCATACTAAACCTCTCTAAATGCTCATAAATCTTGTCCCTCAGGATCTTCTCCATCAGCTTACCAACCACTGAGGTTAGACTCACCGGTTGGTAATTTCCTGGGCTATCCCTATTCCCCTTCTTGAAAATAGGAACCACATCCGCAATCCTCCGGCACCTCTCCCGTCTCCATCGACGACGCAAAGATCATTACCAGAGGCTCTGCAATCTCTTCCCTCGTCTCCCACAGTAACCTGGGGTACATCCCATCCGGACCCGGCAACTTATCTATCTTGATGCCATTCAAAGATTCCAGCACAACCTCTTTGTTAAAGTCCACATACTCAATCTTTTTAGTCCACCGCAAGCCCACAATACATCACCCATGTCCTTCTCCTCTGTGAAAACCCAGGCAAAATACTCATTAAGCACCTCTGCCATTTCTACTGGTTCCGTATTGATTTTCCCGCCTTCACCTTTTATAGGCCCTATTCCTTCACGTCTCATCCTTTTACTCTTCACATATTTATAGAACGCCTTAGGGTTTTCCTTTATTCTACTTGCCAAGGCCTTCTCGTGACCCTTCTGGCTCTCCTAATTTCCTTCTTTAGTCCCTTCCTACAAGCCGTATACTCATCTAGATCCCTATCTTCGCCAAGCTCTCTGAACCTTTTGTACGCTTTCCTTTTCTTCTCGACTAGGTCCCGCACAGCTTTTGTGCACCACGGTTCCTTTAACCTATCAACTCCTCCCTGTCTGCTCGGAACATTGTCCTGTAGAACCCTAGACAGACATTCCTTGAAAAACTGCCACCTCTCTGCAGTAGATTTCCCTGAGAATACCTCCTTCCAATTTACTCCTCTAATTTGCTGCCTTATGTCTTCATATTTCCCCTTACTCCATATAAACGCTTTCCTCGCTTGCCTGATCCTCTCTTTTTCCAATGCAAGCATAAAGGAGATAGAATTATGATCGCTATCCCCAAGATGCTCTCCCACCGAGAGATCTGACACCTGTCCAGGCTCATTGGTCATAGATTGTGTTTCTGATCTCTGTCTCAACGTGTTAGGTTTTATGATCGCCATGTGCAAGAAATAAGTTGCACTGATATGGCACAGCTGTTAGGATTGTCTGAAATTGGTGAAAGTAAGAAGGCTTTTGCAACTGAAGAATGCCATCAATACAATAAACTCTAATGTGTCAAAAAGCTACCCTACTCTTTCCCAATACTGTGGTTTCCTTGAGTATGTAAACATACCTTGTTACCCCTGTGCTTAAAGAGACTCATAGGACTGAGGTGGACCATATCTCAGGGTAGAATGGTTTTGTGAGGGAGCTGATTTGTACCTGGGCAGTATATTATTGCTGCTGCTGCCTGGAGTGACAGCTGCCTCAGGCAGGTTTATTCCAGCCATTGCTATCCCACTGGGTCCTGAATCTATACCCCCACTGATCAGTGAACTGTCTGGTCTAATAGTAGCAAAAGTGAATCATTCCAGCTTGTAATATTAGAAACATTATCGCCTCGAGCCGACACATGCTTTGGCTCCATTCCCTGTCCAAATTAAAACATCCCAATAATTCTGTTCTGAATGCAGATAAATGCTACAATGTCCCTCTTACAGCATATTTTCCTAACAACGAAGCCTTGGTGAACAAAGAACAAAGAAAGTACAGGACAGAAACAGGCCTTATGGCCCTCCAAAACTGTGCTGATCATGATGCCTTAACTAAACTAAAAAAAACCTCTCTTTACACCAATCTGAGGTCCCTATCTACTTCAAGAAAACAAACATCATCCCGGCACCAAAGAAAAACCAGGCAGCATGCCTTAATGACTATTGTCCAGTGGCTCTGATGTCCATCGTTATGAATTGCTTTGAAAGATTATTCATGGCACAAATCAATTCCAACCTCCCAGATTGCCTGGATCCACTACAGTTCACCTACCACTGTAACAGGTCCACAGCAGATGCCATCTCCCTGGCCCTGCACTCAATCCTGGAACACTTAGATAATGAAGACATCTATGTCAGACTCCTATTTATCGACTACAGCTCAGCCTTCAACACCATTGTTCCTACGAAACTTATCTCCAAACTCCATGGCCTGGGACTTGGCTGCTCCCTCTGCAACTGGATCCTGAACTTCCTAACCCACAGACCGGTGGCACAGTGGTAAGCACTGCTGCCTCACAATGCCAGGGACCCGGCTTGGGTCACTGTCTGTGTGGAGTTTGCACGTTCTCCCCGTGTCTGCGTGGGTTTCCTCCGGGTTTCCGGTTTCCTCCCACTGTCCAAAGATGTACAGATTAGGTGGATTGGCCATGCTAAATTGACCCTAGTGTCAGGGGGACTAGCAGGGTAAATGCATAAATTTATGGGGATAAGGCCTGGGTGGAATTATGGTCAGTGCAGACTTGATGGGCCAAATGGCCTCCTTCTGCACTGTTTGATTCTAGATGGCAATCAGTAAGGATAGGCAACAACACCTCCTCTATGATCATCGTCAACTCTGTTGCCCCACAATGCTGTGTCCTCAGCCCTTTTCTATACTCCTTATGCATCTATGACTGAGAGGCCAAATTCCCCTCCAGCTCGATTTTCAAATTTGCTGATGACACCATCGTAGTGTGATGAGATAGAGTACAGGAAAGAGATCGAGAACCTGGTGAACTGATGCGACGACAATAATCCCTCCCTCAATGTCAACAAAACGAAGGAGACTTCAGAAAGCATAATGGAGGACATGCCCCTGTCTACACCAATGGGGATGAAGTAGAAATGGTCGAGAGCTTCAAGTTTTTAGGTGTCCAGATCACTAACAACCTGTCCTGGTCCCTCCATGCCGATGCTATAGTTAAGAAAGCCCACCAACCCTCTACTTTCTCAGAAGACTAAGGAAATTTGGCATGTCTGCTATGACTCTCTCCAACTTTTACAGATGTACCATAGAAAACATTCTTTTTGGTTGTATCACAGCTTGGTATGGCTCCTGCTCTGTCCAAGACTGCAAGAAATTACAAAGGGTCATGAATGAAGCCCAGCCCATCACTCAAATCAGCCCCCCACCCATTGACACCGTCTACACTTCCCGCTGCCTCAGTAAAGCAGCCAGCATAATTAAGGACCCCACACACCCCGGACATACTCTGTTCTACCTTGTCACCTCAGCACCTCACTATACCGCAAGCCCACGGATAACCTCATGATGCTCCACTTCTCCAGCTTCCACCCTAAACACGTAAAAGAAGCCATCCCCTACGGACAAGCCCTCCGAATACACAGGATCTGCTCGGATGAGGAGGATCGCAACAGACGCTGAAAAATGCCCTCATAAGAACAGGATATGGCGCTCGACTCATCGATCAACAGTTCCGACGCGCCACAGCGAAAAACCGCACCGACCTCCTCAGAAGACAAACACGGGACACGGTGGACAGAGTACCCTTCGTCGTCCAGTACTTCCCCGGAGCGGAGAAGCTACGGCATCTCCTCCGGAGCCTTCAACATGTCATTGATGAAGACGAACATCTCGCCAAGGCCATCCCCACACCCCCACTTCTTGCCTTCAAACAACCACGCAACCTCAAACAGACCATTGTCCGCAGCAAACTACCCAACCTTCAGGAGAACAGTGACCACGACACCACACAACCCTGCCACAGCAACCTCTGCAAGACGTGCCGGATCATCGTCACGGATGCCATCATCTCACGTGAGAACACCATCTACCAGGTACACGGTACATACTCTTGCAACTCGGCCAACGTTGTCTACCTGATACGCTGCAGGAAAGGATGTCCCGAGGCATGGTACATTGGGGAAACCATGCAGACGCTACGACAACGGATGAATGAACACCGCTCGACAATCACCAGGCAAGACTGTTCTCTTCCTGTGGGGGAGCACTTCAGCAGTCACGGGCATTCAGCCTTGGATCTTCAGGTAAGCTTTCTCCAAGGCGGCCTTCACGACACACGACAGCGCAGAGTCGCTGAGCAGAAACTGATAGCCAAGTTCCGCACACATGAGGACGGCCTAAACCGGGATGTTGGATTTATGTCACATTATCAGTAACCCCCACAGCTTGCCCCTGGTCTTGCATAATCTCACCAGCTGTCTGGAGACAATACACATCTCTTTAACCTGTGTTTAATGTTCCCTCCAACCACATTATCTGTACCTTTTAAGACCTGGCTGGCTGTAAAGATTTGCATTCTAATTAGTATTTTGTAACTTGATTTCTGTGTCTGTGCACTGTTGGAGAACAGAGACCATTCCATCTGACGAAGGAGCAGCAAGCTCTGAAAGCTTATGGTATTTGCTACCAAATAAACCTGTTGGACTTTAACCTGGTGTTGTGAGACTTCTTACTGTGCTTACCCCAGTCCAACGCCGGCATCTCCACATCATGACTACCTTCTTTCGTCAGGACAAAGATACAAATGTCTGAGGACATGGACAAACCGACTCAAGAACAACTTCTTCCCTGCTGCCATCAGACTTTTGAATGGACCTACCTCGTATTTAGTTGCTCTTTCTCTATACCCTAGCTATAACTGTAACACTACATTCTGCACTCTCTCTTTTCCTTCTCTATGTACAGTATGCTTTGTATAGCACACAAGAAACAATACTTTTCACTGTATACAAATACATGTGACAATAAATCAAAGCAGTCTAAACAAATATCCTGTGATAATCCATTTGCGAGCAATGCTCAGGAAGATACATCAGTAATAAATAAATCTACTTGAAACTTGGAAGCATAGCTTCCCAGCAATGAAGTCTTGGTGAACAAAGACCATAGAAAAGTACAGCGCAGTAATAGGTCCTTCAGCCCTCCAAGCCTGTGCCGATCATGGTGTCCTTACTAAACTTTAAAAAATCCTTCTCCCCTGACTCAGTTCATATTCCTCTATTCTCTCTCTATTTGTGTAATCATCCAGATGCCTCTTAAATGTTGCCAATGTACCTGCTTCCACCACCTCCTCTGGCAATACGTTCCTGGCACCCACCACTCTCTGCGTGAAATACTTCCCCCGCACATCTCCCTTAAACTTTTCCACTCTCACCTTGAATCTGTGCCCCCCGTAATTGACAAAGCCTCTGACTATCCACCCTGTCCATGCCTCTCATAATTTTGTAGACTTCTATCAGGTCTTCCCTCAGCTTCCATCTTTCCAGTAAAAACAATTCTAGTTTATTCAACCTCTCCTCATAGTCAACACCCTCAAGAGCAGGCAACATCCTGGTGAACCTTCTTTGCACTTTCTCCAAAGCTTCCATGTCCTTCTGATAGTGTGGTGACCAGAACTGCACGCAAAACTTCAATGTGGTCTAACCAAAGTTTTATATAGCTGCAACATGATTTCCCTTGTACTCAATGCCACAACTGATGAAGGTAAGCATGCCCCATGCCGCCTTAATCACCTTGGCCACCTATGTTGCCACTTTCAGGGAACTGTGGACCTGCACACCCAAATCCCTCTGCATGTTAATGTTCCTAAGCGTTCTGCCATTTACAGTATAATTCACACATAAATTTACTCCTCCAAAATGCATCATCTTATATTTGTCCGGATTAAACTCCATTTGTCATTTCTGTGCCCAAGTCTCCAATCTTTCTATATCCCGTTGTATCCTCTGACAATCCCCGGCTCTGCCAACAAGTCCACCAACCTTCGTGTCATCCGCAAACTTACCAATCAGACCCCCCCACGTTTTCCTCCAGATCATTTATATATACTAGCACTGATCCCTGTGGAACATCATTAGCTACAGATCTCCATTCTGAAAAACACCCTTCCACTGCTACTCACTGTCTTTCACAACAAAGTCAGTTCTGTATCCATCTAGGCAGCCCAACCCGAATCCCATGTGATTTTAGTTTCTGTACTAGTCTGCCATGTGCCAGATGTGTGCATCGCTGGCTCGATGAGCATTTATTGTCGATCCTGATTTGTCCTCTTTACCCCCTCTAGTGCAATCACGTCCTTCCTCTAGTGAGGTGACTAGAACTGCACACAGTACTCCAGCTGTGGCCTAATCAACTCCAGCTCCAATCCTGCAGCTCCAACATAACCTCATTGGAGAATCACAAGGATGTTGTTTGAGATGGAGCATGCAAACTATAAGGAGAGACGGGATCAACTTGGATTGTTTTCTTTAGAGTAGAGAAGGCTGAAGGGGGATATGATTGAGGTGTATAAGACTATGAGGGGTCTGGACAGGGTAGATTGGAAGCAGCTATTCCTCTTGGTTGAGGGATCAATCACAAAGGGCTTAGTTTCAGGGTGAGTGACACGAGATTCAGAGGGGATTTGAGAAAAACATGCTTTACTCAAGAGGGTGGTGAGAATCTGGAATGCACTGCCTGGGAAGGTAGTGAGGCCTGAAACTTTACAACTTTTAAAAAGTATTTAGATGCGCACTTGAAATATCACAACATTTAAGGATACGGGACAAATGCTAGAAAATGGGATTAGTGTGACTTTAGTGATAGTTAGTGTCATTGCAGACTCAATAGGCCAAGGGTCTTTTCTGTACTGTGCGACCTGATGACTCTCTGACAATGGCAGTGGCAGCTGATGGAATTAAAATTCAAGGAATAAATCTGGAATATAAAGCTGGTTTCAGTAATGGTGATCATGACAACAATCATTGATTATTGTAAAAGCCCATCTGGTTCAGTAATGGCCTTTAGAGAAGGAAATCAGCTATCCAATAGCCTGACCTACTTGTGACTCCAGAACCACAGCAATGTGGTTGACTCTTAATTGCCCTCAAAAATAGCCTAGCAAGCCACATAGTTCAAGGGAAATTAGGGATGAACAACTAATGCTGGCCTTGCCAGTGATGCGCAAACCCTATGAAAAAATAAAGACAAAATATTGAATGATTTTTTTGAGCATAAACTTCTTAAACATAAATATTAACAAGAACGATGGGGATGATTTTCATCAGATACTTTTAAGTGCTAATGAGTCTCCAAGTTGACCAACTTGGGATCTTGTAGGTAGGGTATTTAGTCTCCCTGCCCAATTTGCCTTGAATTTTTATCACTCTACTATCTGCTTTTTCAACACTAGCGGGCAGGACATGAAAAAATTGTGCTGGCCCACCTGCTCACTTCCTCCGCTGGTGAGTTTCACAAGGGCATGGTGAAAGTAGCCCTGAGAGCCTGCCTGATCAGTTAATAAGTACAATTAAGGTAATTAAAAAGCTCATTGAGGTCATGCTAAGAGGCATGTTGAAATTTTGCTGGGGATGCACGGATTACATGCTGATCAGGGACAAACTACATATATCGAGATGGACACAGCAGGGAGCCAGTCATGGCCACCACCACAAACAAGATAGGTGCATAAAAGAGACAATGCCTCAGAGGGCATTAGCGGCACACAGATGCCTTCAGATCAGCACAGGTTGCAGGGAGAGTGGTCTGTTTATTGCTGTGATTGTAGTAGAGACCAGTAACTTTTTTTAAAAATGTAGAAGAAATTGCAAATCCCAGTTGTTTACTAAAATAAAGAAGATTATACCACTAGATTTGGCTATAAAACAAAAAAAATTATTATACAAGAGTCAAGCAAAGCAAACATTAAAGACTGTCTTAGTTATTCACCTATACTCTAAAACCCAAAATCAACATTAGTTAAACATGAATTAACAAGCAAATTGCAATCAATTATAAACTATTAATTACACATTGAATGACAGATACAATTAAGACAGATATTATCATTTGGTTCAACATCTACTTGGTGTATAGATCATGAAACTCAGACAAAAAGTCCTTCAAAGCTCTATCTTCCTTACAAAGAATTTAACTTTCTCTTCCAGGTTGTACCCTGAACCCCAGTTGACAGCAGCGCACAACCAATCTGAGTCCCATGGGTACAATCTTCATCAAAAATAGCACATGTCTGCCAAACCACTTCCGCTCAGTCTGGATGGGATAGATCCACCAATGTTATGTTCCAAACATAAACAGCTATGACTGGAACTGTGTATTTGCTTATTTTCGGCATCTGCATTTAGCCTCTTGTCTTGTTCAATTTCCCTGTGCTACACCATTTGACTCATCGACTTCTAGTGAGCTCTGAGGGCTCCATGTGTCCTTTTATATGATTTTGACTAGGTTCAATCTACCCAGAAATTTTGGTTTCTAATCTCAGTTTTCCTTAGAAACTGGGAGTACCAGTTTCCTTTCTCAGTTTTCTTTTTGGTTCCCCTTTCAGGTTTCTTTTTTTAATTAAAAATCCAGGCTTTAAATCTGTGGATGCCATCACAATATGCTCAGGTACAACAGGGTTTTGCAGGCATCAAGAGGTCATAAAAGGAGATGGCAAGGCTGCCAAACTCAATTGTGAGACCTCCAGAATATAAGTAAGGCAGTATCTGGTAATGGGAACATAAATTTCGAGTCTAGTGATGATGAGGATCAATCCCATCTACAGAAAGGGCACAGTCCGGGCATCACAACTCAAAACACTGCTTGTCATGCCCCATGAGTAGTCCTTAGTGTCACTGTAGCCTTGGACTTATTAGTTTCTTGCTCCTTCCAAGGATCACTATGAACTTTGGTGGCCTCTCGTAAGTGCCTGCCCATTGTTGCATCTTGTAGGCCACTGATGCCCTATTTGCAAGGGCTGGACAATTTACAGAATTCCAACCAGATGGAACCTCGCAGGTATAGGGAGCAGTATGTTTTGCATCCATCACTGCATTCCCCCAGGAACTGGACCTCATTGATCACATCCATGTTGCCACTGAGGCATTGACTTGAGAGCACCCAATGCGATTTAGTAACAGGAAGGGCTTCCAGTCCTTTAACGCTTGGCTGGTCTGCAAATAAACGTTTCCAGCATTTTTGCACTTGCTTTCTTGTCAGCTGCTATGACTTCTTCACCCTTTACCAGACTAGACTCGGTGGATGGATTTGAAGAGACAAGGAATATTCCTTGAAGAGATGGCTACACACCACTCTGAGAACTCCTGACAAATGAAGGTGCCTATTCACTAAGGGTACTCCAAGCAAAATTGCTCGCTAGAACAACCATCAAGCAGGCTATTGGGCTTCTGAAGATGTGTTCTGGCAACTGGACTGGCACCTGCAGCGCACTGTTCCAAGGTTTTACACATTGTAGTGGTTTACTGCATTCTCCAGAACATGGCCCTCCAGAGAGGTTTGGAACTTGAAGAGGGTGAAGCACTGGATGGACGCAGCTCATTGGAAAAAGAAATGGAGCGGGAGATGGTAGATTCCTGTTTCATCACCATGTCAAGCTCTGCCAGAGTGTTTCAGATGGCTGGAAGGTTTCACCAGTTCTGGCACAAATGGGCATCCCCTCCAAATATATTTCTACTGTCAGTGCCACTGACAAGTCAAGGCTTCATAGTTTAGTTTTCATTATGCGAACATCAGTGCGTAGCTTGCATGCATACTGAGTGCTGCTACATATGGCTGTCCGTGAAGTTGGCCAATCTCTCAATGGATATGTTCATGCACTTGTAGCTCTGAGCCACGATTGCACACAAACGTATTGGACCCCACCATTCTCAGCCAACAGCCCTGTACTGCCTCATGAAACGCTGATATGTGGGAGCAAAACTGATGTGTCTGATGTAAATAGAGCCTCATTTCCTGTGACTCATGAGGTCCTGCATCTGCAGCCAGCTGTGCAGAGTCATGGCTCCTCCACCTTTTCAGGGTCTGCCTACACAACATCTGCTTCTCTCACCACCTCCTACACACTCATGACTTTCTAATCACCCAGTGCTACCTTATCTATCTGAGCAACAGGACCCACCAAGGTGACATTATCTGTGTTGGTGAAGGGTGTGCTTATGAGGGGCAACGGGGCTTGCTACGACATTGCTCTGGCAGTGCTTGGCCCAGTGATGGTACAGGAATCAGTCTTTGCGCTTCAATGTCAGAACCTGCAAGAGACATAAAAGATCATGAGAACTGGTCTTTAAAAGCAGAGGATCCTGCAGTGCTGAATCTCTATGCAGGAGTCTAATGCACCCAGTAAATACCTGTCCCAACTTCTAGTCACTATTTCCAATTAAGGCTACCCATCTTGTTTTCCCTGGCATGCTAATGGCCTGTGACCCTTTGCTCACTGTCTCCACCATCTCGTTCCAGATCTGCTTAGCCCATCTCTTGCGACCTTCTGGAGAAAGGAACTCCCTCCTTTCTTTTCCCTCACTATCTCTAGCTTCATCTGATGAAGGAGCAGTGCTCCCGAAAGTGCGTGCTACCAAATAAACCTGTTGGACTTTAACCTGGTGTTGTGAGACTTCTTACTGTGCCCACCCCAGTCCAATGCTGGCATCTCCACATCATGGCTACTTCTAGGTTGTCATCCATAAAGCAAGGGGCAGCCCTGGTTGGGTGTGGCCCTGTGCCATCTCTGTTCCATGATAATTCCAGCAAGTAAGTCTCTAAAATGCTAGCTTCAAAATGGCTCTGACCCAAATTTTTAATTTCTCCCTAGCCTACGGGGAGGTGCCAGAGGACTGGAGAACAGCTAATGTGGTCCCACTATTTAAGAAAGGTTGTAGAGAATAGCCAGGGAACTACAGACCAGTGAGTCTCTCGTCTGTGGTTGGGAAACTATGGGAGAAGATTCTGAAGAAGAGGATCGATCTCCACTTGGAGAGGCAAGGTTTGATCAGGGTAGTCAGCATGGTTTTGTCAGAGGGAGGTCATGCCTAACAAATTTGATTGAATTTTTTGAACATGTAACCAAGTGTGTAGATGAGGATAGTGCGGTTGATGTGGTTTACATGGGTTTCAACAAGACCTTTGACAAAGTCCCCACATGGGAGACTTATTAAGAAGGCTAATACACATGGGATACAGCGTGATCTGACAAGGTGGATTCATAATTGGTTTAGTGGTAGGAGACAGAGGGACGGCAGCTGTAGTGACTGGAGAGCAATGGCCAGTGGCGTACCACAGGGATCTGTGCTGGGCCCCCTATTTTTCATCATTTATATAAATGACATAGATGACTGTGGGGGTAGGATCAGTAAGTTTGCCGATGACACAAAGATTGGCCAGGTGGTTAACAGTGAGGTTGAGTGTCTTGGGTTACAGGGAAATATAGACGAGATGGTCATATGGGCGGATAATTGGCAGATGGAATTTAACCCTGAAAAGTGTGAGGTGATGCACTTTGGAAGGAGTAATTTGACAAGGAAGTATACTATGAAAGATCAGACATTGGGAAGTTCCGTAGAACAAAGGGATCTTGGCGTGTTTGTCCATTGATCTCTGAAGGCGGAAAGGCAGGTAAATAGAGTGGTGAAAAAGGCATATGGCACACTCATCTTTATTAATCGGGGTGTCGATTACAAAAGCAGAGAGGTTATGATGGAGTTGTTTAGAACTTTGATGAGGCCACAGCAGGTGTACTGTGTGCAGTTCTGGTCGCCACATTATAGGAAGGATGTGAACGCACTGGAGGGGGTGCAGAGGAGATTTACAAGGATGCTGCCTGGGATGGAACATTTAAGTTATGAAGAGAGGTTGGATAGGCTTGGGTTGTTTTCTCTGGAGCAGAGAAGACTGAGGGACGACCTGATTGAGGTGCTCAAGATTATGAGGGGCAAGGACAGGGTGGATAGGGAGCAGCTGTTCCCCTTAGTTGAAGGATCAGTTCGAGGGGACACAAGTTATAAGTGAGGGGTGGGAGGTTTAGGGGGATTTGAGGAAAAACTTTTTTACCCAGAGGTGACAGTCTGGAAAGCACTGCCTGGAAGGGTGGTGGTGGCGGGTTGCCTCGCATCCTTTAAAAAGTACCTGGATGAGTACTTGGCATGCCATAAGTGGGCGAGGGTCTGGCAGATGGAGTATAATGTTGGTAAATGTGAGGTCATCCATTTTGGTAGGAATAACAGCAAAATGGACTATTATTCAAATAGTAAAAAATTGCAGCATGCTGCTGCGCAGAGGGACCTGGGTGTCCATGTGCAGGAATCTCAAAGAGTTGGTTTGCAGGTGCAGCAGGTAATTAAGAAGGCAAATGGAATTTTGTCCTTCATTGCTAGAGGGATGGAGTTTAAAAACAGCGAGATTATGTTGCAGCTGTATAAGGTGCTGGTGAGGCCACACCTGGAGTACTGTGTACAATTTTGGTCTCCTTACTTGAGAAAGGATATACTGGCACTGGAGGGGGTGCAAAGGAGATTCACTAGGTTGATTCCGGAGTTGAGAGGGTTGGCTCATGTGGAGAGACTGAGTAGACTGGGGCTATACTCATTGGAATTCAGAAGAATGAGGAGAGATCTTATAGAAACATATAAGATTATGAAGGGAATAGGTGAGATAGAAGCAGGGAAGTTGTTTCCACTGGCGGGTGAAACTAGAACGAGGGGGCACAGCCTCAAAATAAGGGGAAGCAGATTTAGGACTGAGTTGAGGAGGAACTTCTTCACACAAAGGGTTGTGAATCTGTGGAATTCCCTGCCCAGTGAAGCAGTTGAGGCTACCTCATTGAATGTTTTTAAGGCACGGATAGATAAATATTTGAACAGTAAAGGAATTAAGGGTGATGGTGAGTTGGGTGGGTAAGTGGAGCTGAGTCCACACAAAGATCAGCCATTATCTTATTGAATGGCGGAGCAGGCTCGAGGGGCCAGATGGCCTGCTCCTGCTCCTAGTTCTTATGTTCTTATAACGTTCAAGGCTATGGGCCAAGTGCTGGCAAGTGGGATTAGGTGGGCAGGTCAGGGCATTTAATGCATTGGTGCAGACTCGATGGGCTGAAGGGCCTCTTCTAGTATTCTGTGATTCTGTGACTACCGTTGTGGCTTTAATCATCCCCATTCTGTTTCAAACCCTTTCAATTGGCTGCCCAGCTCACTCTCCAGCCAATTAACAATTGGCCCCTGTGAAAGTCAAGATATGATTGCTTCCTTCCTGGGGGTGGGATTTAGATTTGAAAACGGTCTCCCGTTTCTCAGTCCTGGAAGGAAAGTGAGGTCCTATATCTCACTTTCCTTTGATGATTGATCTTCTTTAACCTAAATCATTGCAGGCTGCAGGATGTGAGTCTGAACTATTCCATCTGTCAGCACATCCTACCATCTTGTCTTTAAACTCAATTTTCTAGTTTGCTAGCTCCCTAAGTACACAATTCTGTTTACAGTTAGAATTATTTATATTTTGAAAAATATAAACATGTAATATAATCATGCATCTGCCCAGTGTCCTTCGCCAATTACTCTTGTTTACCCCCTCTGCTCCTTTAGAGGCTGCCTCAGTACTATGACCTGTTGATTTCCTATCTGCATTCCAACAGGAGATTCAGTACTTTGTTGCTGAGCTACCCAAAGTGAAGCAACTAAGTGGCACATAGAAAATATTTCATAAAACTTCCTGAACTTTCTGTGCAAACCACCTACCTTTACCTTATTTCATTTCTTCATTTCATCTTATTAATCCATTTTAGTTACTTTATATTTTTATTTTTTCCACTTTTAAAATCTCACTTTCCATTTTGTTTCATCCCACTAGGGCCATCTGCCACATTCCTACACTCTGCACCTTTGTTCTGCCACTTACACATTCCGATCTCATAATGGATGCTATTAGCACCATTCCTAGCCTTTATCATCGTCATTTACATTCCCTTTGCCTTTTTGTTTGTGCCCTCCCTATCAATTACAGATCCCCCACCTCACCCCTTCACCCTTACAGTACAAATCTCATCCTTTTTTTTTGTTTTAATCTCTGACAAAGGGTCATCCTGGCTCGAAACGTTAGTTCTATTCTCTTTCCACAGATACTGTCAGACCTGCTGAGATTTTCCAGCCTTTTCTGTTTTTGTTTCAGATTCCAGCATCCACAGTATATTGCCTTTACCTCGACCTGTTGATGTCCTCCCTTCTAAACTCCAAATCCTTTCGTAGTATTCCATCACCATCAACTAAAACAAACCGATAAAACATATAAACCCCAGGGCGTCCAAATACTGTGAAATCTAAACTCCTCACTGATATGCTGCTGTATCCATTATTAGGGTCTTTCTCTCTCTCTCTCTGACCTCTTGCAGTAGTGCAAATTTGCAAGACCAACCCTGTGCTAAACCTTGAATTTGTTCTTAAACCTCAAGCCCCTTCATGCCCCGAGTGTTCCTAGTCCCATTACTGATGGAATGTGTATCAACACCACATCGGAGCATGAGAGAAATTTCATTTGCAATGCCTTTGCTTCATCCTCCAGATTCAATGGAAGGACCGTCAAACAAATACTAATGTCCTTCTTGGAATCACAAGCATTCAGACAGAACTGCTGCAAAGTCAACAGATGGCTGCAAACCATCTCTTCTACCAGGTTCCTGGACTCTCAATTCTCAAATGACCAACAGAGAGGAACAAAGAAAATGATGCAGAGACATTTGAAACTCTCCTTGGAGTGCAACAGCCTTAACCTTATTGACTGGGAGGAGCTTGTTACCAGTCATTCGAAATAGTGATAATTTGGTCATCAAGCTGCATCATTCTCGAGTCTATACGGCTCAGTGGTGATGCAGAGTGGTGGCAGAGAAGGGGGAAAGAAAGGAAATTCTGCGCTCTGATCCTACCCCATGTAACCAAAGATCTGCAGGTTGAGAATCTCTGAATTTGTTGCTATAGCTCTAACACATTCTCCCTCCTTTCAGTTCTGATGAAGAGTTTGTGAACTTGAAGCATTAACTGGTTTCTCGCCTCATAGATGCTGACACACCATGCCAAAAATCAGCATAACCGTCATTTGTAAGCTTTTACATACCTTAGCATCTGATTAGCGGATCCGAGACAATCTCCGCTCTCGATAGCGTCTCCCACCTCTCTGGCGTGATGTCACTCTGGCGCAGTTTACATTAGGTATATCAAAGTCGGGAGTTGGCGTGGCAGTGCTGAACAAGACTAAGGAGGTAAATTTGATGAAGCTGCAGCCCCTGGAGTGCTGGGGAGGTTGGACGCAGGACCTGGAGTTTTGCTGCTCTGTATGGAGCTTCCTGCAGATGTTTGGGTTCTGTGCCCTAGCCCTGTGGGGTGGGGTGGGGTGGGGCCCTTAACGGAGTGCTGGCCAGGCTGCTCTCTGCAGTCACTGTGGGAGTGTCCATGACAGCTTTGTGCTGAGACAGTCGGACATCCCTGGGCTCTTTGAAGGCCAACCCAGGCTGCCGGGTGGCGGACAAGGGTTACCTGCTGACATCTTGGCTGATGACGCCTGTGTGGAGGTCCGAGACCGAGGCAGAGACCCGTTATGATGAAGCCCACACTGCCATTCGGTTCGTAGTAGAGTGGCACATAGGACTGCTGAAAATGCGGGTCTGCTGCCTGGGCCGCTCTGGGGGTGCCCTGCAGTATGACCCTGTGCGTGCTTCATGCAGCATAATTGTGTGCTACATCTTGCACAACATCGCGCAGGAGCTGGAGCAGGATGAGGAGGAGGAGGAGTGGCGACAGGGCAAAGTGGACATCCTGCCATATGAGGAGCCAGAGGATGGAGGGCATGCAGCAATGGCAGATGCCCAGCAAGGCTGCAAGGGAGGCCTTGATAGAAGCCCGCTTCACATAGCTGGTGCTGTGCAGTGTGGGGGCTGCTCTGAACACATTTCCACCACACCCCGGGAGCCACTGTAACCACCACTCCCCCCTCCGTAACTTCAAACTGGCCCCTCAACCCACATGACCCTTCCCCACCCTCTCTCATCCCACCACCCTGTCCCCGAGAAACATCACAACCGGTTAATTGGGCCTGGGCTGGCACTGGTAGTGAGCCTTTGGTGAAAATTGGACAATGATGATGACTCGCTGTAAGGCACACTAGGATCCTGCTCCTGGTGCCACTCAAGTCTGACTCCTACCTTTTGTCCAAATGCACAGTGCCACCTTGGCCCATGTAGGAGTATGATCCTGTGTGTGCCTCACGCGTCATAATTGTGTGCTGCGTTCTGCACAACATCGCGCAGCAGTGGAGAGACCAGCTGCTAGAGGAGGAGGGGGAGCAGCGACAGGGTGAAGTGGACATCCTGTCTTTTGAGGAGCCAGAAGATGGCAGGTGCCTGGCAGGGCAGGGCAGTGAGGGAGGCCTTGATATCAGCTCGCTTCGCTTCACATAGATGGTGCTGTGCAGTGTGGGGACTGTTCCGAACACACTTCCACCACACACTGCATCCGCCACCCCCCAACAACCCCAAACTGGTCCCTCAACCCACATGACCCTTCCCCTCTCTCTAATTCCACCTCTCCCTCCCACCTTCCCCACCCTCTCTGATCCCACCACCCCATCCCCGAGAAACATCACAACCAGTTAAAGTGCCTGGGCTGGCACTGATAACGAATCTTTGGTGAAGGCTGGAGGATGATGACTCGCTGTAAAACACACTGGGATCCTGCCCCTAGTGCCACTCAAGTATGACTCCTACCTTTTCTCCAAATGCACAGTGCCACCTTAGCCCATGTAGCAGTAAAGGTTGGGAACACAAGTTAGTGAGGCAATGGCTTTGGGGCGCCACTGGGGGGGACATGGTAGGGGGTCCAGTTTGACTAAGGGTCCAGTGGATGGTGGGGAAAGTAGGGTAGGCAATCTGTAACATTTGGCCGAGTTGGGTGCAGCACAGCAGTCAGTGCCTCAATGCATGGGATTGGGGAACACTCAGGTCTGTGGGGGGAAAATCAGAGATGGTTTAGTCACTGCTGTGAGGTGAAAATAATAGTTTATTGTGCTTTTAACATTTAGCAAAACTTAACCCTGACTACTGCTGACCTTCACACGTGCACTCTTAGTGACCCTACAACTTTCTAATCTTGTGTGGTCTCTTGCTTCTTCAAGGTGCTCCTCTAGGATGCACGTCGGAGGTGGAGGTATCCAGCTGTGATCCATGCGCGGTTGCTTGTGATGCCCTTGGTGGCCGTCCCCTGGGTGGCCGAGACCTGGAGGACCCCGGCTGACTTGCGGATGACACTGATGTTTCTGTGCCACCCTGTCCATCTAGCTGGCCCGAGATGCCCTGATGTGAGGAAGGGGGGAATTGGAAGGTCTCGGGACATCCGGAGTCTCTTGGGTGGAAGGACCCGACATAGACTCTAGCCCTTCCTCCTCCTTCAGGGTGCCCAGAGGACCCAGGGACACTCCATGGGATGCCAGGGTAGCTGGACTGAGCTCCAGAAGCTCCGGTATCACTTAGCTCTGCCATCTTGGAGGCCCAGATGCGTCAGCCCCATGGTCTGTGATCCCTCAGCCCTGGCCTTCTGAGACTGGGCCAAGCTTTGGAGTCGTTCAGAATTAGCCCTCTGAGACTGGGCTAAGTTGTAGAGGGCCACAGCCACGGCCTGCTGTGTCTTCAGAATGCCAGCCATGAATCCCAGCCATGGCCAACGGTGTTTCCAACATGCCCCCGAAACCCATGGCCATGGACCGATGTGCCTCCTGCATGCCGTTGATGCCCTCAGCCGTGGCCCACTGTGTCTCTGCCATGGTCCTCTGTGTCTCCAAGATGGCCTGGACCCTGTCACCCATAAGGCCTAATCACTGACCCAGACTTTCCACTGTGGACACCACCTTTGCAGTGTTGGCCTGGTTCCCACACTGTGCCGGCACCACCTCCGGCGACAGCACTCTGTGTAACGACTCTAAACAGCCTTGCAGTCGCAACATGGTTGCTGACACCCCATCCATAACTCCGTGGGTTTTCTGATGCATCTCCACCAGCTTCAGGCCGAACGAACCCTGAGGCCTGGTATCTGGGTTGGGGCCTGCTGATTCCTTGCCTCCGGAAGACTTCCGTGTGCCTGAGCCCTTGGATGTGCCTGCCTCCACTCGATATGCATCAGCGACTATGATGTGCTCATCAGTAAGTGACCCAGAAGCCTCAGCACTAAAATGACCCACCATCGTGATAGTCTCCGTGTTGGTGGATTATGTTGTTGACACTTGTGCTGAATCCCTTGAATCTTCAGGGCCTCCCTCCAAGATTTCGTCCGAGGAGTCCTGGAGAGTTTCTTCATGAGCAGCAGGTGGGTTGCTGGTACCCTAAGGGTCTAGTGCATCAGGGTCCAGGACTGTAACAAAGAACACACATTAGGGGAAGGGAGGGAAAGCAGCCTGTGCAGCATAGCACTTACTTCAAAGAAGATTTAGGAAGAGGGTTAAGCTGATACTCACTTGCAGGCCAGATGCTGACTTGGTTGTTGGTCACCATTCTAGGCGTTGATTCGCTCCCTGCCAGCTCCAAGGCAGGCTGCTTGCAGATCATCAGGTGCTGCAGCTCAAGTGCACCGCCACCAGTCTGTGCCCTCTCTCGCCGGTTGTGTGCGCTTTTCTCCTGTGGGAAAATAATGGGGATTGAAAGCATGGATATATTGAAATGCATGGGGCGCTATGTGTGCCGTGAAAGGAGGGGGGGTGGGGGGTGCCAGCGTTGTCCATGGGTGGGGCGGGGGGGGGAGTGGAGGGAAGGCCAGCAGTGTGCGGGGATGAGGTGAGAGGCCAACAATCTCAATGCTGGGAGGTTTTTTAGAGATCTCCCAGAAATGTGTGCAGGGTACCCCTCATCGTGCCGATCTCAGCCTCTTCAGCGGGAAGAGACCCCGCCCCCTAGCTTTCAATGATAATCACGCTAGTGGCCTATGCAGTGCACAGTGTGTGGGAGATTCATTTTAGGAAACACGCTGGAAAAATCAGTGTGATTCACTCCAATTTTCACGCGAATTTGACACTTAGAATTTTTTGGGGAGAATTCCACCCATAATGTCTGTTAGTTCCTGATGTGTACTTTGTTGTATGTTACTTTTAATAGTGTGTGATAACTGTAATTGTGCAGTTGAATAAAAGGTTCAGGTGATGGTTGCCAGGTGACAACAAAAAGATTCTCCTGCAGTAAATTGACAGGTTTATGGCTCGTCCTTTTGCCTGCTGGGGGGAGGAGTTCAGGAAATGAGTCTCCTGAGGAGCTTGAACTCCAGCTCAGCACAGAGGTACATACCAGATGGTGATCTTGGCACCAAGGCAAGTTTTGGAATAGGAACTGGATTTAAGTCAAGCGATCATCTATTGCAGTTTAGATGCTTTAGATGCCTCAGACAGAAATGATAAAACAGCTTCCTTTGTTTTTGATTCATGAGCACCTTGAGAAGCAAGTCTTTGTTCACATTACCAATAAATAGCTATAGTTTTATGTAAGAGGAAATTTTCTAAGACTACTTCTATGGGAATTAAGTTTCACCAGTCAGCAGCACAAATTGAAAATTTAAATGTGTACTGCATACAGTTTTTCAATCAAAATCATAGAGAACATGTACTTTGATTCTAATTTGCATTGTCATGAGATTTCCTACTTGCAGCACTAACTCAAAGTTATCTCAGTAAATCCCATGTTTAAGAATTTTTTGCTGGCTTATTAGTGTAATTTTTGCTTTGTGATATGTTTTAAAATACTTTGTGTCAGTTCTTCCTAGTTTAGAAAGAATATTTTCTCTACTAAACTATATAAAATAATTGGAATGGGTGGGGGGGGGGGGCGGTTGACTGGGCACAGTGGTTAGTTTCGAATCCCAGCTTGGGTCACTGTCTGTGTGGAGTTTGCACATTCTCCCTGTGTCTGCGTGGGTTTCCTCCGGGTGCTCTGGTTTTCTCCCACAGTGCAAAGATGTGCGGGTTAGGTTAATTGACCATGCTAAATTGACCCTAGTTTCGGGGGGATTAGCAGGGTAAACATGTGCAGTTACAGGGATAGGGTGGGATTGTTGTCAGTGCAGTCTCCATGGGCCGAATGATCTCCTTCTGTACTGTAGGGATTCTATGAAATTAATTACATATCAAATTTATGGCTGATAGCCATTTTCCCTCTGTCAAATTTATGAATGATGAATTCAGTTTGGCAATTGTAGAAAAACAGCCAATTACAATTAAGCTGAAATAATTCTGTTTTCATACTTTCTAAACATCTGATTTGGCACCTAACTAACAAGATGGAGTTAACCGACTTTAGGCAGGTTTTGAGTGAAGATAATTTATGGTGGAACAAGTACTTTGTCTTAGTTTGACAGAGTCTGGGAAAGTGCCAGTTTCTGACAGGATTTGATTAATAGCAAATCACTTACCCTGCTTAGTTGAAGTATGAATCTTCAATCCAACTCCCGATCAACTTCACAAATTTGAAAGGAAGTTTAGGAAATAATTTTCTAATGCAAGCAATGGCTGAAATGTTTGAAATTTAACTCGGTGTGGGTACAAATGGGTTGTGATGCATCTGCACCGCAGCCCCATTAAATGTCCCATCTGGTATTTAATGCGGGCACTAGAAATTTTGATTGTTTGGCATAATTCAAGCTTTGGGATCATAGAAATTACCTTTTTTTCCCCAACCTTTACTTTTGCAGAGTTGCATTTTAAGTATAACGTGCTTTAGACATTTTAAAATGATCGATGTGACTCAAACTTATGAATGCAACAACAGAAAGTGAACAGACATGCTATTGATTCTGGCAGGGGAGGATGTGTGTGCAGTGTACCTGTCCCTGCTGCCTTTGTAATGTATTGACCTGTCACTCTGTTGGACGTGGTGCCTCTTGACGATGGAAAGATCGAATGTGATGTGTGAACTCTACAAGCGTGGGGACAGTTCTAAGATCACATGTGGCCTGCAGTGTGAAGCAGCCAGGCAGACGGGACATCACTGAGCATGGCAGCTGACTTCCAGAGAGTGCAGTTCGCAAACATCCTACAGAGATACAACTATACAGCTATTATTTCCCCATAGGCATTGGCCAAAATTCTCTGTCCTCATTCACAGCTGGGATTTTCTGGTGCCATTGACATTGAATGGAATTTTGGTTGAAAAGCCAAATTTTCACATTACCTTGTGAATTGCTTGGGATTAGCGGGTAGGGCCTGGGTGGGATTGTGGTCGGTGCAGACTCGATGGGCCGAATGGCCTCCTTCTGCACTGTAGGGTTTCTATGATTTCTATGAAATTCTTTGTTCTTGCTGGCAATGGGTCCTGGCACAGTCGAGACTGGAGAATTCCATCCGCAGGCCAGGATTTTCCAGCCCTTCCCATCAATGGGATCTTCTGGTCCTGCGAAAGGAGCCTCATCCCGCATGGTAGTTGCCGTAGCAGTGTGCCCAGGAAGCCAAGCAAATGGTCTTGAACTTTAGTGGGACCAGATGTTTCCGCTGGCAACCAGTGGTGCGCCATGTGCACTGCCAGAAAACCCATCGCGCCGGGGATGGTCCGGAAAATTTCAGCCATTGAGTGATCAATTTGTAGTTTTGTGTTATCAAACCTTACAAAAAGAGATGAAAATGTGAATTTTAGGAACGTTGCTTAAATAAGTTTGGAAATTGTGGTTGCCACCATATGCTTAGAGAAATCCTTTACAATGATTCAAAGTTCTGAGATAAGATCAGCAATTTGTATTTTAAAAGGGTCTTTAATATAATAAAACATCCCAAGGTGCTTCACAGGAACATCATAAAACAAAGTATGACACTGAGGCAGAAATGGCCAAAAGGTTAAAGTAGGTTTTAAGGAGTATTTTACAGGAGGAAAGTGAGTTAGAGAGGCAGAGTGGTTCACGGAGGAAATTTCGAAGCTTGGGGTCTTGTAAGCTGCAGGCAATGGTAAAAGCGATTACAATCGGATGCTCAAGAAGCTGGAATTTAAGGAGCACAGTTATCTTGGTGGATGTGGAACTGGTGAAGATTGGCCTCTGAAAAATAGTGGGAGTGGAACCAGTAATGTTAAAAAGATGAGCCTAAAGGCTTTGTGCTTTAACGTGCAATAAAGTGGATAAATTAATTGCACAAATAAATGTAAATGGGTATGATATATACAGGATTACGGAAACATGGCTGCAGGGTGACCAGGGATGAGAACTGAACATCATGGGGTATTCAGCATTTAGGAAGAACAGACACAAAGGTAAAGGCAGTGGAGTTGCATTGCTGGTTAATAAAGAAATTAACATCATATTGAGAAAGGATATTCGCTCTGACAAAGTGGAATCTATATGAGTAGAGCTAAGAAATACCAAGGGGCAGAAAACATTGTTAGGGGTATTATATAGATCCCCAAACTGTAGTGGTGACAACAGGAAATTAGAGATGCATGTGATGAAGAAACATGTTAATTGTGGGTGATTTTAATCTGCATATAGACTGAGCAAATCAAATTAGTCACAATACCATAGAGGAGGAACTCCTGGAGTGTAGACGTATTGGTTTTCTGGACCAATACGTTCAGGAACCAACAAGAGAACAGGCCATTCTAGACTGGGTACTGTAATGAGAAAGGAATAATTGGCAATGTAGATGTGTGAGACCCCTTGGGGATGAGCAACCATAACAGGATAGAATTTTTCATCAAGATGGAGAGTGACATAGTTCATTCTGAGATTAGGGTCTTGAATCTTAATAAAGGAAATTACACAATACTTTTCTCTGTATGTTAATACATGTGACAATAATAAATCAAATCAAATCAAAGACAATGATGTAAGGCACGCGTTGGAAATGATAGATTGGGAAATGTTACTTAAAGGGATAGGCAATGGCAAACATTCTAGGAATACATGGGTGAACTGCAACAATTATTTATTCTTGTCTGGTGCAAGAATAAAAGGGAAAGGTGGCCAAACCATTGCTTACAAGGGAAATTAGATAGTGGGCAGAATTTTACGAGATTTTTTCGAAGTGTCCAGCGACCGTGAAAACGGGAGAGTTGCTGATCCATTTTTCAGGCAAGTTTTCACTCCCAATTTTATGCACTTAGTCTTTGAAAATATGGACAAGACCGTTTTTAGCCACGAGAGGCAGTTGGGGGTGGGGGGGGGGAATGCAAATTTAGCCAGGTTGCTGGGGCCAGTCGAGGCAAGGCGGGACACCCTCTTTCCCCCAGCAGGACGCCATCCCAGAGGAAGGGATGAAAACGCCACCTGGGAGGCGGTGGCAGCATGTGTTAGTGCCAGGGCACTGCCAGAAGAACTGGGAAACAGTGCCGCAAAAAACTGAATGACCTAATCTGGGCAGCAAGGATTCCACCTAAATGACCCCCAGATCCCCCCTACCCCAGTACCTTGCATGTTTTCAGCCCCTGACACCCCAAGCACCTCCATTCGCCAATCCAAGAGTATCACAGCGCTTGCCCTCTGAGGGCCACCCCCTGAAACCCTGCATGTCTCATGCCATCTGATTTGACATGGCTCCTCCTGTCCCCACAGGAGAAGAATACCCACAATAGCTGGGAGAGGGCAAAGACAGGGGGTGGTCTGCCCAGATCTGGGTCCTCACCCACTTTGAGGAGCAGGCATTTGAGCTTGCGGGAGAGGAGGGCATGTGGATCATTCGCGACGGCACGGTGGCACAGTAGTTAGCACTGCTGCCTCACAGCACCAGGGACCTGGGTTCGATTCCCAGCTTGGGTCACTGTTTGTGTGGAGTTTGCACATTCTCCCCGTGTCTGCGTTGGCTTCTTCCGGGTTCTCCGGTTTCCTCCCACGGTCTGAACGACGTGCTGGTTGGTGCATTGACTTGAACAAGCGCCGGAGTGTGGCAACAAGGGGAATTTCACTGTAACTTCATTGCAGTGTTAATGTAAGCCTTACCTGTGACTAATACTTTGGTACTGGGAAATGAACCGGGCCAAGTGTTAGATTTGGTTGTGGGAGAGCACTTTGGAGATAGTGACCACAATTCGGTGTCTTTTGTTATTGCAATGGAGAGGGATAGGGCCGTACGGCAGGGCAAGGTTTACAATTGGGGGAGAGGTAATTATGATGCGATTAGGCAAAAATTAGGGGGCATAAGTTGGGAACAGAAACTGTCAGGGAAAGGAACTAATGAAAAGTGGAACTTTTTCAAGTAACAAATACTGGATGTCCTTGATAGGTATGTCCCTGTCAGGCAGGGAGGAAATGGCCGAGTGAGGGAACCATGGTTCACGAAAGAGGTGGAATGTCTTGTGAAAAGGAAGAGGGAAGCTTATGTAGGGATGAGGAAACAAGGTTCAGATGGCTCGATTGAGGGTTACAAGTTAGCAAGGAATGAGCTGAAAAAGGGGCTTAGGAGAGCTAGGAGGGGACATGAGAAGTCCTTGGCGGGTCGGATCAAGGAAAACCCCAAGGCTTTTTACTCTTATGTGAGGAATAAAAGAATGACCAGGGTGAGGTTAGGGCCGGTCAAGGACAGTAGTGGGAACTTGTGTATGGAGTCAGTAGAGATAGGCGAGGTGATGAATGAATACTTTTCTTCAGTGTTCACCAAGGAGAGGGGCCATGTTTTTGAGGAAGAGAAGGTGTTACAGGCTAATGGGCTGGAGGAAATAGATGTTCGGAGGGAGGATGTCCTGGCAGTTTTGAATAAACTGAAGGTCGATAAGTCCCCTGGGCCTGATGAAATGTATCCTAGGATTCTTTGGGAGGCAAGGGATGAGATTGCAGAGCCTTTGGCTTTGATCTTTGGGTCCTCGCTGTCCACGGGGATGGTGCCAGAAGACTGGAGAATGGCGAATGTTGTTCCTCTGTTTAAGAAAGGGAATAGAAATGATCCTGGTAATTATAGACCGGTTAGTCTTACTTTGGTGGTTGGTAAATTGATGGAAAAGGTCCTTAGGGATGGGATTTACGACCATTTAGAAAGATGCGGATTAATCCGGGATAGTCAGCACGGATTCGTGAAGGGCAAGTCGTGCCTCACAAATTTGATAGAATTTTTTGAGGAGGTAACTAAGTGTATTGATGAAGGTAGGGCAGTTGATGTTATATACATGGATTTTAGTAAGGCGTTTGATAAGGTCCCCCATGGTCGGCTTATGATGAAAGTGAGGAGGTGTGGGATAGAGGGAAAGTTGGCCGATTGGATAGGTAACTGGCTGTCTGATCGAAGACAGAGGGTGGTGGTGGATGGAAAATTTTCGGATTGAAGGCAGGTTGCTAGCGGAGTGCCGCAGGGATCAGTGCTTTGTCCTGTGCTCTTTGTGATTTTTATTAATGACTTAGAGGAGGGGGCTGAAGGGTGGATCAGTAAATTTGCTGATGACACCAAGATTGGTGGAGTAGTGGATGAGGTGGAGGGCTGTTGTAGGCTGCAAAGAGACATAGATAGGATGCAAAGCTGGGCTGAAAAATGGCAAATGGAGTTTAACCCTGATAAATGTGAGGTGATTCATTTTGGTAGGACTAATTTAAATGTGGATTACAGGGTCAAAGGTAGGGTTCTGAAGACTGTGGAGGAACAGAGAGATCTTGGGGTTCATATCCACAGATCTCTAAAGGTTGCCACTCAAGTGGATAGAGCTGTGAAGAAGGCCTATAGTGCGTTAGCTTTTATTAACAGGGGGTTGGAGTTTAAGAGCCGTGGGGTTATGCTGCAACTGTACAGGACCTTGGTGAGACCACATTTGGAATATTGTGTGCAGTTCTGGTCACCTCACTATAAGAAGGATATGGAAGCGCTGGAAAGAGTGCAGAGGAGATTTACCAGGATGCTGCCTGGTTTGGAGAGTAGGTCTTATGAGGAAAGGTTGAGGGAGCTGGGGCTGTTCTCTCTGGAGCGGAGGAGGCTGAGGGGAGACTTAATAGAGGTTTATAAAATGATGAAGGGGATAGATAGAGTGAACGTTCAAAGACTATTTCCTCGGGTGGATGGAGCTATTACAAGGGGGCATAACTATAGGGTTCGTGGTGGGAGATACAGGAAGGATATCAGAGGTAGGTTCTTTACGCATTTAAGCGGTTATTGGATAGGCACATGGAGCACACCAGGATGATAGGGAGTGGGATAGCTTGATCTTGGTTTCAGATAAAGCTCGGCACAACATCGTGGGCCGAAGGGCCTGTTCTGTGCTGTACTGTTCTATGTTCTATATTGGAATAGTGTAGGTTAGATGGGCTTTAGATTGGTTTCACAGGTCGGCGCAACATCGAGGGCCGAAGGGCCTGTACTGCGCTGTAATGTTCTATGTTCTAATAAATAAACTTTAAAGTTTACAGCAGGGTCGGGCTGGAGCACAGAAGTGAGCCCCTGCCACTCCTCCTCTTGTTGGATAAATCTCAAGTAAGTTGCATGCAGCCCAGATTCCTCTCCCTCCCTTGCACTGAACCTTGTGTCCTGTGTTGCAAGAAGGGACCCCGACATGCCCGGGCCATCTGGCATCGCAGCCCCCACTGCTGTTCCCACCCATTTTGCCCCGACAGCTCAGAAGACTCCTAGGATGAAGAGACCTCCGAAGCCGACACAAGTTTTACATCAGCTTCAACCTTGCAATTCACCATCCCAGGGACTCTCACATCGGTAGGTCAAGTTAGTGGTGAGGCATCTGGGCACACTCTGATGTGCACGACACATCTGCTGATGTACATTGGTTGGAGGAGGGAACGCCCAAGGCCTCTGGCATGCGGGGGCTGCCGGAGGCAAGGACTCAGCTGGCCCCAGGCTACAAGCGGGGCCTCTGCGATCACTTCTCCCTTAGCTGCTTGAGATGCAACAATAGAGACAGAGAATGAGGGAGGGGCTGACAGCATCACTGGACCAACTGCGAGGTTGTTGGGAGGAATCCCAAAGCTTTCAGGTGGACCAGCTATTGTCTGTCATGAGTGGTTCCCAGGCCAACACTGCAAGGATGGCGTCCACGGGTGGAAAGCCTGGGGCAGGAGATCCTTACCATGAGTGGCAGATTCCAAGCGATGGCTGAGTCTCAGCAGGCCACAGCTGGAGGCCTCAACAGGTTTCTCGAAATTCTGTGGCCCATGGCAGAGAGGCTCGAGAGCTTGCAGGAGATCCAGTGGAACAGTGCTGAGACACAGCAGGCTATGGCAGCAGCCCTTGAGAACGTGGCCTAGTCACAGAGGATCATGGCTGAGGGGCTACAGAGCATGGCCCAGACTTAGAGGGCTCCTGCTGCTGCCATTGACAGATGGTCCCCAACTCAGAGGGCCATCGCAGAGTGCTCGACCATCATGACAAGAACACAGGTGGTTCTCCAGGACTGGCAGGGCCAGGTGATGCCGGAGCATCTGGATCTCACTGCAGAAGCACTACCATCCCATGGAGTGACCCAGGGACCCACAGGAACTCCGAGGAAGGGCTCGGGCCTGTGCCAGGGCCTTCCGCGCAGGAGGCTGTGGCTACACCTTCTGACTCCCCCACCCCATCCCACCACCGCCACCTTCCTGACACTGGGGCATCTAAGAGGCAGCGGGATGAAGAGGGTGTCATGGATACGTCCCTGACACTTGGAAACTGTCCAGGGCCCTCAAGGTCCAGGCCCTACAGAGGGCACTCGCCAAGGGCATCACAGGCCATGGAGTGCGGTAGGCAGCTGGCTACCTCCATCCCCGATATACATCGTGGGGAGACATCGAGACGTAGTAGTGGACCACGTAAGGTTAAGAAGTTGTAACGGCACTAAGATGGCACAGGTGAAGGGCAACACTAGGTAGATAGAATATTTAGACACTTTAAAGTCTCACATTCACATGTTTTTATATTCTCATTTATTTTGAAAGCACTATTATTGGCAACAATGCATGTTATTTCACCCCACGCCTGTGACGAACTTGTCTCTAATTAGCCTCTAACAGGAATGTACTTACCCCGACAGCCGCTGGAAAGACCCTGCATGTTGATATTAGTGGGGGTGGCCCCTCAATGCACTGCTACTGAGAAAATCAAGGCGCTCAAATAATTCACTGGCCACAGCGGCTGGCATGCATTGGCAGCAACTTACAGCATCTGCCATGGCAAACCCATGAGAGATTCACAGCCCTTGCCCCCCCCCCACCACCACCCGCCCCAGGGCCTTGCATGGCGGTTTAGTGCTCCCTTACCTGGTGCCAGCATGCATGCAGAGCTCAGGTAGGAGTCAGACTAGTTTGCACATGGCATCATCACAATGGCACACAGCGAGTCGTCATCACCCTCCTGCCTGCCACAGAAACTGACTAACACAGCGTACCCAAGCCTACCACTCTGGTGTTACAATGTTGCAGGAGATTGTAGGACTCCAAGGAAGGATTGGGGGGGTGGAAATGGAACCTACGTGCGGTAACACAGGCCCCTAGTTATTAAAGCACATGGTGATCAGGGCTGCCCTCTCATGTCTGATCCTTGCTGCTGCCAGCCCTCCAGCGCCTGGGTACTGTTGCTCGTCGTCGGTCGTCCTCCTGCTCCTACTGGGTGGCCTCCTCTGCACAGGTGTCATCAGCCAAGTCCGAAGCGGGTACCTCATGTCCCCCATGAGCTATCTCTGCACCCTGGGCTCCTCCTTAAAGACCTCTGGGACATCACAGCTCCTCAAAATGAAGCTGTCATGTCCGTTCTCGGGGTGTCTGGTGCAGACGTGATATTCAGCTGATGGTCACACACCAATTATAAATGTATTGAATGGAACCACTTTCTGTTCATGAATCTTCCTGGATTCTTCATCGGGGCCTTGGTGGCAACTTGGGTGCAGTCTATAGCCCCCTGCACATTTGGCAACCCCATGATGGCCGCGAATCCTGCAGCTTGTGCTTCCTGCTGGGCCTGGTCCAGGTCAAATTTAATATACTAGCCAGCCTGTGCATACAGGGCATCTGTGACCTCCTTGACACACTAGTGAACAGATGGTTGGAAAATGCCACAAAGGTCTCCACTGGCAGTCTGGAAGGGAGCAGATATCCACTCCATCTGACGAAGAAGCAGCGCTCTGAAAGCTAATGGCATTTTCTACCAAATAAACCTGTTGGACTTTAACCTGGTGTTGTTAAAACTCTTACCGAGTCTGGAAGGACCCATTGGTGTTAAAATTTAACGCAGCTGTCACTTTCACAGTCATCAGAAGTGGGTGACCCCCTTTGTACTATGACCCAGAGTCAGCACTAAGACCCGATGTCAGCGCTCTGAGCCGAGACCATGTTGGGAGTCCGAGGTTGGACCCAGTGAGCAGCAACAGCCCCCCACCCCGCCCCACACACACTCACAGGCCCCCCACAACCCAAAATGCAACATGGTAGCTATGAAACAATCCCCCCTGAGCAACACGGAGCAATTTGAGCATGGAGGCGCACCTCCTCGCTCATCCTCATTGATCAAGTGCCTGATGTAATGGGATTCCCGCCAGGCAATGACAGGAACCCCACTGTAATACATTTGAATGTAACTAGTGGGCCTCCTTCCTGGGAAAGCTCCCCCTTCCCTCCCGATGTGACATTGCATTGCTGGAGTTTCCAACAAGTTTTAAAAACAGAGAACTGGCGAACTGAACCTGTTGGGGTGCACAGGTAAGTAGAGACCCCGGGGGAGAGAGCCATGCCAGACAGTACCTTGGCATTAGTGCGGGGGAAGGGTTGCTCTGTTGGGGAGGTTCAGGGTGGAAGAGAGAGAGGTTCTGTGTCCATGAAGGTTGCTTATTTCATCATTATCCTTTTTTACATTAGGGCTTCCTTTAAAAGTTGTACCCCGATTTGTCAGAAGTCGAATGAGCCCATTCTGCCATCATGACATTGTGGCATCCACCTTACAAGATTTCTTTTCAGTGTATTTAAAAATTTGGCAGCAGAAGCCGGCAAGCTATACACCACCTTTCCTGCCTAAATTGACACATTCGAAAAAATATTCAGAAAATTCCACCCAATGTTTCTACCCATTGGGAGTCTAATAATTCCACCCATTTGAAGTGGCTCAGGTTATATAAACTGCTATAATTACATGATTCCTTGTCAAAAAGAAATCTGACCCTTTTCTCTTCAGCTACTAATTTTCAGACCTTTTTGTATATCTGAGTAGAAGGTAGAAATTCAGCTGAATAGATGTTGGCCTTTTTCCTTTATCCCAACACTTGAAAAAATTGCATGGAGAATGAGGAATGATGGAAAATGGTACTCTGACTTCTTGGGCTTTTCTAAATACTTTCAGAATCATTATCAAACATTTAGCAAGCTGGCTTCTCCTCCCCATGTTTCTTGTGACTCATATTTGAGGGGGAAAATATGCTTAAATGAATGATTAAGAACAAAGAACAATACAGCACAGGAACAGGCCCTTCGGCCCTCCAAGCCCCTGCCACTCCCTGGTCCAAACTAGATCATTCTTTTGTATCCCTCCATTCCCACTCCATTCATATGGCTGTCTAGATAAGTCTTAAACGTTCCCAGTGTGTCCGCCTCCACCACCTTGCCTGGCAGCACATTCCAGGCCCCCACCACCCTCTGTGTAAAATATGTCCTTCTGATATCTGTGTTAAACCTCCCCCCCTTCACCTTGAACCTATGACCCCTCGTCACCACCGACCTGGGGAAAAGCTTCCCACCGTTCACCCTATCTATGCCTTTCATAATTTTATACACCTCTATTAAGTCTCCTCTCATCCTCCGTCTTTCCAGGGAGAACAACCCCAGTTTACCCAATCTCTCCTCATAACTAAGCCCCTCCATACCAGGCAACATCCTGGTCAACGTCCTCTGTACTCTCTCCAAAGCCTCCACGTCCTTCTGGTAGTGTGGCGACCAGAACTGGACGCAGTATTCCAAATGCGGCCGAACCAACGTTCTATACATCTGCAACACCAGACCCCAACTTTTATACTCTATGCCCCATCCTATAAAGGCAAGCATGCCATATGTCTTCTTCACCACCTTCTCCACCTGTGCCGTCACCTTCAAGGATCTGTGGACTTGCACACCCAGGTCCCTCTGCGTATCTACACCCTTTATGGTTCTGCCATTTATCATATAGCTCCTCCCTACATTATTTCTACCAAAATGCATCACTTCGCATTTATCAGGATTGAACTCCATCTGCCATTTCTTTGCCCAAATTTCCAGCCTATCTATATCCTTCTGTAGCTTCTGACAATGCTCCTCACTATCTGCAAGTCCTGCCAATTTTGTGTCGTCCACAAACTTACTGATCACCCCAGTTACACCTTCTTCCAGATCGTTTATATAAATGACAAACAGCAGAGGTCCCAATACAGAGCCCTACGGAACACCACTAGTCACAGGCCTCCAGCCGGAAAAAGACCCTTCCACTGCCACCCTCTGTCTTCTGTGACCAAGCCAGTTCTCCACCCTTATTTACTTTTAAGTTCATTTTCTTTTTTTTAGTTGAAAAGCATTGACTATTTTTAATTTTGTCCTGTGGTTTGAAAAGGGCTTTGAAAAAATGCTTCAAGACAATTGTTCCTCTAAACCAAAAACTGAAACTGCTTGGTGGGTTTGCTATTATGTTTTCTGATCCATCAAATAGGATGGCCATTGAAATGAAAATCATATTTGTAAATTTTCATTCGAATATGGTGAATAGTTTTGCTTGTATTCTTTCAACACTGAATCCTTTAGGCCATTTTAGTAACCAAACCCCTAAGGACGCAGTGTGGAATCCCCAGATGTCATAGTCATTGTTTCTTTTGCATTTTTATTCATTTCTCATGAGATTCAAATTTTAGAAATTCAGTGCTCCTTGTAACTCTGACTGTCTATTCATTGTGTAGACAATACCAGATCCACTCTGGATGATATAGGGAGCACAGATTCAGATTCAGCAGATTTTTCACATTTTTCTGTGAATTTTTAACAGTAACTCAGTGGGCTCATTTAGTTTAACTGCTGTTGCCATTCTGCCTATAAAAGCTCAAGTAACAAAACTGTTCCTCACTTGATTTAAAATTGTTTATCTGTCATTTCATTAAATGATACAGTGAATAAAATGTTGGATTGTCTCTGGGGAAGAAAGAGTGTGAATTTTATGAAAGGCTGATTAGCAAGTATTATTTACCTCTTACTGATGGTACATTTAAAATGAGATTTCATAACTTCGGGTTGTCAAATTCAGACAATTAAAGTCCATTTCATTATGCTATTTGTTGCAAGTACATGGGAATTCATGCAGCCATCTTTTTTTTCTGATTTGGCATTCAAATGCAACCAAGTTAATTATTCATACAAATATCCTTTAAATTCTGTTTATAGGCAGCAAATGTTGAAAACCTTTCTATGATGTGGCTGATGTCAGGGAGGAATCTGACTAACCAACCTGTAACTCTCCTTGATCTCTGTTATGGCAGGATTGATAACCTGAACCTTCAGCGTGTGGTAAGTCTGAATGAAAATCTAAGAAGATTTAAAACTAGCCTGTCAGTATTGAACTCAATAGTTTAATATTGAATGAATGACTGAAACAAGATAATTATTGAACTTTATAAGAATAAAAACGTTCCTACAATTATTTACTGTTTACTGGATTCAATATTCCAATGCATTCTTGGTTGGCCTACTACATCTGCACTCTAAATTCAGCTTATCCAAAATTCTGCAACCTATATCCATGGCCATTTTATCCATTGTCCCTATCCTTGTTGGCCTATTTTGGCTCCTGGTCACCTAATGCTTACAAATTAAAATTAGGATCCTTATGTTTAAAACCTTTCATGGCCTCATTCCTCCTAATTTCCATAACCACCTCCAGCTTTACAACTCCTTTCCTTTGACTCTGACTTATTGTGCATTCCTTCCTCCCTCATCCCAATTGTGGAATGCTGTCAGCCTGTGAGATCCCTTGCTCTGAAATTTCCTCCCTAAACGTCACTGTCTCTCATTTTCCTCCCCTTCTCAAGTACACTATTTGAAATCCACCACCTTATCTAAGCTTTTGTTCACTACTCATAATTTCTCTTTCTTTAACTTAAAGTCCATTTTTCAAGACTTTTCAAAGCACTTTGAGATGGTTTTTTGTATTAGAGATGTGATATAAAGGTGCCATACAAGTTGTTGATTATCTTCATGATTAGTTTGCACATTTAATGTGATATGCTAAATTTAGTATCATATTTAAATTATAGTGCTAAACAACTATTTCTGCGTTGTTCAGAACAATGTGGTTTTAGGATATGTATTGTAAGAAGGGGAAAACAGTATTTTCCAATGGAAGCACTGCACAACCTTGCTCACTGATATAAACATTAGCATCATACAGATCGTTTAATTCTTCTTTGGGGTTTACAATTTACATACAGCTGTTTCACTAAATTCCACAGGAAACAAATAACTATTACAATCTGATTTTTTTTACTCCCTTGAACATGGCTGCGTGAGAGCTTCTCAGTACAAGAGTTTCCTGGACTACTATTAGTCGGGATAGAATTGAACTGATGACAATAATCACAATTGAATGTTGGAGATGCGGCTCAAATTGTGCAGCTGTGTCTGTGACCTTTATGGCTGTTGATTTTTATAAAATCCAATTTTTTCAGCTCTGCTGTATTCACCACTAACTGCAAATGCAGTGACTTTGAAGTGTCTGATGGGAAAAAAAATGTATGTCATAGAAACTAGGAGGAAGAGCCCATTGCTTTTTTTTCCTGTATCAAGGAGCTAACCTGTCAGTTTCCAACTGGAACAAATTCACAGTGACAGTTTCCAGTTTTCATAGATTGCACTTTTAAGTACACTATTTCAACCTGTATCTTGACTATCAGGTTGTAAATTATTCCCATGTTAAATTATTCATGAAGTGCACTCCATCATGTCATACACCTGGTTACCGACCAAATGTTGCGGACTTTCAAGTTTAGTTCTGGATGTTTCCAGCACTTCTGATGTGTCTGAAAAATAATATATTGTTCTTTAATTGATTCCTTGCTTTATGTCATTACCCAGAGAGCTAAGATTTGTTTTTGCCAATGATGTAGATTTTCTGATTTCAGCATTGGAGTGAAGCATTTTAAAAAGAGAGCAGAACATTGCTACTCAAAATTATATAATAGTTTTATAAATTTGTGCCAGTTTTTAATGCATTTACCCAACAACAGCTGGAAGATCCTACCACATCCTTTGTGTAAGGAACATATATTCTTTTACTAGAAAAGATCTCTTGTCCATGATGTTATACGTCTCGGAATTCATCCTACCAGATTCCAACTAGTCTACAGCTTAATAAAAAAATAAAAATACCTTGGGGAATGGCCATGGACTTAGTTCAGCTGTGGGCAGCTGTTCCTCCCTAACACTACAGCATTAAATGGTGGCTTGAACACTTTAGTGGGTCAGAAGTCATATCATGCATTAATATTAGTTCATAAATAGCATTGCTAATCTTTGTGGAGTTAAAGTATGTGAACTAATAGCTTATCCTTTGAATCTAAGCTAGTATTCGTAGAAAATAAAATCATTGTGCTCCAGTGTGAAAATTCAGATATGTATTTGCATAAGCAATAAATTACATTCCATCCATGTATTTAATAATTGTAGTAGATCTTGTAAATTTTGTATTATTTTCAAATGAATACAAACTTGGTCATGATAAATTTCTTTGTGGAACGTTTCAATAGTGTCCTTTCGTGCATAAATTAAGTAAGTAATACAAGAACTGCTTTTGTACAGCAAAGTGTTAAAGTATCACATTATGAAGCAATGGGATATAAGTGTCTCTGTCCATTCTGTGGAAGTGTTTCTTTTAAGGGTATGAGAGATGAGCCCTCAGCACGCTCACTTATTTATTAGCGTAATTTGACAAAAGCTGTATGCCTACTGTCTCAGTTAAAAATGGTACGAGGATCCGAAAAGGGAGAAAATAAAATTACAAAATTGTGATGGGACCTGTGAATAACTTTTATTTGGAAAGAATTATAGTGATTATAATTTTCCTTCGATTTGAATAACATATTACCTTTCTCATCTATTTTGTTTGACATTTGAATATTAGTAGTAGATACAATATAATAATGAATGTCACATTCTTCTATTTTGAGAGAAAGAAAAAGCAAGAGAAAAGAGAATGACAATGCAATAATGCAGGAATTTAACTGGGAGTACATTTAAAATTCTTAAGTGTGTGAACTTCCTATCAACCTGAGAGTGCTAACTTGTACACTGCATGGGCATGTCCCTTTTCTCCTGGGGGCTAAGCTTACTTTGCTGCCCCCGGCGGGATCCTCTTGAATGTTTCCAGTCTTCATAAAGCTGTGGAAGTCATGATGGTGAGATTTGAATATTCAGCAAGGGGGGAAAATCATGTGACAGACGGCCCTTTAATAATAATCTAATTCATTAAAATGTATGTAAATGAGGTTCCCATCATTTCCAGGCGGGTACCTCTGTACATCACTGGTGAGGCACAGGGAAAATTGGGAATCGAGATCTCACCAGCGAGAATCTTGATTCCTGACTCTCGCGGGATTTTTCACCTGCTTCGCCATTCTTGCTGACAGCGAACATAGGTGAAAATTTGCCTCCTTTGACTTCAAAATCAGTCTTTTATCTACATGACATCTGCAGTCCTTGGTCTAATTATCCCCTGCCTTCTAACTCCATTTCACCTGAAGGTTACACTTGATATTGTCTCACTGTGTGCATCGTCATGGGAAAATCATGATTATTGTGTACAAATGCCACCATGAACCATATGTTTCTGTACAGCAGCATACTTCAGTAATGTGCTTCACTGGGACTGGTGCCCATTTATAACTTAAAACAGTCTGTAACCAGTGAGAACAGATGTTGAGTTCATTAAATTCCTGCATCCCTGTTTGACACATTCAACCAATGACAGGAGTAAGTTTCCTCCAAAGAAAAGTAGAAAGGAAGCAGAGCCAACAGTGATTGATGTAAAGTCAAAGCTCTCCTGAAAACTCGCCCCTTTATCATTAATCAAAGCTGACTTAACTGACCTCTCTTTGTTTTAGAATTTCAAACAAAGTATTTATTTTTTAATACTAATACAACATAAAGATCTAAAAAGCATTATAACAATGTATTATTTTATATTTGAACAGCATTTTTGAAAATGCAACCTTCTATTCAATTGCCTATTCCCATTCTCTGTGGTCCAATTGTTAATTTTGTACCAATAATGGTGCATTATTAGTGACCAGTAACATCAATAGCCTTGTGGTATAGAAAGCAGTATAATCATATGAATCTTCACAGTAACTGAAAAGATTATAGTTTTATCTCGCAACATAATTACGGATTAAGATATATTTAATTGTTTTTAATATGTTTGCATTTTGTACCTAACCGTCAAATATGGATGTCTTTTATCACTGATATCAGTTACTTTTGGAATTTGGTAAATAGAGATATTAAACGAAAGTAAGCCTTAACTGGCTTTATCAATGAATATTCTTCAGACAAATAAACTCACAGAATTCATCTTTAAAACAAAATAGTTATTTGCAAGTATATATATTTATAATAAAAAGATGTAAATGGACTGCAAAGTGGTTGGCTCCCTAATTGTGGCTGCAGTCCTCTTTGCCCTTCCATAGCTGCAGCCTCATAGAAACATGCAAGGGTAGATTTTCTGAGTTTGTGCTGCCAACCAGGAGTCTCGCCTGCCAGCTGCTCATTTGGGGGAATGAAGTGCAGTATGCCTATGATTTCCAATATGCATGGCTGGCAGGTGAGGTTCCTTATTGGCAGTGCCAACTAGAAAAATTACTTACTCTGCCACTGCCCATTGAAAGCATTGAACCATACTGGGAACTTAGCACCAGAGCAATATCAACCTGCACGCAGCTTTAGAAGATCATGGCAGTGCAATAACAGCATTTGAAATAAAAAGAGGAGTAATATTAAATATGCTATCAAAGAGGGTAAAATTCCTAGTCTAGACAGATTTCATCTGTGTATTTTATAGGAATCTAGAGGAAAGATAATGCAAAATTAATAATTTGTTAGAAAAATGTGTAGTTCCAGAGAGCTGGTAGATAGCTAACATTATACCTATATTTAATAAGAGATGTAGAACATGTTCAGAGTATTGTATATCTGCTTAACATTGGTGGTAAGAAAGACAATGGATAAGATTTTCTCTGCTTTTGTCAAAGGCCAATGGCAGATGGGAAATGTGGTGTTTTACACTGATGGTTTTTCTTCCTATGTTGTGCTGCACTTAGTGCCAAAGATTTTCAGGCACAAGTTCCATGCCTTATCATTAGCTGGCGGCCTTGATTCACCTGCACCATCACCTCAGCATTTTAATGATTGGGGCGCCACATTTAAAGGCTGCTTCTACACACAGCTAGCAAACTTGCCACTTGCCAAAGTCATGGCTGTGAAAACTGCAAAGCGTATTGTCCTGAAATTCACCAATGCTTCCCTGCAAAGCCTGCTAGATGCAGTAAAGGCCCGCCATAATGTAATATACTTGTGCTCTGGGTCAAGACCTGTCAGCAAGATCACCAATCCTGCACTGAAGGTGGTGCCAGAAGAGGACAGTTATCCAGTGCAGGAAAAGGATGAATGATCTTCATTCTGACAAGTCAGCCACTCTTCTCTTCACTCAACTCACACACCTATCATGCATCCACAAGAATCTCATTCAATACCTGCTCAAGGGACACCACCACTTGCTCTCCCACACATTCCTTCATTTCTCCTGCAGATTATGTGCTCATCACATTGCTGCTCCTACTCACCATCCACACATGCAGGCATCCTTATCATCTGCCATGGCGTGCATCATGCTTACACTCTGCATTTGCTTTAATGCAGGAGAAGTTGGCCCACAACAAGTAGGATAGATCCCAGAAGGGCGGAAGGATGTCAGAGCTGAAGGTCTTCACAGACTGAGAAGAGAGCCCTCCAGCTGGCCAGGGAGGATGCCAACCACTCCTGTGCCGATGATGAGGTCGGCGGCAATAAACCAAGCGAGGATACAGCACTATATCATCCATAAGACAACAATGCTGAGAATCATGTCTTCTGTCTCTGCAAGCCCCTGCCATGCACTAATGAACTATCTTTCGCAGGCACATCTGGAAGCAGCCGAGGGGGTCCGCAGGCCAAGTCCTTGACACCAGTTCTGATAACAGCATGGACCATGATTTCTCGCACCCAAAAATTGAACCCACACCCTCCACCAGTGCAGAGATACGCACCTTGGTGGGACAGTTTTATAGCAGCCTTGGGGTCACTATCTGTTGAGCACATCAGTCTCTCAAATCCACAGCAAGCAGGTGCCAGAACTCCGAGGATTGCTGGAGGCCAGAAACCTGCTGAGTCCCCGTCAGATTACGTGCCTCTGGACTTAGTCATGCCTCAGTTGCTGGAGCTCTAAAGACAAATGAGGAAGGGATGTCTGCTAGACTCCTTGGATTGAAAAGCAGCATGGAGCAGTCCTTCCGACTCCTATCTGAGGTGATTGTGCTGACATTCCAATGCAACGAGGTTAGCACAGCTAGGGTGGAAGCTGCTGTGGAGACGTTGGGGCAAGACTTTTGTCCTGCACTGCTGGAGGACATGCACTCCATGGTGCGGGCACTTGCTGGGATCCACAAGTACCAAAACCAGAGGTCGGTGGGGCTTCTCGAGCTTATTCCGGCTGCCCCTATATTCCAAGGAGGAAGCTAGGGGCCCTTGGACACCAGAGGAAGGAGGATTGGCTGGTGCAGACTCTAGGGCCATCTATCCAGTTGAATACGGGAGTGTCCAGGCCATCTGAATCCCCTCTTCCTATGACCGCTTCAGCTCCAACTCCAAAGGCTGATGAGGGTTGCACTGCCACACAGCAGGACCCCAAAAGCAGGCTAGCATCCTCCAGGTCTCTTTCCGTGTCCCCCCCCCCCCCCCCCCCCAATCAAACACCCAGAGGATTAAGAATCTTCTGATGACCATGAAGCCATTGTCAATTGTCAGGAAAAAAATCTGGTTTACTAATGTCCTTTAGGGAAGGAAATCTGGCATCCTTACCTGGTTTGGCCTGCATGTAACTCTAGACCCACAGCAATGTGGTTGATTCTCAACTGCCCTCTGAATAAGGGCAACTAGGGTTGGGCAATTAATGCTGGCCAGCCAACGGCGCCCATGTCCCACGAATGAATAAAGAAAAAGGATTCCTGCCAAGGTCATCACAGACAGCAGGGTGGGGCAGACAATAGGTTGCCTCCACTTCTGCTGTGGATGTTGGGATGTAGCAGCAGTGTTAAAACAGTTAAGAAACAATAGTTGCACAACATGGGCTCAGGTGTTGAGCACAACATTCGCTTCTGTAAATAAATTCTCATTAATTGCACCTTTTCTATGGCTTCTTGTTCTGATCAGGTGTGTTCCTGCAGTCCCAACCTTAAAATTGGATGCCTGAACAGGGAAAAAGTTATCAGTCCAGGGTGTTGTAGGTAAATAATACCTCTGAGACTAGTCGTGAGTCAAAGTACAGTGGTTTATTTTCACAATTGTGGGAGAAGTCTGATCCCTAACGCGGTCTCCAGACTTCTCACTGAATACAGGTCAAGAGTAAACATTTATACATATATTTTCGCCCCTGGTCACGGCCGCATTTTCCCACGATTATTGCTGCCTCGGCAGTTCTGTCCTTCTCGTGTAACCGTGGCCATCTCAAGGCTGCGAATATCTGTTTTGTCGCCACCTGTGCGTTGTTTATCCATTACACAAGATCATAAGTTTGCATAAACAGGATAACTAAAATACAGGGGCCTATATAACAATTTATATCGATACGGATGAATGGTATATAATGAATATATATGAATCTATTATTATATGATCACAGAAGGCATACATGTAAGTTCCACCATGTTAAGTACATAATATAAAAGAACACAAAATGGATTCTGCTTAACTCATACTAGCTGGGAAAATCATACGGTTGTATACAATGCAAGGACAGCTGTCTCTCTTATCTGGTTTGGATACACGAAAACAAGCTCTACAGACATAAAAACAATGAGCTCTAATGAAAACAATGAGCTCTACAGTGCTTCTCACAAATCTCTAAGTATTATAGAGTTCGGGTCTCAATGCTTAAGTGTTACAAGGTTCATTAACCCATTCCCGTCTTCACAGGGCTTTTTCCAAGTGCTTTCTGCAAGGTTGCCACTGCATTGGCCATGTCCCTTCACAGTGAATGAACACATCAGTCATGCCTGTTTCTCATTAGGTTTGCGGATGTCTCCCACAATGTACTGGGGTAGCATCACTCATTCCAGCCATTGCCCATGTGTGTCCTCTGCACCATTTTGAACAGTGGCTGCCTCCTCATCCTATATGCTTCAGCCTCTGATGACACTAAACCTCAAGGGTACAGCTCATGAAAGATGGGATTTTAGGGGTGGCTCGGTAGCATAGTGGTTAACACTGCTGCTTCACAGCGCCAGGGATCGGGGTTCGATTCCGAGCTTGGGTCACTGTCTGTGTGGAGTTTGCACGTTCTCCCCATGTCTGCGTGGGTTTCCTCAGGTTGCTCCAGTTTCCTCCCACAGTCTGAAAGATATGCTGGTTAGGTGCATTGACCCGAACAGGTGCCGGACTGTGGCGACTAGGGGAATTTTACGGTAACTTCATTGCAATGTTAATGTAAGCCTTACTTGTGACTAATAAATAAACTTTAAACTTTAGGTTAGGAGAGTTGAAATTTTCTTGCTTTCTGTCAATGACTAGGGGATTTGACCCTAGTCACACCAAATGACTGAGTGGCCGTAGCTTTGGCCATTATTGCATCCTGAGCTCTCACCTGAGGTTCAAGCATTGCCCGAAGTTTCAGTCCAAGGTCTTGCATGCAACCTGCACTTGTCAACATGCACCTCAGCACACAACCAAAGGTTAGGAGCGCTCTCCTCGGGCGGTATGCCATTACAAATTGTCTAAGGGATGTATTTTCTTGCCCAGTCGGCCCATGGTGCTATCAAATCATGGCAGTCAGTATTTTGAAGGCCAATGCGCCAAGGGTTAAATACGAAACAGCAATCATTGGCACTCACAGACGCAAATGGTGCTTGAGTGGGTATAATTGCGTGAGTTGTCAATTAATGAGGGTCAGCTGATGAGGGTCACTGACATGTCTTTCCATTAGCCTTGCCCTTGTGAATATTGCCCCTCCAGAAGCACCACTAGTTCCCTCCCATCTACCCACCACATCGAGTCTGCACCAACCACAGTTCTACCCAGCTGCATTCCCCATAACCCCACATATTTACCCTGCTTGTCTCCCTGACACAAAGGGGTAATTTAGCATGGCTAATCAACCTGACCCGCACATCTTTGGAGCATAGGAGGAACCCAGAGGAAACCCATGCAGACACGGGGAGAATGTGCAAAATCCACATACTGTCACCCAAGGCTAGAATTGAACCTGGGTCCCCGGCGCTGTGAAGCAGCAGTGCTAACCACTGTGCCACCGTGCCGCCTGACTCCCCTGACTCTTCCTTTCTTCCCCCCATAAACCCCAAAGCCTTCCCCCAGCCTCCCTGGAGCCTTTCCCCCTTTCAGTCCTTCCTTTGGCCATTGGGTGACCACTCAAAAAGGCCAATATGATGTTGAGAATACGGTTCCCAATCCTTCTGGTGGCCAGCTGTCCAGATATTGAGAGGCATCTTAAACTATTCTGCTGTAAATTTCAGCTTTTAACTTCGCTCCTTTTATTCAGAGAGCTGTGGCAATACTGCCCCTGTCCCTAAAGTTATCTCCGAACTGATTATTTCCCACCAATTGGTTAGGTGGTTCCTTGAACAAATACGTCCCACCAATGGTTTGTTCCTGATTGAATTAGTCTGTTGGCAGTCTGGGTGGCTAGGTTCACCTGTTTACGTCCCTTATGGGTCTGTTCTATGAAGCTCCTGACATATTCATGGGTAATTTCCATAGCCTCTCTCACGGCCTGTCAGACCACTTTACCCAGTGTCTCGTCAGTGTACAATGAATCATCCCACCAAGCACCAAATGCGTATTCCAACAATTTTCCCAGCAAATGGAACCCTCCCACAGTCAATGGGTCTGTCACTTGCAAACAAAAACTGATTACTTTCACAAAGTCAGCCCCCGGACATGATTTCTGTTTCCGGGTTGGTTATGCATCACTGCATGGGGCCTACCCACACTGCTTTAAATGCCTTACGGTTATCTTGCTGGTGTTCCCTAGAGGTTCAAGGGTCCAACAAGCACACACTATGTAATGCTCTGATTCTGAACAGCATCCTGTCAGACTCACCATGGACTACTCTCCGGAATCGGTTGCATTCTTGGACACACGCATCTCCATTAAGGATGGTCACCTCAGCACCTCACTGTACCGCAAGCCCACGGATAACCTCATGATGCTCCACTTCTCCAGCTTCCACCCTAAACACGTAAAAGAAGCCATCCCCTACGGACAAGCCCTCCGAATACACAGGATCTGCTCGGATGAGGAGGATCGCAACAGACACCTCCAGACGCTGAAAGATGCCCTCATAAGAACAGGATATGGCGCTCGACTCATCGATCAACAGTTCCGACGCGCCACAGCGAAAAACCGCACCGACCTCCTCAGAAGACAAACACGGGACACGGTGGACAGAGTGCCCTTCGTCGTCCAGTACTTCCCCGGAGCGGAGAAGCTACGGCATCTCCTCCGGAGCCTTCAACATGTCATTGATGAAGACGAACATCTCGCCAAGGCCATCCCCACACCTCCACTTCTTGCCTTCAAACAACCACGCAACCTCAAACAGACCATTGTCCGCAGCAAACTACCCAGCCTTCAGGAGAACAGTGACCACGACACCACACAACCCTGCCACAGCAACCTCTGCAAGACGTGCCGGATCATCAACACGGATGCCATCATCTCACGTGAGAACACCATCTACCAGGTACATGGTACCTACTCTTGCAACTCGGCCAACGTTGTCTACCTGATACGCTGCAAGAAAGGATGTCCCGAGGCATGGTACATTGGGGAAACCATGCAGACGCTACGACAACGGATGAATGAACACCGCTCGACAATCACCAGGCAAGACTGTTCTCTTCCTGTGGGGGAGCACTTCAGCAGTCACGGGCATTCAGCCTTGGATCTTCAGGTAAGCGTTCTCCAAGGCGGCCTTCACGACACACGACAGCGCAGAGTCACTGAGCAGAAACTGATAGCCAAGTTCCGCACACATGAGGACGGTCTAAACCGGGATGTTGGATTTATGTCACATTATCAGTAACCCCCACAGCTTGACTCCTGGACTTGCACAATTTCACAAGCTGTACTGTCTGGAGCCAATACACATCTCTTTAACCTATGTTGAATGCTCCCTCCACCCACATTGTCTGTGCATTTAAGACCTGGCTGGCTGTAGAGATTTGCATTCTAATCAGTATTCTGTAATTTGATTTCTGTGTCTGTGCCCTGTTTGAGAACAGAGACCACTCCATCTGACGAAGGAGCATTGCTCCGAAAGCTTATGGTATTTGCTACCAAATAAACCTGTTGGACTTTAACCTGGTGTTGTGAGACTTCTTACTGTGCTTACCCCAGTCCAACGCCGGCATCTCCACATCATGCTCACATATGCCAGGCCCTACTTCTGGGTCAAGTCTCCTTTTAGATTCGGCCCAATGAACCCAGCCCCTTCTTCTATCCCTAGGGTTTGATTCGAATCTGTAGCCATCCTTAAAGATCTCATAGGACGTACTTGCCTGTAGCACCGCCATAATGAATATTATAAACAGAAGAGAAAATGCTGGAAAATCTCAGCAAGTCTAGCAGCATCTGTAAGGAGAGAAAAGAGCTGACGTTTCGAGTCCAGATGACCCTTTGTCAAACCCTTTGTCAATGAGTATTATAGTCCCCTTCACTGGACCTCCTCTTGGTCGAGTGTCTACTAATTCATGTCTGTCCTGTGAAAGTTGAGAAAGTTGATTTTTATACAGGCAGACAAATAAATATCGGGGGAATGGTTCCAAATCCCAAATCTTCAATGTCAGACCTAACCTCACCTATCAGATCTCTGGTGAGATTATTACTTGGCCACCCTTTGACTGGGTCTCAGTGGTCTTAATTATCCCTTCAATTACGTGATTAAATGTTTTTGGGAGCCCCTCACCCTGTAGATCGATTAAGATGAGTGCATACTCGATTCCATAGACTCCATACTGTAGTCCCTTTCCAACGTCCGTGGCAACCCAGGATGAATAATAAAATAAAAGTAACGTTTATTGATTAGTCACAAGTAAGGCTTGCATTAACAGTGCAATGAAGTTACTGTGAAATTCTCCTAGTTGCCACACTCCGGCGCCTGTTCGGATCAATACACCAAACCGACATGTATTTCAGACTGTGGGAGGAAACCCACGCAGACACAGGGAGAATGTGCAAACTCCACACAGACAGTGAGCCAAGCCGGGAATCGAACCTGGGTTCCTGGCACTGTGAGGCAGCAGTGCTAATCACTGTACCACCGTGAATAGCTATTCAGTTCAGACAATTGTACTGAATTAACTAAGTTTGCACTCCAAACAATCCCCCAAGACCTTCCAGTATGCTCCTTTATCTCGCATTCGTGGTTCATAGAAACATAGAAAAACTACAGCACAAAACAGGCCCTTCGGCCCCACAAGTTGTGCCGAACATATCCCTACCTTTTCAGCCTACCTATAACCCTCCATCCTATTAAGTCCCATGTACTCATCCAGGAGTCTCTTAAAAAACCCTATTGAGTTTGCCTCCACCACCACTGACGGCTGCCGATTCCACTCGCCCACCACCCTCTGTGTGAAAAACTTCCCCCTAACATTTCCCCTGTACTTACCCCCCAGCACCTTAAACCTGTGTCCTCTCGTAGCAGCCAGTTCCACCCTGGGAAAAAGCCTCTGAGAGTCCACCCGATCTATGCCTCTCAACATCTTATATACCTCTATTAGATCTCCTCTCATCTTATGTCTCTCCAAGGAGAAAAGACCAAGCTCCCTCAGCCTATCCTCATAAGGCATGCCACTCAATCCAGGCAACATCCTTGTAAATCTCCTCTGCACCCTTTCAATCTTTTCCACATCCTGTAATGAGGCGACCAGAACTGAGCACAGTACTCCAAGTGGGGTCTGACGAGGGTCTTATATAGCTGCATCATTATCCCTGGACTCCTAAACTCAATCCCTCGATTGATAAAGGCCAGCACACCATACGCCACCTTAACCACCTCCTCCACCTGCGGGGCCGATTTTAGAGTCCTATGGACCCGGACCCCAAGGTCCTTCTGATCCTCTACAGTACTAAGAGTCTTTCCCTTTATGTTGTACTCCTTCATCCCATTTGACCCACCAAAATGGACCACTACGTATTTATCTGGGTTGAAGTCCATCTGCCACTCTCCGCCCAGTCTTGCATCCTATCTATGTCCCTCTGTAACTTCTGACATCCCTCCAGACTATCCACAACCCCACCAACCTTCGTGTCATCGGCAAACTTACCAATCCATCCCTCCACTTCCTCATCCAGGTCATTTATGAAAATGACAAACAGCAAGGGCCCCAGAACAGATCCCTGGGGGCACACCACTGGTGACCGACCTCCATTTAGAAAAAGACCCATCTATACCCACTCTCTGCCTCCTTTGGGCAAGCCAGTTCTGGATCCACAGGGCAGCAGCCCCTTGGATCCCATGCCCTCTCACTTTTTCTAGAAGCCTTGCATGGGGGACCTTATCGAACGCTTTGCTAAAATCCATAGAAACCACATCTACCGCTTTCCCTTCGTCAATGTATTTAGTCACATTTTTGAAGAACTCCACCAGGCTCGTAAGACACGATCTGCCTTTGACAAAGCCATGCTGAGTATTCTTGAGCATACTAAACCTCTCTAAATGCTCATAAATCTTGTCCCTCAGGATCTTCTCCATCAGCTTACCAACCACTGAGGTTAGACTCACCGGTTGGTAATTTCCTGGGCTATCCCTATTCCCCTTCTTGAAAATAGGAACCACATCCGCAATCCTCCAATCCTCCGGCACCTCTCCCGTCTCCATCGACGACGCAAAGATCATCGCCAGAGGCTCTGCAATCTCTCTTCCCTTGGCTCCCAGAGGCAATTCTGTAGGTATAATCATCAATGATTCCCTGAAGTTGCACTTACGCCCATTTAATGGCATTAGGATGACCATAGCATGTTGAAATGTAATATTGCTAATAACCCAAAACTTTGTAGGTTACCCCTAGAGATACCATTGTCACACCATGTAGTAAAGTTTAGTTTTCCCAATCCTAATTAACCCATCTCGGGGCCTCTATCATGTTTGGACATTGGGTAGGTTTTTGATATCCACAGGTATTAAGCTGGTAACATCTAATATCTCTACAATCAAGTCTTATCTATTATAAGGGAAATAAGGAAGGGCAGGTAACAGAAATGTTAATGAGGGATCACTTTGGGACCAGTGACCATAATTCCAGTAGTTTTAAGATCGCTATGGAGAATGATAGGTCTGGCCCAAAAGTTAAAATTCTAAATTGGGGCAAGGCCAATTTTGATCGTATCAGGCAGGAACTTTCAACAGTTAACTGGGGGAGTCTGTGGGAAGGCAAAGGGACGTCTGGTAATTGGAAGGCTTTCAGAAGTGTGTTAACCAGGATTCAGGGTAAGCACATTCTTCTTAGATTGCAAGGCAAGGCTGTTAGAAGTAGGGAACCCTGGATGACTCGGGATGTTGAAGCCCTGGTTAAGAAGAAGAAGGAGGCATATGACATGCATAGGCAACTGGGATCAAGTGAATCCCTTGAAGAGTATAGGGGGTGTAGGAGTAGAGTTAAGAGAGAAATCAGGAGGGCAAAAAGGGGACACGAGATTGTATTGGCAGGTAAGGCAGAGGAGAATCCAAAGAGCTTCTACAAATACATAAAGAGTAACTAGGGAGAGAGTAGGGCCTCTTAAGGATCAACAAGGTCCTCTATATGCGGATCCACAAGAGATGGATGAAATCCTAACTGAATATTTCTCATCAGTATTCACTGTTGAGAAAAGCATGGATGTTAGGGAACTTGGGGAAATAAATAGTGATGTCTTGAGGAGTGTATATATAACAGAGAAGGAGGTGCTGGAAGTCAAGGTACGTAAATCCCCAGGATCTGTTGAAGTGTATCCCAGGACATTGTGGAAGGAATTGCAGGTCCCCTAGCAGAGATATTTGAATCATCGATAGTCACAGGTGAGGTGCCTGAAGATTGGATGGTGGTAAATGTTGTGCCTTTGTTTAAGAAGGCTGCAGGGAAAAGTCTGGGAATTACAGGCCAGTGAGCCTCATCTGTAGTGGGTAAGTTGTTACAAGGTATTTTGAAAGACAGGATCTACAGGCATTTGGAGATGCAAGGACTGATTAGGGATAGTCAGCATGGCTTTGAGAGTGGAAAATCATGTCTCACAAATTTGATTGAGTTTTTTGAAGGAGTAGCCAAGAAGGTAGATGAGGGCCGTGCAGTTGATGTTGTGTTCATGTTCTTTTGCAAGGCCTTTGACAAGGTACCACATGGTAGGTTGTTGCATAAGGTTAAATCTCATGGGATCCAGGGCGAGGTAGCCAAATGGATACAAAATTGGCTTGATGACAGAAGAAGTGGTGAAGACAGAACTGGTCGTAGAGGGTTGTTTTTCAAACTGGAAGCCTGTGACCAGCTGTGTACCTCAGGGATCAGTGCTGGGTCCACTGTTAGTTGACATTTATATTAATGATTTGGATGAGAATTTAGTAGGCTTGGTTAGTAAGTTTGCAGATGACACCAAGATTGGTGGTATAGTGGACACTGAAGAAGGTTATCTAGTATTGCATCGGGATCTTGATCAATTGGGCCACACTTGGAATACTGTGAACAGTTCTGGTCACCCTATTATAGAAAGGATATTATTAAACTAGAAAGAGTGCAGAAAAGATTTACTAGGATGCTCCCGGGACTTGATGGTTTGAGTTATAAGGAGAGGCTGGAGAGACTGGGACTTTTTTCTCTGGAGCGTAGGAGGCTAAGGGTTGATCTTATAGAGGTCTATAAAATAATGAGGGGCATAGATCAGCTAGATAGTCGATATCTTTTCCCAAAGGTAGTGGAGTCTAAAACTAGAGGGCATAGGTTTACGGTGAGGGGAGAGATACAAAAGGGTCCAGAGAGGCAATTTTTTCATACAGGGTGGTGAATATCTGGAATAAACTGCCAGAGGTAGTAGTAGAGGTGGGTACAATTTTGTCTTTTAAAAAGTGTTTAGACAGTTACATGGGTAAGATGGGTATAGAGAGATATGGGCCAAACTCGGGCAATTAGGACCAGCTTAGGGGTTAAAAAAGGGCAGCATGGACATGTTGGGCCAAAGGGCCTGTTTCTATGCAGTAAACCTCTATGACTCTATTACATGTTTACATAGTTCTTGACAATACTGGCCCTCAAAGCCAGGTTCCGTGACATTGAATAAATATTTCCAAAAACCTAATATCTGAATCATGTATCTGTTAAATACCCAAATCGCCCTCTGTGAGTCTTTTCATCTCTGAGTTCCATTCAGACTATCCATAGTCTGGATCAATGATTCAGATTGGCATACCTGGCCTTTCTCGGGGCACAAGAACCTCGGATATCCAGATGTTGGGTTTCTTTATCCATTCTCCTGTTCCTCCAGTGGGTAGCTGATGTACACGATTCCACGACAGTCATCAGAGTAAATAGGAACCTGTGAAAACATCAATGTTGGCCTCCACCAGTCAGGTAGTTGTCAGGTTTGTTAGGGTCCTCATACATTTTTAACGGAGTATAATGCCTCCACCTACTTCCCGTCCTTGTATTTACAAACGCACATGTATCACCTGTCATAATTACCTCATACGGTCCATGCCATCGTAGTTGGATACTACTGCGCTCCAGTCCCACCTTTACCATCACCCTGTGGCCCACTTGTGATACTCTTGATTTTTCAACTTGCTGACCCCTCTCCAGATTCTGCACTGCCTATCGGTCTCTAACTTCTTTCTTAACCAAATTGTTCACTCAATTTAACATACCTTCAGATTCTGTCTCCACATGTCAACGCATTGGTTAAATCGATGATTTGTTAAAGCAGAGTAATCTCTCATGTGGAATGCTTCCACCCACCAAGTAAATTGATCCATAATTACTAGGCAATATTGCTTTCCTTTTTCATGGGACTTATGGATATATAAAATCAATCTCTGTTCCCAAGGTCCTCTGGAAGGAGGCTGGTGATGTAGTTTTATTTTTATTGCTTTTCCAGGGTTGTACTGGGCACATGTTGACAAAATTGTGCAGTTTTTCTTCCCATTCCCTTTCACCACCAGCACCGGCCCATTATATCTATTGTTCTGTCCGGTATGTTGTGTCCTGTGGTGAATCCACAGTAAGAATCTTCTGATGCTTTTTGGGGCGACCACTTTCTCTTTGGTCCCATTTCCCATTTCATGCCATGTTGTTGGTCGAGTAGTGTGCATGTCTGAGATCTGTTCTTAAATGTATAATTACAAGCACATCCAAACCTTTGAATGGGTCTATTTTAGATTGGTTTCTTGCATATCAGTTACTTCATATGTAACTCATGTGCATACTTGTATAGTATCTCAATATCATGCCAACACCTTCTTGACTCACAGGTGAACTTATCAAAAGATTCTGAAATCTTTGCCCATCTCTCCACATATGATCCAAATGCCTCGGGTGGCGGTGAGAGTATCAAATTCTGCTCTCTTGACAACAAAGCTAAGGACTCAAATATCACCATGAGAAATCTATCAATTTCCCAGCCCATCTATACTTTGCTTTCACTAGAATATACATCGATGCCAAGTCAAAATATTCCAGTGAATTGAATTGCACTCAATATCCCAGTTACCATTTGCTGTTTAATATCCAGTCTCTATCTTCTCAATTGCTTAATCCTATTCCGTTTGCTTCATACTATCTTTAAAACAGAAATCAAACCTTTTTATTTGATTCCAGACAGTAACCTATTTTGATTGTTTTTTATCTTGAATAGCATCATTTTAAAGGTAACTTGCTAACAGCACATTTTTCCTATGTCAGAATTGTCCCATTTTCAAACAACAGTGTTGTGGCCTATCCATTGGTGTCTATCTTATCTCTTTTATAAAAATAAACTTTGTTCCTCCATCCATTGCTACCACCTAAACTGTGTTCTTCTCATCCAATCCCTTTAAATGTTTTTTTTATCACCATCATCATTCTCATTAACCATCAAATCCGTACCACCTTTAATTCTGCCCTACCCTGTTCAACTTTTGCCCATCCTGTTCTTGGCTCTCCATTCACTCTAATGTAACTAACCCTTTGACCACAGGGTCACATTAGCTCCCCTATAACAACTCTTGCTATAGAACCTTAGTTAGGCTGCACTTGGAATATAGTGTTCAATTCGCCACACTACCAGAAGGATGTGGAGGCTTTGGAGAGGGTACAGAAAAGATTTACCAGGATGTTGCCTGGTATGGAGGGCATTAGCTATGAGGAGAGGTTGGAGAAACTTGGTTTGTTCTCACTGGAATGACGGAGGTTGAGGGGCGACCTGATAGAAGTCTACAAGATTATGAGAGGCATGGACAGAGTGGATAGTCAGAAGCATTTTCCCAGGGTGGAAAAGTCAATTTCTAGGGGGCACAGGTTTAAGGTGCGAGGAGCAAGGTTTAAAGAAGATGTACGAGGCAGATTTTTTTACACAGAGAGTAGTGGGTGCCTGGAACTCGTTGCTGGGGGAGGTAGTGAAAGCGGATATGGTAATGACTTTTAAGGGGCATCTTGACAAATACATAAATAGAGGGATATGGTCCCCGGAAGGGTAGGGGATTTTAGTTAAGTCAGGCAGCATGGTCGGTGCAGGCTTGGAGGGCTGAAGGGTCTGTTCCTATGCTGTAATTTTCTTTGTTCTTTATTCTTCTATTACCCTGTTCATTTCCTCACGTCTCATATGCATATCGCATACGTGTTCCTTTCCTTCAATGTTCATCTATCCCACCGGGTTATTTCCATTGTCCCTAATTGTAGTAAACAACCCAGTTGCTGGCAGGAGGAGGCTTTCCCATTGAGGACCACCTCAATCCGACATGGTTTTCAACCTTCCCATATTCAGAAATTGCAACAGATTGTTGAGCAGCTGCTTCCTCAACATTGCAATTGGTTCACTTACTCTGCCTGCCCATGCTGGACAATCATGCTGGAATACAAATAAATTCTCAAATATCTTAAAGCGACTGCAAGTCTTATTCCATTTGTAGCTAGCTGCCACAAAAAAGAAACAAATCCATCCTGCTCGGAGCAGAATGGGTTAGTTCAGCTGAACATACTTGATAATTCAAAACCTTAAAAGTTTGTAATTCCCAATTCCTGGAAAAATAAATATATCTGCTGTCTCTGCTAGTTTCAAAAGGGGCGGAGTAAAAGTTCTCAAATGGACGTCATTACATCATCACTTTTTAAAAATCAATCAAGCATTCAGGACTCAGGACTAATTCCTTTCTCAGAATCTAATTCTAGAATTATCTTTTCACTGCCAATTGTATCAGGAATATATCTTTCAAGCTGACAAGAAGTTTTGATCAATCCAGCACACGATTTTCATAATCGCTTCAAATATCCCAAATTTTAATTAACCCTACCAAATTAAGACTGTCACATTTTCACACTTATTCCACTTTCCTCCAGCCTACGCTTAAAATTTGCACATTTAATTGCTTCCCATAAATCTGCCATTGTAAACTGACACAGGCATGAGTTTCAAAGTGATTTCAAATCAAAACTCTTTGCTGAAATGACTATGTGGGGGGTAGGATTATTAAGTTTGCAGATGACACAAAGATTGGCAGATGGTTAACAGTGAGGTGGCGTGTCTTGGGCTACAAGAAGATATGGACGGAATGGTCAAATGGGCAGATAAATGGCAGATGGAATTTAACCCTGAAGTGTGAGATCATGCACTTTAGAAGGAGTAATTTGACAAGAACGTATTCAATGAATGGTGGGACATTAGCATGTTCTGTGACCTTGGTGTGTTTGTCCTCAGATCTCTCAAGGCGGAAGGGCATGTAAGTAAGGTGGTGAAAAAGGCATATGGGACACTTGTCTTTATCAATCGATGCATAGATTACAAAAGCAGTGAAGTCATGTTGGAGGCCACAGTGAGAGTACTGTGTGCAGTTCTGGTCGCCACGTTATTGGAAGGATGTGATTGCACTGGAGGGGGTGCAGAGGAGATTCATCAGGATGCTGCCTGGGATGGAACATTTAAGTTGTGAAGAGACGTTAGATAGGCTTGGGTTGTTTTCATTAGAAGACTGAGGGGTGACCTAATCGAGGTGTACAAGATTATGAGAGACATGGACAGAGAGGATAAGGAGCAGCTGCTATTCCCCTTAGCTGAAGGGTCAGTCACAAGGGGACATAGGTTCAAGGTGAGGGGCGGGATGTTTAGGGGGGATATGAAGAAAAATGTTTTTACCCAGAGAGTGGTGACGGTCTGAAATGTGCTGCCTGGGAGGGTGGTGGAGGTGGGTTGCTTCACATCCTTTAAAAAGTATCTGGATGAGCACTTGGCACATCATAACATTCAGGGCTCTGTGGGCCAAGTGCTAGCAGATAGGATTGGTGGGAGTTCAGGTATTTCATGGGCGACACGGTGGCACAGTGGTTAGCACTGCAGCCTCACAGCGCCAGAGACCTGGGTTCGATTAGTGGCTTGAGTCACTGTCTGTGTGGAGCTTGCACATTCTCCCCGTGTCTGCGTGGGTTTCCTCCGGGTGCTCCGGTTTCCTTCCATAGTCCAAAGATATGTGGGTTCGGTGGATTGGCCATGCTAAATTGCCCCTTACTGTCAGGGGGACTAGCTAGGGGGAAATGCATGGGGTTATGGGGATAGGGCCTGGGTGAGATTATGGTTGGTGCAGATTCGATGGGCTGAATGGCCTCCTTCTGCACTGTAGGGTTTCTATGATTCTATGTCCATAGGCTGCTCTCCCCTTTGAGAAGGAGAACTGATTGGTGGTAATTTAATCTGAGAGCGCTACACCTCAGGTTCAGAAGGCGGACTTTCATGAATAACCCCAGCCAGTATGGAAATTGAACCCATGCTGTTCGTGTCACTCTGCATCAGTAACCAGCTGTCCAGTCAACTGAGGTAAGTCAACCCCTAAACCACAGTCAAACCCAGTATCACCGAAATCAAGCCTGGTGATTCCCCAGTCAAACCCTGGTACCTCAGAGTCAAAGGTTACTTGCCCCCAGTCAAACCCTGGTATCCCCAAGTCAATCCTGGTGACCTCTGAATCAAACTCAATTATCCCTCTCCCCCTGAGTACTTGGAACAACTCCCCAAATGCTGCATTCACCTCCAAACTCCATTGAAGGGATGCACATCTTTTGAAGCCAGTTGTGATTTACCCCATTCTTATGTCACACTGCCATGGATGGATTTTTTGATGTGGTTGAGGGCGGGCTATGATTCCAGTGTGTGGTCCTGATGATTAGATGCAAATATATTATAATGATGTTCCTGGCATTGCATGGTGGGAAATGTGGTTCGCCAATGACTGGGGGAGGGCAAGCTTTAACGCCGATATAAAACGCTACTTTGGCCTTCTCATGATATTTGCCACTACCATTGCCAAACCTGCCTGATGCATATGGAAGTGGAAAATCCTGACCAATGGAATTCCTATTGAAGAAGAAAATGGAAAAACATTTAGAAACCAAAAATGTAATAATGAATAACCAACGTAGATTTCAAAATGAAACATCTTGCCTGGCCAGCCACATTTGAATTCTTTAGAGAAGTAACAGAAAAAATAGGCAAGTATAATGAGTAGATGTAATTTAACTAGGATGAATGGGTTGTGTCTTTTCTCATGAAAAGGAAAGGCTGAGGGGTGACCTAATGGAGGTCTTTAAAATTATGTAAGATTTTCACAGAGTTGATACAGCGAGAGTGTATTGTCATAGTGTATTATAGTCTTTCTTGTCATGTATTTTTATTACTTTCTTTTACTTTATATAATACTCTTGTGGGCAACAACAAAACTTAGAGGCTGTCACTATAAGATAATCACCAGGAAATCAAATAGGAAGTACAGAGGAAACTTCTTTACCAATAAGTGGTGGAAATGTAGAATTCACTACCACAGGGAATGATTCGGGCAAATAAGAGAAAGCTAGATAAGCAAATGAAGGAGAAGGGAATAAAGGGTTTTGCTGATAGAGTTGGGTGGGGAAGGATGGGAAGGCTTAAGTGGAACATAAATGCCCATGGACTACTTAGGTAAATGGCCTGTTTCTATGCTGTATATTCTGTCTGACAGTGACAGTTGCCAATGGTATGCTTTTAAAAAATGTTTTAACCTATAAATTAAGTGATGGAGTATATTTATCAGTTGTGTACAGAAGGCCATTGTAAGACCTTATTGTAAGAAGTATTTTGTCAACGGTTAACCTTATAAACATTACTACAAAGCAATAGAGGTTAACAATGGGTAAGAGGTTTTATGTAGTTTATTTTGCTGCACAGTCAAAACCTCTTCTGCAAAACTAGTCTAATTACATAATTAAAAAGACGTTTAGCAATTCCTTCTTTGAGTAAAAACAAGAAAAGAAACTTCCTCAAACCATGCTCTGAAAATTAAGGTTAAATCTGCCTGTTTATAATTTAAAATGTTTGTGTTTTTGAATGTTCGTTTTCATAATTGTATAAATTTAAGATTAAAGGTTAAACTGACTTCAATACTGCTACAAACCCCACTGATATATTATGTGAAAGATTCCCAACTTGCAACACTGGTTCACAGTGCTTTATATTTGTTTGGATTAATGTGAGGAACCACATACAACCCAGTGAGAAAACATAGAATCATAGTATCCCTACAGTGCAGAAGGAGGCAATTCTGCCTAGCCAGTCTGCACTTTCTGACTGAGTATCCCACCTAGGCCCTACCCCCATAGCCCTATAACCGGCACATCTTGGGACATTAAGGGATAATTTAGCATGACTAATCCATCTAACCTGCACATTTTTAGAAACAGTCCAGTCTTTAATAAATACTCTTTCTTAATTGTTTATATAAAGTAAAAGAAAGTAATAAAAATACATGACAAGAAAGACTATAATACACTATGACAATTAAATATGTAGATGATTAAACATGCACCATTTCTCTGTGATTATCTCTTATTCCCAAACTATACCCACACTCCCTGAACTCACTTGGACATCCCCTTACCCAAACAACATTCAATTTTGTATTTGTTTAGGTAAAATCCAGTTATTAGTTACTACACATTACAGCTTAAAAGACCATGTCTGAGATACCTTCTTTTGTCAGTTCAGCAAAGGTATGAAACTACGTCTTGGAGAGGAGAATATCTGCAATATGTCCTGTCTCTGAATCTCAGATAAACTGGCCTCTCCATAGGTCTTGGCCTGTCTGTCTGTTAGATGGAAACTAGCTTCTTGGACTTTTGGATGTAACTAGCCTCTCAGGGTGTCACAATGCTGGAAAATCTTCATCAGAGTAGCTCATCTAGACTTGAAACGTTGGCTCTATTCTCTCCCCACAAATGCTGTCAGACCTGCTGAGATTTTCCAGCATTTTCTGTTTTTCTTTTAGATTCCAGCATCCGCAGTATTTTGCTCTTATCTCAAGCTGTCAGATGTACTAGCCCTTTTCCCTCTGAGGGTGTGGCAATTATGCTATTTAGCCTCTTTGGGGGATATGTTGATATTTCATTCTGTTGATTTGGCTGTCTGCATCTCTCATATTCCTTGACTCTAGAAATTTGCATTTGTGTACCTCCACTGATCTCTCACTCATTTAGTAAGCTGGTTTCACTTATAGGGCAATTTACACCTGATTTTGACTGGATGCCTGCTAATCCTGTTACTGGACAAATTGCATCTCATCATGCCTTTGGAATGCTGGCTACTGCTTTGCCAGGCAGATTTCTACCTGCTGCTGGACAAATAGCATCCGATCATGCCTTTTTAAATTCTTGTTCCTGCTGTTGCTAGGCAGATCCCTGATAATACCATGTGTGATACTTACACAGTTAAACTCATTCCAGATTGAGTAAGAAAAGATCAGCCACCAACCATTGAAGTCAGTCAATGAAACCCAAAATTGTAAACATTTTACAAGTCTTGATGATGAAAATAACATCAAGTTCTCTGAAGTATCCCTGCTGAAGAAATTACAGCAATCCCACAGTTACTTTATGATTTTCAGTGGTTTTTAGTTTTTTTGTTTTTATGTCCTGCATTCATCAATGCTTATAAAGATAAGTTATCCCAAATCTATATGGGAGATGATTTAAAATGCATCCATTTGCTAATCATGTGGTATTTGACTCTTCTATAATTTACCTTTCAGAGCTTATTCCAAAGACTCAATTGGAGTAGCTTAGCTTCATGCCATTGCCAACATCTTGAAGGGAAATATTAGCTGTAAACAAGGCATGTGTAAGATGTTTATCAAAGTTAATCTAAAATTATAATGGTTAGAAATAAGACAAAGATAGTTCTTGTATTAATTAACACTACTTAATAAGTGTCACAAACAAAAGAAAAATTATCAAAACCCACTGGAGAGCCTATCAGGGTGCAGCTGCTAGAAGGTTAAGGAATGGTAGAAAAATAGGGGGAAAATCTCCCAGTCCACTGCGCTGCTCTAACAGTGCAGCGGGCTGGGAGACATCAGTGAAGGCTTTTTAGCAGGCACCCTGCTGGGGCACCATGGCCTCCGCACATCTCCGGGGCCCGGATTTCCAGCGTCGTCAGCTTCGCACTGGAAATAGTGCAGGATTAGTCTGCATGTGCCGATCTTTCAGAGTGGAGATCAGTGGATGCAGTGCCCCACTCAGCACTATGCTGGTGGCCTCTCCAATGGGAATAGGCCCCGCCCACAGATTTTCAGCGTGAATCTCCCTGAGGCACTCTGCAGTGCTCAGGGTGTGGGAGATTCATTTTGAAAATCCTGCTGAAAAACCAGCAGGAGTTACTCCAGTTTTGACGCTAATTTGGCACTTAGAAATGTTTTGGGAGAATCCCGGCCATAAATTTGTATCCTGTGTAAACGTTCCCAAAAATTAACAAATTTGGTCTTATCAATAATTAAATTACATCTTGAAATGTATGCACATTAAGCTCCTAGAAAGCTAACATTTTTATTAAAGAAAACTTTGTCATACTCATATTTAATTATCAGTAAAGCTTTATGGGCGGGATTTTACGGCCTCATTTGAGCGAGACCAGAAATTCCCGCCCAGGGTCAACGGACATTTCCATTGTCCACCTCTCGCCCGTTCCAATTTTGTGGCGCGAGGTGGTAGAATTCCGGCGAATATATACATTCTTAGTTTATAAAAACTAATATCATTCTAAAGCTAAGCAACTTTAAAAATTAAACATCTATGTAAAACATCAGGACAAAATATATCTGCAGAGAATTTTGTGCAAACATTTTTATAAAAGTTTCTCAAAGTATCACCTTTCACGCACATGAATAAACAAAGACCATAGCGGTGAATCTCCCAAAATGATTCTGGGCCCTATTTTACCATTTTGATTCTAAGTGCTGAATCTGAGCGTGATTCCAATCCGATTTGTAAACCTGTTCTCAGGCGTCCCCATACGCACTCAGCCTGAAAAAAAAGTTGCGAGTTTGAATCGCGCTGTGGGCGGGGCTTATCGCACCTGAAATGCTGCAGCTCCGATCGAAGCCTTCAACTGCATGCGCAGTAAAAAAAAAATTGAAAAACTCTCCCTGTTACATCGCTCCTGGGCCGCAAAAAGCAGATAAAGCGGCCCACGAGCGATGGCCCCCACAGCTATCGCCCCACTCCCACAACATAACTGTCCCCCTTATCTACCCACCCCCCGGCTACCCAGACCAATCGCGACCCCCTGCTCCCCTTCCCCCATCCTGATTGCCTGCAGAGTGGCTGCGGACCCACCCTTTCCCCCCACCAATCGCCCGCAGAGTGGCAGCAGACACCCCTGCTCCTGCCCCCCTCGCCCCTCCCCACCAGAGAACGATCTGGCCCCGCTCCACCCCCCACCAGAGAACGATCGGGCCCTCCTCCTCCCCCGCTCCCCCCACCAGAGAATGATCTAGCCTGCCTCCACACACCACGCGCGCCTCCCCCCCCTCCGCCCCCCCGACCACCACCACCACCACTGATCTGAGTTAGAGAGCCGCCGGTAGCTCTGAATTACCTCTTCAGAAGCTGGAGTGCCCGAAACAGAACTTTGCCGAGCATGTCTGTTTTGCGCCGAATCTGGATGGGCGAACACGGTGGTAAAGGGGGAAATGCAAGTAAGATTGGGCATCCAGCTTATTAAGTCAATTTAAATGCATGCAAATGCATTTAAATTGATGTCGCGCCCGTTTTGGGTGCGGTGCCGATCGCGGCCATTTTCGGGCCTTGGTAAAGTGAGAATCTGCGCGGATGCGGGCACAGATCGCGCTATTTGCCTCACGCCCGACTTTACCAAGTTTTCGCGCTCAAACAGGTGCAACGCAATGGTAAAATCGGGCCCTCTAAGTGCTGAATTGGCAGGAAAAGTAGTGTAATTCACGATTCTTTTTTCAGTGGGTGTTAAGACTCGAATCTCGCAAACTGTGCACTGCAGATGTCACAATCGTGAATATCATTAAAAGCTTGAGGGCGGAGCCTATTCATGCCAGAGTCTGACAGTTCCAGGCCTCTGCGCACGCGCAGTGGCCCTGATCTGTCAGCCTCCCATTTGCTGCCCAGCTCGATCGCTGGTCAGCCCGGGGCCCCCGCCGTGCTGCCCCTGCCGACACCTCCATGGCCCGATCGCGGTCCCCACGACCATTCCTAAGCCAGCCCCAACAGCCCCCGTCCTGGAGCACCGCGATCTCCAGCATCCCCCCTTCCCATCCCCTCACCCCACAGCAGTGACGATTCCTCCCTCACTCTCCCCCACAGAAGGAAGACCCCCCCATGGGAGGCAGTTCCCCCCGGCAGACCATCACTACCACTCCCCAGCCCGCCTGGATCGCTGGCCTCCTTCCAGCCCCAACTGATCCCCATGCAGAGTGGCAGTGGGACCCCCCACCCCCACCAATTACCCCTAAACCCTGCCCACAATAGGCACCACCCCCTTGGCACTGCCCAATGCCTGGTGACAGTGCCAAGATGCCCCCTGGGCAAGGGCACTTTGCCCCTTGGGCAGTGCCGGGGGCATAGGCTGGCACTGCCAGGGTTCCCATGACATCTTCTTCGGAGCCTTCAACATGTCATTTATGAAGACGAACATCTTGCCAAGGCCATCCCCACACCCCCACTTCTTGCCTTCAAACAACCACACAACCTCAAACACACCATTGTCCGCAGCAAACTACCCAGCCTTCAGGAAAAGTGACCACGACACCACACAACCCTGCCACAGCAACCTCTGCAAGATATGCCTGATCATCGACACGGATGCCGTCATCTCATGTAAGAACGCCATCCACCAGGTACACAGTACATACACTTGCAACTCGGCCAACGTTGTCTACCTGATACGCTGCTGGAATGGATGTCCCGAGGCATGGTACATTGGGAGACCATGCAGACGCTACGACAGCGGATGAATGAACACCGCTCGACAATCACCAGGCAAGAGTGTTCTCTTCCTGTTGGGGAACACTTCAGCGGTCACGGGCATTCGGCTTCTAATCTTCGGGTAAGCATTCTCGAAGGCGGCCTTCACGACACATGACAACGCAGAGTCGCTGAGCAGAGACTGATAGCCAAGTTCCGCACACATGAGGACGGCCTCAACCGGGACCTTGGGTTCATGTCACACTATCTGTAACCCCCACGACTTGCCTGGGCTTGCAAAATCTCACTAACTGTCCTGGCTGGAGACAATACACATCTCTTTAACCTGTGCTTAACCTCTCTCCACTCACATTGCCTGTACCTTTAAGACTTGATTACCTGTAAAGACTTGCATTCCAACCATTATTTTGTAAATTGTGTTTGTGTCTTTATATGTCCTGTTTGTGAACTAAAATCCCACTCACCTGATGAAGGAGCAGCGCTCCGAAAGCTAGTGGCTTTTGCTACCAAGTAAACCTGTTGGAGTTTAACCTGGTGTTGTGAGACTTCTTATTGTGTTTACCCCAGTCCAACACCGGCATCTCCACATCAAGGGTTCCCATGCCCAGGGGGCAACACCCCCCCTGCTGCCCAACCCCCTGTGGGGCCCCGATTTCCCCCCTTCACTCTAGCGGGGCCTTCTGCTAGTTCTTCGAACATGGGAGCTACTCTAAACCCTGCTGGAGTGAGATATTCCTGGCGGGGTGGGAGATTCTATCGGGCCTGGAGAATTCAGTCCCGGGCTCAAAAATGACATTTAAATTGTATTACAGCTAGATTAAAATCACTTACCTGGTCTTCCCTCCAGTTTCCAGCGTGGTCTTGACATGCCTGCTATCCGGCGGTGGGAGACGCACATGCGTCGGGAACGCATGCGTGAATCCCATGAAATGGCCGACACGCGTAGCACAGTGGTTAGCACTGCTGCTTCACAGCTCCAGGGTCCCGGGTTCGATTCCCGGCTCGGGTCACTGTCTGTGTGGAGTTTGCACATTCTCCTCGTGTCTGCGTGGGTTTCCTCTGGGTGCTCCGGTTTCCTCCCACAGTCCAAAGATGTGCGGGTTAGGTTGATTGGCCAGGTTAAAAAAATTGCCCTTAGTGTCCTGGGATGCGTAGGTTAGAGGGATTAGCGGGTAAAATATGTGGAGGTAGGGCCTGGGTGGGATTGTGGTCGGTGCAGACTCGATGGGCTGAATGGCCTCCTTCTGCACTGTAGGGTTTCTATATTTCTATCTCCCAACCCAACGCGCCAAAAAATTAGCGCGTCGTGATGGGAGAATGGGGCCCCACGTTTCCACACACACAAACGTGTGGCTCCCACATAGTAAAGTGAGGAATGATAGAGACAATACAAGTCCAAGTCTTTTTGGTTACTGTTTCTCTTTCTGAATATAGTCATACAAACATTAAACTGTAGATGGATTTTGAAGTAGAGAAATTCTTGTAACTAAGTTAAAATGTATTGTACCAACTCATTCAGTTATAACGTCATTAGTTGCACAATTGGGGTTGTTGGGTTGCTATGGGTGCTGCTTTGAGGGACAGAATAGCATCTGTTAGGTGTGCGTGCACATTTCTGCCATGAATCATGTTAAATATCATCTTGGTGAGAACATTATCATGCACACAGCCAATGTCTACCAGAAGTATGCAAAGCAGGCAGATGTGACGTCAATCAGAGTGCAAGGCTGATTTGATGCCAGTGGTGCTACTTTTGACCAACAAAAGCCCTTTCTCAGCCTCACTCAACTGAACATGTCTTCAGCAGCAGAAAGGACACCCCACCAGGGGCGACACGATAGCACAGTGGTTAGCACTGCTGCTTCATATGGCCAGGGACCCGGGTTCAATTCCTGGCTTGGGTCACTGTTTGTGTGGAGTTTGCACATTCTCCCCGTGTCTGTGTGGGTTTCGTCCGGCTGCTTCGATTTCCTCCCACATTCTGAAAGGCGTGCTGGTTAGTTGCATTGACCCAAACAGGCACCGGAGTGTGGTGACTAGGGGAATTTCACAGTAACTTCATTGCAGTGTTAATGTAAGCCTTACGTGTGACTAATAAATAAGCTTTAACTTTGAAATGTATCATCAACTACTTACAGGTTAGTTGCTGGTGTAATTATGCTTTTTAGTTGCTTCTCAACTTTGTCTTTTGCCTGAGGTGTGGTGATCTTTAAGTTAAATCACCACCAGTTAGCTCTCCCCTGCAAAGGAACAAGTAGCCTATGGTCATGCTGGGACTATGGCAGCATTTCAATATTTTCAAACATGTTAATACTTCTAACACATCTCATTGTTCCTCAAATAGGGAAAAAACTGTTCCTCAAATAGTGAAAAAAAAGTGCTCCTGAAATAGGGACAAAAACAGTGTCAAGATATGAAACATTCAAGTGAGGAACAACGTGTCGAATGTAGGTTCTTCAACCTGACACCTGTTGCATAAAGGAAGTCACTGAAGTTTTTCACTAAAAGCAAGCTGGCTACATTCCATTCTCTCTTGTTGGAAGAAGCAGGCTGAGTAAACACACTGCTGCACAATGATTGCAGGCTTTCTCTGGTGCAGGATGCCATTGACTACAGACAAATTATGTTGTGGGAGCCACATACAGAAAACCATTCAGGTCAATGCCCAACTCCTGGCAGTGATCATGATACTGTTGTCCTGCAACAGTCAACTGTGTCATCAACATTTGAGACATTATGGCAAACTAATTGATGACTATTAAAATGAAGAATCGGCTTCTGACAACTTGGCTCATAAGAAGCCATGCAGTGTATTCAGTCATCCTGAAAGGAGAACAGGTTTGGGTCTCAAGGAGGCATTACCATTCTCCTGGAACAGTGCCTTAGTTATCCTAGAAATCTGTTGAGAGGACAGATTGTTGGGCTGCTGTGACACTTTATCTAATCACTAATCTGTAGCCATGATGGCAGAAAGCTGGCCTTGCGTGACAGCAGACTAAGCATCAGATGCTACATGATGGTTAGATCCATGAGTGTGTGAACAGTGTTGGTCACCTCTTAAATGCTGGATGCTGAGTTCCAAGTTTGTTCAAAGTCCAATTTTAAGTTAGTGCTGAACTCCTCCATGCTCCTTAATGTTGAGTGGAGGCTTTCTGGCAGATTTTCCAATTCACCAAGAATTGTTACACCCGCACTCATATCCAATCCCATGTACCTACCTTTAGGAGGGACTCTGCTCAGAATTAACACCCATTTTGGTTCAGGAAAAAGTGGAGAACTAGTTATTTAAGGAAACTGCATCAAATCTGACTCCCAAAAATGCTTTGCCTGCATTCTTTCTCAAAAAACTATCAGTCCACCTGAGGGATCCACCACACGTGCATTTTGCTGCATGTAAATGAATCAAAGGGGCATGACCTACCTCATTGTCTCCATTTTTGTTTCCACATTGTTCCAATGATTAATGTCTTATAAATGCAACAGATATAACCATGGCAGATTTCCCGCAAAGGATGTAACTCTGAGGTAGTCAGTTTATCTGGCAGAATGAGGATTGGTGGAGTTTTTTACCTTCATACTGCTTTTTAAAGTTCTTTGAGCATTGAATTAGGACTTTTGTTGCTACATTTAACAAACTGCTCAAAGTACTATTTTTCACATAGATTTCTCTTTTTTTTTGCTAAGAGCATAGGTAATAGGTGCATGAATAGACATACGGCCTCTTGAACCAGCCTTAATTCCACTTTCCATTCGGTCACATATCCCTTGATTCCCTAATTTATTCCAGCATTAAATACACTCAATAATGGAGCATCTACAACCTCTGAGTGAAGAATGTTATCCTCATTTCAGTCCTAAATGATTGACTCCTTTTCCCGAGGCTGTGTTCTAGATTCTAGATTCCAGAGTCAGGGAAACAACTCTTGGGTCATATTTTTCACACGGTGAGACAAAAATGGCAGCGGAGGGGTAGATTCAAAAATGTACTTTAAACCTGGTAAGAGAAGATTGAAAGTTACTGGAGTCCTTTGGAGAGGTAGTGTACTCTTTTGGATATGGTCCTGGGATACCTTTGGGAATGTGCGTAAAAAGCATATAAACTCACTGGAACTGTCAAGACAACTGTCAAAAACATTGTCAAAGCATTTAAATGTCCTTCCTTTTAAGTGTTATAAAAAAATTGTCTGCAGTGTTTTAAAAAAAAATCAGTACTTTCAATCTCACTCTCTCTGTTGACATAAGCCCAAAGATTATCATTACAGAATTGGTGCTGCACGAATGATTTTACAACCTATCATTACATTGTAGTACTTGTCTGTTCATGGTTTGATTGACAGCATCATGTGGGTATAAACTCTTTGAAATGGGACTGAAAATACAAATGCTTGATTTCATAAGGAATGAAAAGAAGTTAAATATAGTAAATGGGTTTTTATCGATGAGAGTGTTTTGTTTAAATAATTCATTAATAGGCACTTAACTTAATCTTAGTTGGTAGGTGTAAGGGCAAAAGGTGGGAGGCATCAAATAACATGAGTAAGCATTAAGTTAGTATAGGGGCTATCAAAGGCCAGCATGTTGGATGGAGGGCATGGGTTGGCATGGATGGGGCAAGGGAAGTGTTTGGAGGAGTGGTGAATGCCAGAAGTCGTTTTTGTTTTATTCAATTCTTGATATCTTTGACAAAGTGCCAAAAGATGCAGGCCTTCTGCTCAGTCCACCATTGTACCCAGCAGTCTCGAAACTTTTTCTGGGATCATTCACCACGAGTCCCATCTTTACATGCACTTCCTGAGCCAAACATCAGAAATTCTGGGGCACTTTTTCCCAGGTCATTTTTGTGGAGTCAGTATGCACTTCCTGACTCAGGAACAAAAATCCAGGATTTACTGTCTATTCCGTCAAGTCCCTTCAAACTCTTGTACAATCAGAGCTAATTTTTCTAAACCCCAGAGGGTATAGGCCCCATTTAATCAGCTTCTCATCACGGGACAACCTTCTCATCTATTATGTTATGAGGACAACCAATCACCAGGTTAGAGGCTGTAGAATGAGGCATCATGGAATTCATATCTTCCATACATGTGAAAATGCAAAAAGATTTATTTAGACTTTCCTAAATCACAGACAGCTATGCTTATACTGGAAGCTATTGGGAAAATGCATCAACTTCTGGCTGAAGACCTGCAACCTATTTCTAGCAGCACCAGTCTCTGTCAAAGTCACCACTACCTTAAACATCTTTATCTCTAAATACTTTGTGATGAAACTCAAATACTTAATTTCTTTAGTTCGTTGGTCAGGAACTCTGATTCATGATGAATGTTGGGACTCTTGTGCATACGCTGACTGGGAAATGGCCGCATGTGCAGTTCATGTTTTTTTGTGTTCTTCAGGCTGACACTGCCAGCTTGCGCAGAAGGGAAAAGAGAAAATAGCGCATAGAGGCAAGTCAGATGGCTTGGATTGGAACACTAATATCTAGTAGATCTCCCAGGGAGCAAAGAGGGGGTGAGGGGGTGGGCAGAAAGAGATTTCAAACTAGGGGAGGGGAATTTGGATAGATCCGAAAAATAAGTCCCAAGTAAGGGACAAAGCCAGGGGACAGGAGCAGTTCCCATTAAATGAAGTTAAAGAAAAAAACAGAATATTAGGCTCTGAATTCAAGAAAGAGCTGTGGGGAGTGAGCATGAGAGAAACCCTGAAGATCCGGGAAGGCAGCAGAACGTTGGTGATTCCATGTTGTGAAGATACCCCTTTGGAGCAGTGGTGTTCTGCTTGGCATGGCCGAAGCTCTGAAATTGTGCTTGGAAGGTGAAGTTTGAGTGTACTCGGAGATCCAGGGAAAATAATCTTCGAAGGTGAGATTGAAACACTGTGAGCTGGGTCATTATTGAAGTCACCCAAGTGAGAGCGACTTTTGGACAGAGCTCCAAATGTGGAAAATAGAAACCCTCATGAGAAAGATGAAGTTTCAGTGAGATTGGTTGGCTCACAATGTGGCAAAAGTCTGGGTGGGTTGTTGACAGATCTATGGAATCGGTTTTGGTTGCATCTGTGATTTATTCTGTAGCGTGGTGTGTTTGACCATAGTTGCCTGTTAATTCACATATATCCCATATTTACCCTGAATGTTATGATATAAGATAAAAAGATATTGTAAGTAGTTTAATCTTTAAAAACGTATAGTTTATCCTTTATTGTTCAAAACCTGAGGAATTTTGAGGCTTTAGTTGCTTAGTCTTAAATCTCAAGCTTAATTTACTTTAAGCAAAGATTGTTGGTCCTTAACCAGATTTCCCTCCATGACCTAGAATCTGGCCAAAGATCATAACAACTTCAGGGCAATGTCCAGTTACTTAGCAAGTCAGTAACTCACTGCTGCCTCAAGAAATGCATACAATTTCTCTTCATGAGTTACTTATAATTTATTTTCTTCCTAATAAATAGGAAAAGAAAAGCAGGGAGGAGGAGCTGTCCAATTCCTTAAGCTGACTGGTTGCAGGGTGTAATTGGCAGAACTCGAGCCACTCAAAATTAATTATAAAAGCATATCTATTCTATGAATAGCAAAGACTCACATTTGTGTCTGGCTGGTGTGCAATGCTAATCACCATAACCAACATGTTATTACCAGTACTTAAGGAGCTGCCATGACTCTTTGATCATGTGAATATCTGCCATTCCTGTCCGAATGGCTGAATGCATGTATCAGGATAGTTAATTGATGGCAAAGCCTATCCCTGCTATTAATGGCTGATTATCCTAGTGAGGCTTTTCATGGAGAACTGTTAAAATGATTGCCATTCGACCATACAGAATGTCATTGAACAGACCCAAGATGTCCTAAAATATTAGGTGTCAAGATAAATTCCGAGTAGCACAGGCGTCTCCAGGCTCATTTTGACATGTTACATATTTCATAACATTGCCACGAAGAATGTGACCAGGGAACTTCAAAGGTTTTAAAGGAGAGAGACAATAATGAATATCTTTCCCCAAATGGTATCTGAAATCACCATCCTGAGAGTTAAAACCACTCCTTCCAAGGCATCAAGGACAAGTGCAACCACTAGACCACCATCACAGGAGAGAGCCCCCCAGCCCGAGCCCAGCCAATCCCCAGATCCCTTGGGGAACTCTCTCTCTGCAGCCTATCAGGGCAGAGGGGCACATTTGTAATGAAACTTAAATACTTAATGTCTTTAGTTCATTGTTCGGGAACTCTGAGTCAGGATGAATCTTGGGCTTCTTGCCCATGCACTAGCCGGATAATGGCCCATGTTCATCACAGCACTTACCTCCTTGCTCCATTACCCCCCCCAACCTCCGGAGTTCATGGTGCCAGGTCCAGGACTTGCACCAAATCCTGCCCGGTGGACTTTCTGTGTCATTTTGAATATTCATTAGTTTCCTGCCCACTCTGGACGGGAACCTGATCGGAGCAGGTGGGGCGGACCAGGAGAATCATGACGAATCCTGTTTTAGCCCTGATGCCAATTCACCAGGCCATCGGATTCCCGCCAATGGTTAGGAAGCCCAGTGAATTCCAGCCTGTATCTCCCACTGAACTTAAATATTTTTCCCTCTGAGAGGAACGAGTGTGTTTAATTCAATTCTGATTGTTTTAAAGCTTGTTTCTGTATGAAATATGCATCAATGCCTTGCTGATTTAAAATGTCTTGCATTACTTGCCATTGGTGTTAGCAAATTGGCACTACATTTATACCTCTCTTGCTTTTTATGTCCATTGATTTAAAAATGCAGCATTTGGCTGATTACTCATTTTTTTTGTAGAGTTTATTGAGAGGGCTTTTGGGGATACTCAGAATTCTGGGCTGCTCTTTGTATTTTCCGTGGGTTTAACATTATTCAACAAAACATTATTCAGAACTTCCCAAGTCCATATGTCTCTTAAAATGTCATTTCTGTCGATTTCATTTAGGCTGGCAATAGTTCTTTCAGATTGAGAGAAAAATGTGCAGCTAGGACATTTTTGTTCTTTAAATTCACTTGTTTCTTCACTTAAAGTATCAGTGTGACCACTACCTGAGATTGTGTTTACATCATGCTGTGAATCTCTTATAGGTCTTTATTTTTGAAACAGAATGGAAAGTGCTGGATTCACACATCAGGCTACTCAGCATTTCATGAAGGAGTATATGCCTGAAATATTAACTTATTTGTTCACCCCACAAATGTTGCCTGATGTGTTGTATCTTTCAAGCATTTTCTGGTTCTATTTCAGATATCTTAACATGCAGTTGTCTGATCTTTTATTTTTAAAATTATATTTTCAATTCCCTTTGTTCTATTTGTAAAAACAGGCGTAGAATTGAGTAAATATTTGTCTTCTATTTAACAATTTTTCATTTTCAGTAAATTGCATAACCTTTTCTTTTTAATTTCAATGTTTTGTAGTGTATCCTGGAATCAAAACTCTGCACTTTGTACAGACATCTGAATGCAATCAAACATACACTGAGTCTGATTCTTGCACCAGGCCAAGAATCTCATGCTCAGATTTGTCACGTCCTACCTGGTGTCGTCTATGCCAGGTTGCTGAATCAAGCAACCAGATGTAATCAATCACTGGAAGAATGCTGCATAGATCTGTTGACCCTCACACTGATTGTGCCTTCTGCCCCTTGGGTGAGTGCATTTGTTCGGTTTGCCACCTTTCATGTATAGTAATTACTAGAGCTTTCTAGTTGTTTGATGGTTGTAGATACCAATAGATGATTTGGAATACTATATTGTTCTAAAATTGAATTTTGATTTGCCCTTTACAATGTATTTTCACACAAACTAATTTTTAAACAATGTTCTGCTGCCATTTGCATGCAACAAGTTTTTGTCCATGGAACGATATTTATTTCTGAAATTGAATTAAAATCAAAATGACTGTGGAAATGATTAAAATAAGGTGAATGGGGGATATTTTCTGTTCTTTGCTGGATTGTAAAATTGAAGGTGGTTAGTTTTGTACCTACAATGTATGTTTTAAAGAAAGAATAAACTAGAATTTTTATGGTGCCTCATCAAGTTTACAGGATGTCAAAAATCATTTCTGGGCTCTCAGCCAAACCTCATTATGTATTCTTGGCTGACAGCCCAGACCTCTATTAGAATGCTAAAACAACTGGCCCCAAGAATAACATTGTTTGATTAACAGCTCTGGCTCTCTGATCTATTCTGTCAATTTCACAATGTTTATTTACACGAAAGAAAGAGCTATCACATGCTTGCAATTTAGTTATTAATACTTTATAGGATCTGGATGATTGACACTTTTATTGGCTATAGTAAAAGCAATTTTTATGAATGAATGATTTCTTTAAAAGCTTTTTAATGCATTCTTTATCACAATAGAGTTTATTGGTTCCATACAGAGTGTATAGTAGGTAAATGGGCATGAAACTGTCATAGCTTGGCATGGAGAGGATGAGGGGTCATGGGGGTGGGTGGGAGTATATCTTGGCATGAGGGCATGGGTAAGACCTTTTGAACTTACCTTTCAAAAGGCTTCTTCATAAAGACTATGGTATATGACATCTTTGAAGTGCTGAGAACCACAAGTTCTTTAAAAACTGATTTGCCTCCATAAAAATTGTAGAGTCCCCACAATGTAGCCAGCCAGGTCGGGAGTGCAGCATGCAATCTTGTGACCCAAACCAGTTTGGCCGTTGAAGGGCATTGGTTAAAATGGAAAACCCTGCAAAAGGGGTCAGAAATCGGGTCCCAGTCATCATTTTTTGTCCATGGAGTCTCCCTGACTGCATGAAAATCTAGCCTAATATTTCAGGTTAAGACCACCTTTCATTAGAATCAGCAGATAAGGAGCTTCCCTCACCATGAATAACCAACTCCCACTACAGGACCTACAAGAAATGTTATAATAAATTACTTACCATATAAATCAAAGGTAATGCAACAGAAATCTAAAATGAAATGTTTTATTAACCTAAGGTTACATACCATAGAAAGATGTGCAATACCAACAACACTTTCTATGTAATATGGTGCCTTTAACTTAGAAAATCTTTCTAGGGTTCTTTATTGAGGCATAATCAGATATAGATGGATACTAAGTCATAGAAATATATTAGGAGGGATAGCCCAGAGTTTTGTCAGAAAAATGGAATTTAAATAGAGAGAGCAGAGAGGCTTAAGGAGGAAAATCCAGAGTTTAGAAAAAAAATGGCTGAAGACAGATTACCTATGGTGGGGTATGGGAGGGTTTATATAAGAGACCCGAGTTGAGGGAATGGAGAATTTGGAGTTAGAAGGTGGTGAGCAGTTGTAGGACTAAGGGACTTTACATTCAGTAATGTAAAGTGATGAGTGATAGTTTTTGTTGTGTTGTCACAATAATATAAAGGCACCAATCACTCATAAGGGATTGGGTAAACACGTTGTGAGTTCATTTACTGAGTCAAGGCACATTGGGGAGCATTTATATATAGGTATCCTAGAATCACAGAATCCCTAAGGTGCAGAAGGAGGCCATTTGGCTTTGGCACTTGGCACTTGGCTTGATGACGTTAGCAGTAGAAATATGTGTGTATGCTCTGCTCAAAAGCAAAAGTGAAACTAAAACTTGATCTCATGACATACATTGTTTCTTCTAATGTCATGCTGCTATCCTTTAAAGGCATATCACAATAGTTATTACTCCTACTTTTGTTAGTAAAAAACCCAAATGAGTGACTTGATGAATTTTAGGCTATATTGACTGGAATCACAGGGTGGAAAACCTTGGAATGTTTGATTGCATTATCGGCATTACATAAATCCAGGTAATTCATGTTGGTGCTGTTGATAAGCCTGCAATAAAGCATAGGTAGGCAACATAATCTCTTCATGTGTGATGTTCTTGCAATTTAAATATTGGGTGGCACAGTGGTTAGCACTGCTACCTCACAGCTCCAGGGACCCAGGTTCAATTCCAGGATTGGGTAACTGTGTGGAGTTTGCACATTCTCCTCATGTCTGTGTGGGTTTCTTCCAGGTGCTCTGGTTTCCTCCCACAGTCCAAAGATGTGCAGGTTAGGGGATTGGCCATGCTAAATTGCCCCTTAGTGTCAGGGGGACTAGCTAGGGTAAATACATGGGGTAATGGGGATAGAGCCTGGGTGGGATTGTGGTCGATGCAGACTCAATGAGCCGAATGGCTTCCTTCTGCACTGATTCTATGTTACCTATAACTATAAGACAAACTCCTGTTATACAAAATAAATTGAAACATACAAATGTTTTTATATGAAACATTATTGCATATAAGGTCCACACCATAGCCAAATTGAGGCTGGTAGCCACTTCCTTATATTAGTATTTTGCATCATAATTGCATCAATACTTATTTTACTATAATCCAAGTAACAATTTCAAAGTATAGGTTTTTCAATGATTATTTTAATTTATCTTAATCCTTAATTATAAGAACATAATAACTAGGAACAGGAGTAGGCCATCTGGCCCCTCGCACGAGCTCCGCCATTCAATAAGATCATGGCTGATCTTTTTGTGGACTTAGCTCCACTTTCCCGCCCGCTCACCATAACCCTTAATTCCTTAACTGTTCAAAAATTTATCTATCCGTGCCTTAAAAACATTCAATGAGGTAGCCTCAACTGCTTCACTGGGCAGGGAATTCCACAGATTCACAACCCTTTGTGTGAAGAAGTTCCTCCTCAGTCCTAAATCTGTTTCCCCTTATTTTGAGGCCATGCCCCCTCCATGCCAGTGGATACAACTTCCCTGCTTCTATCTTATCTATTCCCTTCGTAATCTTATATGTTTCTATAAGATCTCCCCTCATTCTTCTGAATTCCAATGAGTATAGCCCCAGTCTCTTCAGTCTCTCCTCATAAGCCAGCCCTCTCAACTCTGGAATCAACCTAGTGAATCTCCTCTACACCCCCTCCAGTGCCAGTACATCCTTTCTCAAGTAAGGAGACCAAAACTGTACACAGTACTCCAGGTGTGGCTTCATCAGCATCTTATACAGCTGCAACATAACGTCGCTGTTTTTAAATTCCATCCCTCTAGCAATGAAGGACAAAATTCCATTTGCCTTCTTAAATACCTGCTGCACCTGCAAACCAACTCCTTGAGATTCTTGCACAAGAACACCCAGGTCCCTCTGCACAGCAGCATGCTGCAATTTTTTACCATTTAAATAATAGTCCAATTATGCAATTACCTGATTTCAGATTACCCTCACAAAAGCAATTTAATGTTTATGTTTTGATTATGTCTTGAAAGACATAATCAGAAGGCAAGATGGACTTTTGAGTAGTAAATTAAAAGAATATTTGTTTTCAAAAGGAAAAAGTATATTTGACAACACAAAATCTCCCAAATAAATTCCAAGTGCCGAATTCGGTTAAAACTGAAGTAACTCCCGTCGATCTTTTTAGTGGGATTTTCAAAATAAATCTCCCACACTGTGACCACTGCAGAGTGTCTCCGAGAAATTCACGCTGAAAATCAGGGGGCGGGACCTATTGCGGTTAGAGAGGCCAGCAGCATAGCACTGAGGAGGCCACTGCACATGCGCTGATCTGTCAGTGCTGAGATTGGCGCATGCGTAGTAGCCCCGCATTGCTGGCCTCCTGATCGCTGGCCAGCCCAATCACCCGGCAGCCCCAACTACCCCTCCCCCAGACACACACCCGGATGGCCAGCTCCGATCACCCACTTCGCTCCATCTGCCACTGATTCCAAATGCAGAGTGGCAGCAGGACCCCCCACCCTCACTAATCTCCCCCCTGACTCCACCCCTTGGCACTGCCCGATGCCTGGTGGGCAGTGCCAAGTTGCCCCTTGGGCAATGACACTTTTCTCCTTGGGCAGTGACCAGGCCGGCAATGTCCAGGGAGCACTCCCCCTTACCCCCAACCTCCTGGGGGGCCCCAATGGCCTGTGTTCCCTTCGGTGGGGTTGGCCACCAGTTCCCCATCAGTGGCGAGATGTTGTAAACCCCGCTGGAGTGAACCACTCCTGGCAGGGGGGAGATGCGAGCGGGCCTGGAGACTTCAGTCCTGGGCTCGGTAATGGGATGTAAATACAAATATTAAGATTTAAATCAGCTCTGCACCAATTTCTGACGCGGAGCTGATTACGCTAAAAACCCTAGATGTGCAAAGTCCATGGCTCCTAGTGGGGAGCCTGCCAAACAGCCTGCGCTGATGTCTACCAGCCCGTTGTGCTGTTAGAGCAGCACAGTGGGCTGGGAGAATCGCCCCCCCATAGACTGATTCAAATGTGTGATCAGGTCACTGAAGAATAAGGCTGTTCTGCCATTCCTTTGTTGACAACAATTCTTTCAAATTCTGTCTCGAGAGCTATCAGTACATGACCAGCTAGCAAAGATGTCATTCAAAGCTTTTATCCCCTAAGTTATCAATACCTTTCTCAGACCATGTCTGTGTAATTTCATAATTGATTAATTTAATTGGAGTTTGACTATCTACGTGCATCAGCTCTTGAAAGGACAATGTTTCTTTTGCAGTGTCTTTTGTTATCTGACTTTGCACAATCGTCTATTGGGTCATGGCTTTTACTGAGCTGAACGCAATTGATACTCATTTAAACTGAAAAAGTTTTAAATCCAGCTTTAACATAACTATTTGGTTAATTACTATTTCTTCAATTATAACTTAATTCAGGTACACCACTTGGTCTTTCATCTGTTTTGGTCTAGTTCCTAGTTATGTAATAACCCTTAATTAGTGCATGTGAGTGATTATAAAGGATAGAACACAAGATGGCTCCTTATCTCAGTGTTAGTACAAAATGGTTCCTTGACATTGTTAACTTATTATAATGATTATAACATGAAATTAATCTAAAAATGGTTGAGATACATTACACCAAATCTAGTACCCAGGATTACTTGCATCTCCCAGGGTTGAGGGTGAATTATGTTGCCAATGTATTGATCCCTCACTATTTATTTGATCTCCTTGTTCTTTTTATTTTGAGGCATGAGTATTTGTTTCCAACTCAAATTAGCTGTATATGTTTGTAATCTTCCAGAGGACCCTCAAGTAACAAAGAGTGAAAATAATATCATTTGCACTAACACAAAAAAAGTTGAAGTAGTTGTAACGCGAGGATGTTCATTTACATTCACAACTTGCTGCCACCATTATCTTTTCTCATCTCCTAAATTTTGCATCCCTTTTTCTTGTCTCTCATTATCCTGTTATATCCTAACTACATGTATTTGTGAAGCCTGTTATTTTAATGATATTCTTTACATTTAGGGATAAAGGGGGTATAGTGTGACCTAGCTGATTTGTGACTTTCAATGCTTGCTCTTGCCCAAGAGCTTCAAGTTTTTAGGTGTCCAGATCACCAACAACCTGTCCTGGTCCCCATGCCAATGCTATAGTTAAGAAAGCCCACCAACGCCTCTACTTTCTCAGAAAACTAAGGAAATTTGGCATGTCAGCTACGACTCTCACTAACTTTTACAGATGCACCATAGAAAGCATTCTTTCTGGTTGTATCACAGCTTGGTATGGCTCCTGCTCTGCCCAAAACCGCAAGGAACTACAAAAGGCCGTGAATGTAGCCCAATCTATCACGCAAACCAGCCCCCCATCTATACTTCCCTTTGCCTCGGCAAAGCAGCCAGCATAATTAAGGACCCCACACACACCGGCCATTCTCTCTTCCACCTTCTTCCGTCGGGAAAAAGATACAAAAGTCTGAGGTCACATACCAATCGATTCAAGAACAGCTTTTTCCCTGCTGCCATCAGACTTTTGAAGGGACCTACCTTGCATTAAGTTGATCTTTCTCTATACCATAGCTGTGACCGTAACAATACATTTTGCACTCTCTCGTTTCCTTCTCTATGAACTGTATGCTTTGTCTGTATAGCGCACAAGAAACAATACTTTTCACTGTATACTAATACATATCACAACAATAAATCAAATCAAATTAAAGTTAACTCCCAGCTCATTGATATTGTGAACTTCTATTGGGAATAATGGATCACTCCCAATTTGAGTTGTTTGAGTGGATTGAAAACAAAAGGTGGATTGGTACTCATTCAAGTAGACATTTCAAAATAGCTTTTAAACTGAAAAATTTTAAATCCATCTAAAGATGTAAAACATTCTGCTACCTTACTTTAATGCCACTATCAGCACTTCTTTAGTCTTCAACACTATCGTTAACACTCTCTTTCTCTTGTGCCGATAACATCTTTGTCAAATCTCTCCTAGCTCCCACCTACCCTGTCCTACTTTGCTTCACCTACTCCACCCCCTCTTAAACAGTATAAAATCCATCACATTTCCCCCTCTTTTTAGCTCTGAAGAAGTCATAAGACTCAAAATGTTAACCACAGATGCTGCAAGACCTGCTGAGTTTTTCTAGCATTTTCAGTTTTTATTTCCGATTTCCAGTATCTGCAATATTTTACTTTTATATTAGTATATTTTACTCACCTGCTTGTGCAGTCTTATTTTAGATTTTCTTTTTTAGCCCTGCAAGCTAGCAAAAATCATATCTAATGCAAACCTCAATATTGTTTACAATCACAGCTGAATAATATCAATTGACATTGCCAGTATTTTGGGTGGAATTGTCCCAAAAAAATTCTAAATGCCGACTTCGCATAAAAACTGTAATAAATCCCACTGCTTTTTTCAGCGCCGCGATCGGTGCATGCGCAATAGCCCCACACTGCCGGCCCCCTGATTGCTGGCCTCTGATCATTAGCCAGCCCTGATTACTGTCCTTCCTTCCTCTGCCTATGATCCCAAATGCAGAGTAACACCGGGATCCCCCCACCCCTACCGATTGCATCCAGAGGCCCTGCCCCCATTAAACTCCGGCACTGCCTCCTTGGCATTGCCCAATGCCTGATGGGCAGTGCCAAGGTGCCCCCTGGGCATTGTCACTTTGTCCCTTGGGCAGCACCACGGGGCCAGACTGGCACTGTCAAGCTGGCAATGCCCGGGAGCATCCCCCCCCCCCCCCTTACCCCTGACTTCCCCTCCCCTTTCACTCCAGCAGGGTCGGGCCACCAGCTTCCCACTAGTGGGGAGCTGTTGAAAACCCCGCTGAAGTAAACCACTCCTGGCAGGGGGCGGAGATGCTTTAGCAGCGCAGCGAGCTGGGAGAATCGCTCCCTTTGTCATAGCCTGTTTTGCAATGATGTTCTTGCTGGCAATAGTAAAAAACAATCTTTTCCATTTTATGTATTACTAAAAAGATTTCCTCATTGTATTACAGAATGATGAATAAAGTCTGGTTGTCAGTTTTAGGACATTGGCACACTTTATTCAACTACTCCCTCCCCCTTTCACTGTCCCCACTCACGCTGCATAAGAAGCCTAGAGCTCTACTTGAAATTTCCAGCACTTGCATTAGTTGCACAGTTTAGGTGCCAAATTCCAATGTTTTTAGTCCCAATGTATCCTTAAAATGGAATAGATCAACATTTATCACAAGAGAGCTTAGTATCCAACCAAGTCCAGTCTTGCAATCCACTTTTCCACTTGACTCCTCTTCTTGTTCTAATGTTCCAAATTCAGATGAAAATACCGTTTGATTTCTCCTCAAATCACCAGGTTTTCTTCATCTGTCTCCCCCTCTTGTAAATAGGCAGTACTCTCATTATTTGCAAACAGCAAAATAAATAATTTCAAATGGTTTAATTTCAGAATTGAAAAGAAACAATGACTGTAGGATAAATTGATGTGAATATTCCTTTCTAGTTTCCACTGATAACCTGGTAGGAAAGGACAACAAATGTTTTGTTCTTCTCTCACCTAGAACATTAATTTTGTTTTAGAAAACAGGCACGAGGCCCTAACATCCAGCCAATCATTATTAAGGAAGTTCATATTAAAAACTTCACTTTCTACTCCTGTCTCTCATCAGAAAGGCAAATTGATTAATTGAAAACAATGATTTGTCAACTTTTTGCTAAATTAAACCTGTATTTCTTTTCAGTGATTTGCTTAAAATCTCAAATCAACTTACCTGTCTTCAGCTTCTTTTCAGAGAAGTCCCTTCTATTTCAGTGCTAATGCAGGTGAATTCCTTTTCCTAGTGCAGAGCTTCATATAATGCTACAGCTAATCAAATGAGGGACTATACAAGAATAAGACTGTCGTGGTTCTTGACAAGGAAGACACTGCAATTTACTGACAAAAGTTAGGCGTATTACTGAAAGATTTATGTTGTTGAATTTTAATTTGGATGAATTGCTCTTTAAAATGTAAGGGTGAAGTATTAGTTTGCGATTTTACTGTACTGAAATTGAAAAGAAAATGAATTACAACAAAGAATTTAGGTCACTCCCGTGTACAGAATGTCTAACCAGAATCTTCAGATTACAATTAAAATACTAATTTAAAATAATAAACAGTAAAAAGAATAATCAGCAGAGTGGTTGACTTTTCATGATTTATCATCAGTCCAGCAGGACACTCTTGTAACAAAAGTAGGAATTATATTGAATTTTTCAAGAACTTAATTAAAGAGTCCCGTGCAAACAATGAATTGACTGCACACCTTGTTAAATCTGCTGAGCAGTAACTCATTATTTACGTCAATATCACAGCATTCTTTGTGATGGTGATAAATTTCCTCTTGGATTTGAAGGTACATATGATTAGACCATATTGATGACTTGCATTAAGCAGGGCTCAACAGAACTTAGGATGATAGAGAACTGTATCAGTATAGTATCATTGGATATAATTGTTTATTAAAATGTAAACCATCTAGTTATATTTAACGGAGTGAAAAACTGGAAAGCTGAATTAGCTCGCTACAAGGTACATATCAGTGAAGATATTATTAAACTTTCCAACCTCCTTAAGCGAATAAATAGAGTAAGCTAGAGATTGTCACAAACTCTTAAAGTGGACTTGTGTTTCAGCTGAGGGAAGATGCACCAGCAGTATAAATTTCACAACTTTATTCAGTGGAGTCAAATAGACAGTGGATAGAGCATGCAAAAAATTAAAGGAGATATTTGAGGCAGTAGCCAATTGAAAATTATTCACTTTTGGGATCAACCAGCTAGACTGCATAGTTTTTCCCAGTACTTTACTTTCCTGCATTCCTATAAAGAAATAATTGGATTTCATTTTAAAAACTTTGAATTTATATTTCATTTACCAGCAATCATTTGTGTTCTTTTCATCAATGTAGCATTCTGTAATATCTGATCTCTACTATCTGTTTAAACTGCAGAAGTGATAAAGGGTAGATCCTCCATCCCTCTGATAACAAAACTTGTACTTTGTTATTTTTTTAATTGGGGAAATTGTTCTTGCATATCATTGTATAATTTGTATATGCTTAGCTGCTATATGGTCTTCATACTGTTTCTTCACTGATGTTATTTGTACTTAGAGGCATTTTTCCCTTTCAGAGAACTGTGACACATTTCAAATGTTTATGAATAATGTTTATCTTGTTCCTCCTTCAAGGTGAAGGTGACCATGTTCATCATCTAGAGAATTTGATAGGATTCTGGTGGGTACATAAGTTACTGCTAAGAGCAATCTGCACCCAGAAGGTTCTGATACAAATAGGACAGGATAATTAAGTTTTGAACAAGTTTCAGAATTTCCTCTCCATGTGTTTTCTTTCTGCCTCTGATATGCACTTGCTTTCAAAGGAGGCCAAACCATTTTTTATACTGCTGCAGTAGATACAGTGCTCCTGGGCCAGCTTTTCCCAGGACTTGAAGATGATGTCAAAAATTGTAAGTGAAGTCTCATAACAATGCCCTAATAGCACTCCCTTTGACCAGCATGAGAGCAGATCCTGGACCCAAGCTCTCCACAGTGTTATGATCCTGTTAGGGACTGTTAACATTTTTTTTAAAAATCCAAACAGATTTTGTCACAAGATTTCATGGTTTTTTAAAAAACAAAACAAACTTTTTGTGCATATAATGTGTTGTGAAACCTCGCTGATGTTATGTGTGAGTGTTCCAACCTGAAACACTGGTTTTGTATGGTGTATTTATTTTTTGGATATGAGTGAGAAACATTTGCAGAAACAGTGAAAACTCAGACCTCTCTCTCATTAAACAAACAAATAAAAGTATTATTAGAAGAAAGGTAATAAAACACGACAATGAATGATCTTATACTTTGATAAATTAACAGTAAGCACTTAGTCCCTCAAAGACAGAAAACCCAGAAGTATATGTTTCCCCCCCATACCTAAACTATCCTGAAACCTCCTTTCCCAAACAACAACAATAAACCTACTGGTCAGTGATTATCACACTGTACAGTTAAGTGACCAGGACTTGGGTTCAGCAAAGGTTCAGCAAAGAAAACAATCAGTAACACGAACTGGCTTGCCTTTCACACTTCATCTCAAGCTGAGCTGTTTCCTGATGATGGCTGTCTCTCTCTCTCTCTTTCTTGCTGCTGCTTCTTCACCACCTCATGTATATCTAAACTGCTTCCTGGCTCACAGCACTCTGACTACTAATTGTGTGAATTGTAAAGAACACCCTGTTCCCTATTCTTTCCTTTCTCTGAGGTGTTGCCCAGACATGGTTTACAAATTACTTGGCAGTTTGATTTTACTTGTTAAAAAAAAATCATTTTAATAGCATCCGACTATTTTGTGACAAAGATAAATGAAACAAAGCAAGCAGCACTAACTTAACATGATAACTAACAGAGATTTGTGCTATAAACTCAGTGCTATGTTTTACTTTCCCTTACCCTGGGCCCCAAGAGATCCTTTATCTGATGAAACTTTGAAGATTCATCCACTTTTCCTGGTACAAGCCTTAAAAAAAATGTTTGAGTTACCAGCAGATATCCAACTGACTTCCCATGGCTTACCAAGCTAACTTTGCTGACCGCTTTCTGCCATAAGGCTCTGTGAAGACCACTGTAGATTTCTTCCACTAGCTACAAGCTGGACCAGGTATTCCATCTGCCTTTCTCTGACAAAATCCAAAATGCAATACAGCCCCACCTGCATTCCATGTGGTGAATGATGAAGTTAGAACTTTCTCTGCTTGAAATGCTGGCACAACTGACTATACCTACTGTTGGCTCTCTCAATCCAGTCGCGTGCAGTCTTTACCGAAACAAAGCTATAACCACCTCCCTTTGTTCTCAAAATGAACTCTCTGTTTCCAAACCAAATCACTTGCTTCTGTCAGCAAAGACACACAGATAAATAAAAGAACCTTCTAACCAAGGCTCCACCTTGGATTGCTATCTCTATGGCAAAGTGACATTAATGGCCTGTTCCCAGGTAGAAATGTAAATTTATTACCTTCTATTCCAAAGTTTTCCATATGAATAATTTCTATTTCTAAATGCATTTTGTGATCCTCTTTCCAAGAATTGTTGGCTATGACCTCATAAGTTAACATGGACCCAAATTTTTAAATATAATAAACACCAAGCTTGTTTGAGTTGCATTTACTTAAGGTTTGCTGATCAGCTTCTCAGTGTGCTGCACCTGTTTATCTACAGTTAAGCTTTAATTCCCAAAACTAATAATTACATTCCAAAACAAATGAAATAGCAAATAGATATTTGCAACAACTGTTGTAAATGAGTGTCAGACATTCTGGCTACGTGATCAAGCCAACTCAGTTGTGGTTGATTCAATATGCCGTGGATGCTTGGTATGGCAACCTGGATGAGCACCTCAATGCCTGGTATTTTGTTCTGCCGTCTGATCTTCAGAAGCTTATGGCAGCAGTTCAAATAAAAGTAGCTAAACTTCTTGACATGACACAGTCTAAATCTTGCATGCATAGAGCAGTGTGGGCAGGACTATTGCTCAATAGGTAGGTTTATTGCTCTGCATTCCCAGACTGATGTTTGAAGTCTGGCATAGGTTACATTTGCTTTCGTAATTTTTGCATACGTTTTGTCATCAGTACAGATAGCTTGAGAGAGTGCGCTGCCAGGATAAGTGAAAGTACACATGCTGACAGATTCTGGCCATGGACTGAAATCTTGGGCTTGAGATAGGGCTTTCCTCGAGCAGAATGATACGTTTCTACAGTTTTCTTTGTGTTGATCATAAGGCTGAAATCTATGCTACATTGCATGTTCAGCTCTGAACCAACAGTTTCTGCATTGTCATTGGCAAAGAGGAAATCGCAAAGTATGCCCAGGTAGACCTTGATCCCTGTCTGGAGAGATGTGAAAAGAATGTGTAACCTGAACCGATTTCCTTGACCTGAACTTCCTCAGAAAGGCTCTCTCTAAGGGTGGAAATCTGGAAGTTGTACATTGTCAAAAGCAGTTCTTGTCTCAAGTCTAAAGCTGTGGCATTGTCCATGAGGGTGTATGCGTCTCATGTGCCAATGATGACTGGTGTCACTGATATTTTCTTTTTTTGAGATTGACTCATGACCGTGTTAATAGAATCTCTGTAGCTGTGGCCTGCTGACCAGGAAAGTGAAGCAGACATGTTAGGGCATCATTTCTAGCCCCTTCTTATAGGAAGGATGCGGAAGTGTTGGAAAGGGTGCAGAGGAGATTTACCAGGTTGTTGCCTGGTATGGTGGGAAAATCGTATGAGGAAAGGCTGAGGGGCTTGAGGTTGTTTTCATTAGAGAGAAGAAGGTTAAGAGGTGACTTAATAGAGGCTTCCAAGATGATCAGAGGATCAGATAGGGTGGATAGTGAGAGCCTTTTTCCTCGGATGGTGTTGGCTAGCACAAGAGGACATAGCTTTAAATTGAGGGGTGATAGATATTGGACAGATGTTAGAGGTAGGTTCTTTACTCAGAGAGTAGTAAGGGCGTGGAATGCCCTGCCTGCAGCAGTAGTGGACTCGTCAACATTAAGAGCATTCAAATGGTTATTGGATAAACATATGGATGATATTGGAATAGTGTAGGTTAGATGGGCTTTAGATTGGTTTCACTGGTCGGCGCAACATCGAGGGCCGAAGGGCCTGTACTGCGCTGTAATGTTCTTTGTTCTATGTTCCATGTTCTTCATACTCA